>NC_092805.1:119277733-119592289 GCF_040954645.1 Diabrotica undecimpunctata
TTTTTTAGAGCCTACCTCTCTAGGTTCGGAAAGGCTGACACAGATGGAGGCCTATACTTCGGACACTGTGACACATAAGATGTTAGAGTGCAACAGATAGACAGTAGAAAGGAAAATAATGGAAAGAGAGACAGGTGTGATTTTTGTTACAGTGCATAGGTAAGAGGAAAAAATGCTGGAAGTTAGAAGCTGGAAGAAAAGTGATTTACACTGTATGAGTTAGACTGTGTGAGTCAGACTGAGGGGAAGGAGGACTTTGCCTGCGGATAAATGAAGGTAGTGCTTCGGAAGTGATGCAGTCTTACAGCGGCCATTCCGCTTCCGGGTCGCTGGATGACTGAGAAGGGGCTGGTTTAGCATGTAGGCATTCAACGTAGTCCTGCCGATGAGAGGGCGTTTTAAAATTCCTTGGGAACTATCGCCGGGAGTTCGAAGAACGAATCCTGCACTAAGGTCAGTCAGGCGGCGTTCTGGACTGACATGTCTTTTAAAGATTCCAGACACCCCTCTATAAAGACGAAAAAAATAGTTAAGAGGCGACGACTCTTCACACCGTGGGATAGAAAAAAATCCGTTTGGGCCTGGCATTTCGGCAGTCGGGAAGTGCTGAGATTGTCCTGGTATTAACGACGCCAGTACTAAAGATCCCCTACGATGCTTGGGGAGTATTTAGCAGTAGATGGCACAACACCGCTTAAACTGAAGGAACAAGAAACACGCATACAGCATGTATCTAAGGGAGAAAAAGCCAATATAAATATCGAAAATAATATAGCCCAAATTAGATTTTACAGAAGTATGCATGAACAAATTCAAGAGGCGGTCATTTGTCTTCCATCATCAGTGTTATAAAAGTTCTGTCAAAAAAAAAGATGGTACTGTAGGCGGTACTGTAGACTAGCGCAAAGCTTCATACTATTTTTTCTGTATTTTTAAAATTTAAATACATACCATTTTTGAAATGAAATTAAGTAATTTTATTATTTATTTATTATTTTTATAGATTTTATAACATTGATAGATATACATGATGAAGAAGATAAAAGTTTTTACAAAGAGCAAAGTTGTTTTCGGTATACTTTTTGTAAAAATTGCATCTTCAATAATTACGCTTGCAATGTAAGATCAATTTTGTGAGATATGGTGAATGCGCTGGGCTACTCAGAACCTAATATAAAAACTATTAGTTGGTTGCTTTTAACTTTTAATAAAATGAAGTGTCGGAAAATTTTCTTTATCTATGATTTTTTTACGCTTTCAAATTACGCTTAAGACATTCTCCTATGGACTGGGTTTCTTCTTTTCAGCTTTTGAATATGTAGTGCATATTCAAAATTTGAATATTTTTGTAGAGTCTAAAGAATGCCGACTCGTAGAAGCGGCATTGAAGCTGTTCTTTTCACAAAATGCATTTTCCTTGTAATTTGTGTATTTAACAAATTTTAGTCGATGCCCTGGACTTGGGAAAATTTTGACAGAATCATACTCAGATGTTTATTTGTTTTCAAAACATGAGCTATATGATAATGTCATGACAAGTTTTTATTTCCACACTTCTAAATCCGGTACATATCGTTTTGCATCAAACTGGGCTAAAAACACTATTATCTTATAGAATTTTTATTATAAGTATAAGTCAAGTTTGAACGATTAATGTTAGATAATTTTAGCTAATATATGTTGCAAACTCTGTTAATAAATTTATAAATAAATACGCTATATTGGCGTCTAATTTGAAGTATTTTTTGAAAACACGTACAGCACGTTACATTAAAGTATGTTCTACAAAATGTTCTCAAAATTTAAGAAGAAAAAAGAAAATCCGTCTGAATGACAAAAATCTTAATAGATCGGAAATTAGTTTTACGTAAGAGTACTATATTTAAGTACTTGTGAATGTCTTATTGTTTTAATTCATTCAATTTTATTTTGTTAATAAACTATATGGGAATAATTTTTTACTCTTAAGTTACAATTATGGCGATGAGCTATGGCTATATTACAATATTGGCTAGTGGCACATATGTATACAGTCCATCTAACTTTACTTACCGTTGCACGTCATTATCATTGACAGAGATCGAAGTTGACATATTTGCCAAAGTAAAAAAAAACTCCTGAATCCATTTTAAATCAAATAGGTCACATAATTATTGAATAAGTGGATTATACAACAAAACAAATTAATATTTAATGTAAATAAATAGAAACAAAACAAAAGTTAAAAAATAATCTTGTTAAAAACAATTTGAGCCGCTTACATGCGTCGTATAACAATGTAAAATGGAATACTTAAACAAAAACAACACTTTTTTCATTACTTAATTACTTTGAAATGTTTTGTTACAACTAAATTTTCAAATGCTTTTTTTTCCTTCAGATTTATTTAAATTTCGGTTTTCTAATCGATAGTGATTCGATAGAGATCGATTATTCGATTTCGTTTCCATCTAAACTAATTAATAATAAAGAAGCTACCATCTCTTTACAACGACTATTTAAATTCTTACGTGACATTTTTGAAATAAAACACACTAATTTTGTTGTAAAAAGAACTGATTTTATTAAATAGGTAAAAATATAAAACAAGAGGTATTCATTTTAAAATTCAAAATAATAAAGTACAAAAAGGGACGTGTACGAACTCATCACTATATAGCCCCCCATAAAATTATTAGACCCTCGGACATATAGTAAACTGATCACCGGCATCCTTTTGAGATTGGTAAACTCATCACCGCAGATAGGTAAACTCATCACCGGGATTTTTGCCTGGTTTCTAATGCGAAAGATTGCTTCTTAGCTGTTATACTTCTCGGTTATGTGATAATTTAATAAATTCAGAAATTAGTTTAAGCAAGTTGCTTTAAAATATAACTGAGATATTAATATATCTCACGGTGTGGCCTATTAGACGTATCTGCCAATCTAAATGGTTTTGAGATCTAAAAATTTAGTTGCATAGGATTTCGATAGTGAACTTTAAAATGAAAATATTTGTCAATATGTGCTATTTTTGTTTATATCGGAAGTAGTCCCAACTTCGTTATTTGATTTTCATTGCATTTTTATATTTCTCATTGAATTCACGAGACAATTTGTTAAGCATACATTCGGTCTAAGTCTTACTGTTTTGGCGTTATTTGACTATCTTGAAAATAATAGACGATTTTGGACAGTTAGTAAATATAAAATATCTGAAAACTAGGAAAAGCTAAAAACTTGAGTGTGCTATTAGTGCATTGAAGTCGAAGGAAACTTAATTTTTTACACGCGCAAAGCTTTATAGTTTTTGGCTTCATTGGCGGAAATTTTTAAATTTGAAGTAATCAGCAATGCATTTATTACGACAGAATGCATCAAAGTACTTAAGTACAGTTTCCTGTACTATATCTTTCAATGACTTGTACAAAGATCCCGCAATTAGAGTGCTTTTAAAAGCAATGTTTTTACATTTTTTGGTTAGTTTTCGGAATTATTTTTAGGAGTCAGATGAGTTGTTCATTTCATTTTATAAACATCATGACAACTAACCTCAATTAGTGTAAGATACAAAATAATTTTTATTCTGTAATTTGTACTAATTTTGTTTATTGTAGCACCCTGATGATGCAAATAAAGATTTGCGAAAGATTGGTAGACAAAAAAGAGTACTTCTTTATCTTATCTTCGGCTGCACACCCAAATATGTAGTTGTGTTTTGTAGTCAAACTGATCAGCGTTGACTACACGCGTTTATCGCTTTTTCAGTATATGTATATAAGAAGTCCAATTAAGTCGGTACCATATGGAAAAAAATTTTATTTTTAGTTTTATGAAAAAAAATTTATTCTCTAGTTCTGAATGATCTAGAATTTTAATCATCAGAATCAGATATTAGTATTCTTCAGTCATTTACGCGGTTCGTTAAACAACATGAATTTTATTAAGACTTTCAGAGAATATCCAAAATTCATTTTTTTGACAAACCGCGTATACAACTAAAAAAAATTTAATATCTGATCATTGTATTCTAGGTTTTAGTCCATTCAAAATTTTTTATGTAACATAATTATTTTATATAACAAAATTCATAAAACTAAAAATAAAAAGGTTTCACATAGGGTGCCGACTTAATGTATATGTATATATCCTGTCCCTGTATATATATATATATATATATATATATATATATATATATATATATATATATATATATATATATGTATATACATATAACAATGTGACTTTAACAATTTAATTAGAAATCTCAAAATGTAATATCAGAACAGGTAATCTACAGCAACAAAGTAATATTATGCCTTGCCTACAAGAAACATCTTATACAGTTAACTTAAAGAACTTAATTACGCTGATTTTTTTCTGTTTGATCAGGATGATTCGCGAAAACCAGTGCGAAACAACTAAACAAAAACGGTATAAAATTTCTACTCACCAGTTGTATGACATTTAGCCTTACACTCTTCCGTCGCACAAGTCCACAAAGGGCAATTCGATTTTTTTAGATTTTTCGCAATTGAAATTTGAAATTATTGATAACCATCATTTTTTGTCTACATTGGCTCAGGACGTAATCAATTAGCAGTTCACTATCCATGTTAAAGAAACAAGGGCAAATGAAGAGAAATTTTTCTTTTCGCATGATTTTAGGTAGCTATCAATAGAATTTTGTGGAATTCCCAAATAAAAACCAATAAATTGCAGTTGCATTTAAGAAATCTGGATTTGGATTATTCTGTGAAATCACCAAAAACTAGCCGTTTGCTGGGATTTTATGGTCTATACCTGATCCGGGGTGCAGGTAGGACAGTGATCAGTTTACCAATCTCTTAGGGTCTATTTTGAAAACCCTACTTTTATGGCAGTGATGAGTTTGTACTATGTACGAGGGTATTTATGGTAAATGGTGATGAGTTTACGTGTACCCACAAAAAGTGTCAACACCACAACTGTCAAATAGGTGTTACCAATTCATGCCAAAATATCACTTTCGTTCGATTACAGTTGCAGTGTGTTCCGAACAAATGTTCTTCATAAAAACGCTTTATTTATACAAATTAAATGAAACATATTATTGTGTATTTCTTTGTTAACATTAATAGAAATCTTTAAATATTATTTCTACGCGTATATAATAGTGGCTGTAATGCCAGTGTACTCGGTTAAGTAATTTTAAAAAAGAAAACACCTACCGCCCAAATATTTCGTGTTTGTATCATGTGACCTCACGGGCTATAACACGGATGACGTGCAACGGTAAGTAAATTAGATGAAGTATAGTAACTTCCAATCACTTAACATGACGCCAAAATTTGGCCAACAACACACATTAATTACTAAATTACATTACTTACATAATTCGACTCAGAGATATCAAATTTGGTATACGATATTGTTAGTAGGAGTGAGAGTTGAATTTATGCATACAACCCGGCAACTAAACAACAATCAATGTTTTGGGTTTTCTAAGAAGTGAAACCAACAAAAATCGCGCGATGTCGTAGCGTTTCCAAGAAAATATCTGTTTTGTCGAAAATTGGATATGCCCTACTATTCCATTACAAGATTAAATGTAAATGTGGAATTGTCTGCAGCCCATTCCTTATAGCCTACGGGAACTTTACTTAGAACTGCGGTAAAGAAATAAAAAAACATTAAATCATTCTGGAGATTAGGAGAATAAACCCATACACCTCAACAAACACAATATTTTGATCACCGAAAACGTAGAATTGATGGCCTCCATCTTGATCACAATTCTGACATGAGTTATAATGATTTTTTTTTCAAAGTCAAAAATCAATTGCTGTGTCGCAACTTTTAACATTAAACAAAGACAGTGGAGCATTTAAAAAATAAATTTAAACAATTAGTTTACTTGCATGAAAAACGGGATAATGTTATAACAGATTATTTTAGAAAAAAATGAAATTTTTGTATTAAATTAATGCAACAATTCTAGTACCACGGTCTAGTTCTTACAATTCACAAAAAAATGGTAGGCGTTGAGCTGTTTTGATAGTACGGAAAAAAATTAACTGATTTTAGTTACGTCGTATGATTTTTACTTAATTTTTTTGGTCACTTGAGATCATTTTCAAGTGTTAAAAGTTTCCTTCCTTTGTCCATATGAAGATCTGTTTCACAAAATAGTTTTGTTGTCTCTTCTTAGTCTTTTACTTCGGACATTTCCTTGTATACATAGTTGGAGACGATTGTATTTTCTGGTTCTCATAACACATCCAAAATATTTCCCGGTGTTTCTGGTAACTGAAAGTTCTAGTTTTTTTCATATAAGCTCGAGCTCCGTTGAATTCTTCACATGATTCACATACGATATTGAGCATGCGGCGGCGGTAACACCACATCTCGAAAGACCCTATTCGTTTGCATGTTGATTTAGTAAGATACAGCAAATCCGCACCATAAAATAGACTTGAACGTACGTAACGGCGAAGGACTCCTATCTGGAAGGAATTCCTATCTGTAAATTTAGTTGCATGTTGCATAATATGCTTCGCATGCGATTGAGCGTATTTCTGACCTTCTCGATTCTACACTTTCTTGATGATACCATTTTGCTATCATTTTGTTAAAAAAAAAACTGACTACAAAAACTTACTTTTAAAAAACATAAAAACATCCAAAAAATATATATTATGAATATATAAAGGAATAATATCGATGAAAAGTTGCAAAAATATTTAGGAAAATATGATACTAAAGAACCGATCTCCAAGTGCAAATATGAGAGAAATCACTAGGTTTTTATCAAAATATTTTCAGATAATTGAAGGAAATATTTCCTAAATAATTTCCATTAAGAAATCGGTAGATAGGACTAAAACGGTGGTACGCTATTGCTCGCTGGAGGAATGAAAAAAATTTAATTTATATTTATCTTCTTCTTCTTTGTGTGCCGTGCTTGTATTCAAGCGTTGGCTATCGTCATATTGACAAGCTGATGAAATGATTCTCGGTCGGCAGCTAGATGAAACAGTTCCTCGACCGTTCGACCTGTCCATTGTCTGATGTTACGCAGCCAGGACAGTTGTTTTCTTCCGACCCAACGTTTTCCTTCGATTTTGACCTGAATGATTAACCGGAGTAAGCGATATTTAGGTCCTCTCATTATATGACCGAAGTATTGGACCTTTCTCATTTTGATGATGTTGATCAATTCTCGCTCTTTGTGCACGGTCTCTAGCACGCGTTCGTTAGATATATGTGCTGTCCACGGGATTCTGAGCATGCGACGGTAACACCATAACTCAAACGCTTCTAACTTGTTGAGATCTTTTATTTTTGTTGTCCAGGTTTCACATCCATAGAACAAAGTGGACCAGACGTAGCACTTCAATACTCTTAGACGTGTGGTCAACGACATACTTCTACTGCATAATACAGAACGCCAGTTAATAAAGTTTTTCCGTGCGAGTTCTATTCTGGTCGAAATTTCTTCGTCGCTTTCAACCCTGCAGTCAATCCAGCTACCCAGATATCTAAAGTGTTCCACCCTTTCCAGGATTTTGTTATCTAATCTTAGCACTGAGTCTTCGATATTAATTTTTCCGACCACCATCCATTTTGTTTTTTTTGCGTTGATTGTTAAGCCCTTTTCAGTGCATTCGTTGTTTACAGCATTCAACAGGGTTTGAAGATCTTCTAGACTCTCTGCCATTATTGCGGTGTCATTGGCGTATCTGATGTTGTTAATAATTTCACCACCAATCTTAACACCTTCGCGTCGATTATTTAACGCTATTTCAAAAACTGGTTCAGTGTAGGCATTAAACAACATCGGTGACATAACACATCCCTGTCTGACACCACGCTTAATAGAAACTTTGGCTGAAACCTCTTGGTCCACCTTAACACAAGCGGTCTGATTGTAGTAAAGATTTTTAAGCAATCTAATGTCATAAGTGTCCAGACCAACTGAGTCTAAGCATTGAAATAATAATGTATGTGGTACTCTATCAAAGGCTTTTTCGAAATCTATAAAACATACGTAAATATTTTTCCTAAACTCAATGCTCTTTTGTAAGAGTATTCGCATGCAAAAAAGAGCTTCTCGAGTACCCATACCGTTTCGGAAACCAAACTGCTCATCACCAGTTATCCCCTCACATAGTTTATATATGCGACAATGCAATATTTTCATAAAAATTTTGAGCGTGTGACTCATTAAACTGATAAGTCGATAGTCGATATTTATCTTAGGTTGTTAAAAAATTATGAATAATTAAAATATTTTTAGACATGTATCTTCTTCTTCTTCTTCTTTCTATGTCAACTTGACTGTCTGTTTTTTAATGTGCCTTCAGTAAGTTTTCGTTCCATCGTTTTCGTGGTCTTCCTATTGGGGAACCGTCTCTTGCTGTCTTTACTACTCTATTTGTTGTCATTCGGCTTCTATGATCATTCCCTTCTACTCTTCTATTTCTTACCCAGTTCTTGATGTTCTACACCTTGCATCTACATCGTATATCTGTACTTCTAGGTCGGTCCCATAGTGTCTTACCATCAATTTTTCTAAGTATTATCATCTCTGCTGTTTCTAACATTCTTTTTGTCCTCTCTGTGTCTGATAGCTGTTTTGTAAATTCTGTCTTTCATTTCTTTTCCCGATATTTTTATTTCTCCATATTGTTTCATTCAGGCAACCTGCGGCTCTGTTCACTTGATCTTCCACTTCAGTTTCGAGCTTTCCGTAGCTAGATAATGTGATGCCTAGATATTTAAACTCCATCACTTGTTCTGTTATCTGACCTTCTAGCTCCAATTTACATCTTAGTAACTTTGCTGTTATAACCATGCATTTTGTCTTTTTTAGGGAAACTATGTTAAATTTTCTGGCGGTTATATTAAATTGGTGCTGCATACGTTATAAATCATCTTCACTTTGAGGGAGTAGTATTGCGTCGACTGCCTAGCAGAAGTTGTTTTACTCGCATTTGGTATCCTTTTTTAGTTCTTACTTTTTTTATTATTTCATCCATAATCAAGTTGAATAATAGAACTCAGGGAATCTCCCTGTCTTATCCCAATTGTCAGCTTTAATAGAGTCGGTTAGTTCTTCTTATACATTTACTTTTATTGTGTTGTTTTGGTAGATACTTTCGATTGTTTTGATTATTCCTAGAGGAATCTCTCTTGCTTACAAGACGTGGATGGTCCTTTAATTGGACCCGATCAAATGCCTTCTTAATGTTCACGAAACATAGATATGCCGGTTTGTTGTATTCATATGATTTCTCTTACACTTGCCTTATTATAAATATAGCATCGGTGCATGATCCTCCCGACCTAAAACCTTGTTGTTCCTCTGCTACTGTGATAATTTCATTCAGTTTATTTATTATCACTTTGGTTGTTAATTTTAGTGTTGTATTTAATAAATTAATCCCTTTTTGAAGAGAGGTATTAGAAAGCTTGATCTCCCTTCATGAGGGATTCTGTTTTGTTCTATTATTTTTTGGATTAGTTTTAATAGTTGTTTGGTCAGATCTGGCATTCCGTACTTAAGGAGTTCGTTCGGTATTCTGTCCTCTCCTGGTGATTTTCTATTTTTTAATTTCCTTAATGCTTTCTTTACCTCTTCCTCCTCAATATTGATTTCTTCGTTTGTCGTCACCTCTGGTGTTGGTGGTTCATTATCATCACCTTTAGCAAATAGGGATCGAAAGTAGTTTCTTTTATAGTGATTGTATGCCTATTGTGTTCTGTATTGTAAAAAGACTTTCTTCTTTTCTTCAAATTTTGTCTTCACTTGCTCTCTAAACCATGGTATTTTCTTTTTTGATATGCTAGTGTTCGTTACTTTCCTCTCTCTAAGTGATTCTTTTGCTTCGTTATTTTTTTTACATGTATCTTGTTCGTGATAATTGCAAAACAGTTTGTTTAATGCTGTTTAATATTGATAAGAGTTTTCATTGATTAAAAGGTTTATTACAAAATAAATTTCGTATACTAGATTTTAGACTTTTGTTATAAAATTATAACAGTATTCTCAACATATTACCAGTTAAGAAGTTTGGGAAAAAAATAAGTAATTTGGTTGAGTTTATTAAAAATTAGATAAACAGAAGTTTGGATGTCTTATCTACAGACTCAACAAAAAGAGATTTCCTTTATCTGGGTACCTTCCCATATGGGAATAAGTGGTAATGAGGAAGTGGACTCTCTGGCAAGCAATGCAACCACCGACCAAAGTATTGCTATCATAAATCAAATGCCTTGGACTGATCACAAGGTAAATATCAAAGCCCACTTGTACAGAGCGTGGCAAACTACTTGGGATCACACTGCTAACAAACTCAAAGAATGTCTAAGTCAAGTAGGCACCAAACTCATCTTACCAAATAATAGAAAAGACCAAGTCATCATCAACCGACTCCAAATAGGATATACTTTCCTTACACACAAGCATATCTTCAACCAGGAGTCTGTTCCGATGTGTACCAAGTGCAACACTCAGTTGTCAGTGAAACATATAATTGTTGAGTGTCCAGTGTACCAGAACGAAAGAATCGCGTGTGCCCTTAGTGATAATTTAAAAAGTATACTAACGTCAAATTTACAGTCTTTATTAAGTTATCTTAAAATGACTAAACTATATACTAGATTGTAAAAAATATTTTTTTATGTAACAATATGTATCTTACTGTTTATGTATGTCCCCCCGCTAATAACCCTTAGTGGTTGATGCGGGTATATTTGTTTAAATAATAAAAAAAGAAGTTTGGAAAAATATTTGATGCTTATTTAAATATTTTGTTTTCATTATTTTTAATATTTTTAACGTATAACTTTATATAACTAAATATTGCTATGCTATCGAGATGTCCTGAATCACTTTAAATTTTGCTTATTCCCTGGAGTATAAATCAAATTGTAAACAGGTCCTAAACCAATTTTCATTTCAAATTTTACAGGCGATGTCGTCCCCTGTGTTATTTATTTCTTTTTCTCGGATTTGTTCTCCACTGTATGTCCAATAAAAATTATTTAAAAATGCCTTTATTTAATCTTTCGTTTGTTAGGTATCGTTCTAATTATCCAATTTTGCTTTTAAATTATTGAAATTAAATCGCGCGTATATACAATAATAGTTAATATTATTTTACGTTTCGAAAAAATATCGCCTTCAAATAACGTTACAGAACATCTCTGGACATTGTAATGCTCGAGGTCAGCAATGAGTGAAGATTAAAGATGGTGCTCGACCAACCAGAAGTGGAACCCTAGGAAGTAATCAAGATTGATTGAAAAACCGCAACCTAACTATTTTCTTATTTCAATATAATCAGGAGATTAATTAAAATGAATTATTGTTATTTTTAATAATTACAAGGAACGGTTCGATGTATGAAACTAACGAGTAATAAAACTTTAAGTGAAAGGTAAATAGTAAGAGAAGCGATGTTAGGACATGAATTATTGATGATATAATTTACGCGTGGTTATAGTATAATCATGGATAACAGTATTAATAAAAAAGAATTTAGAAATACAAAATGAGAACTATATTGATACATTCAACAAAAGTTCTGAAGCTATTTTCTTGTGGCATTTTAAAGTAACTATTTAAATGGGAATAAGCCACAATTAAAGGTTGAAGGAAGTTTATTGACGTTTCAATTTCCACTTCGGAAATCGTTCTTGAAAAAAAAAAGAAAAAAATTCAACAAAAGGCAATAACTTGCTTGAAAAAATAAAACAGTATAAAATTGCCTCCATCTATCTATCATCCGTCGGCAAATTCAAACAAATACTACTCTTAGTCCAAACAAATTAGGATATTTTTTACAACTAAATGAGATGTTTTAACCAAATAATGCTTCAAATAATTATAATGTGAAGAATAATTTTGAATTCGGTTCCGTTAGGAACTTGCTTTGTTGTCCTTGAAAGTAGAAAAAAGTTTATTTCTCTTGCTTACTATTTATTGTCTAATAATAATTTTAACTTTACTAATATGCAAGTATTTATTTTCTAAAATTACTAATTTACAATGAGTAATGCGATTGTTAAAATATCGGCAAGTGCTTATCTTTAAAGGGTTGCAACGAGGTTGTTTATAAATGTGCATTGCTTCAATTTTGAGTTGTGTTGAAATTTCGTTGTTTTGAGGTGGTCGTTATAATTGTAGTATTTTTTTGATGTTTGTTTTTGAAACTATATGTTTATAAAGAAAATGTTTAGACCATGGGAAAATCACCTACAGTTTTTCGTCGATTGGGAGGAAGAGAACCTAAGTAGTAGTATTAGAAAAAGTATAATAGTCGATAATAATTTAAGTGAAATAAAAACAACGACACAGACTGGACTGTAGAAAAGAGGTTACGAGTTTACGTTCACAAAAGGATTGTTTTGAATGAGCAATCCAAGAAACTTTGTATGAACGTTTACAAAAATCTGCAAAATGATCCTGAAAATTTGTAAAGGCGGTATCATACGAAAAGCGCCCTTTCTAACAGAAATTTCGTATTCTATCATGCGCGACATTGTGAAGAGTGTTGTTAAAAAGAGAAAAACAAGATCGGATGCTGGAAAACGTAAACATCTGAATATCGTGACAGCTAAATGTTTAAGGAAATTGGTTTACGACAAATACGAAAAAAATGTAATACCCACAATTGGTATTATATACACTAAGCTTGTTGCGATGGGAAGAACTTGCCGTAAAACCACTTTACGAAGACGGATGAAAAAACTTGGATTTACATAAAAAATCGTTTATAAACGAGTGGCTATTATGGCAAGTAAGAGGATAGTACATTGGCGCTTAAATTATTTAAAAAAAATTCAAGAATATCAATACAAAAAGCGAACAATTTATTATTTAGACGAGATATGGTATCACACGCATGATACCGTTAGTAAGTGATGGACTGATTGTTCACTTAGGTGCCAGCTAAAAGGCCTACTTCCGAATAAAGGTTCTCGAATGATTATTGCGCACTGTGGATCTTCAAATGGTTGGGTGTCAATTGGGTTAAAGGTTTGTGCAAAAAAAAATAGAAAAATATGTATTCGAAGAGTGGGATAAGAATACATTACTTCCTAATATAACACCCAGCAGTGCGATAATTATCTCACTCAAGACTTCTAAAAAAAATTGCGAACAGTTGGTCTTCAAAACAGAAACTACAAGAATTCCTCTCAGATAATGATTTATATTTTGAAGATAACTATAATAAGAAACAATTACTTAGTGCTTCGTATTAAAACTTACGAGAAACAATATAATCATATTGCTATACTGTTTTGAGATTAACACCTTATTTTTGCATTTTCAATCCCATAGAACATATTTGGAAACAAGTAAAAAAACGAATTCGGAGGAAAAATATTTTTCCAAAATTTGACGCGAGAGTGATTGATTTTTAATAATGTTCTGAAGTTATTTTCTTGTGGCATCTTAATGCAATTCCTATTTTTATTGAGAATAAGCCACAATTTAAGTTTAAAATAAGTGTATTTTTGACGTTTCCATTTCCACTTCGGAAATTGGTGTTTACAATAATTTCTAATCAGTGTATATTGACGAGAATCCTAAGCAGGTAGAGAAGATGTTAAAATTATTGTACTCGCTACGTATTCTTTCAGTAGTGCTACATATTTCGCCACGAGCTGATGTATTGAGTTGTGAAAAAAGGGTATTAGTGTCGACCATGTTAAATCAGATGCATATGCAGTCATCATCCGTTCTGCACTTGCTGCATCCCAATCCTATGATTCTGTGACTATCGTAGCAGAGGATATTGTCATTCTTGTTTTGCTCACGGTATTAGGAAGAAAGTAGTCCAATGTATTTTTTTAAAACCTTCAAAAGGGTGTAAGTCGGATCTATTATACTGCACCTCAAGTTTTATATATGGCGACGTGATTGCAGAGAATTTTCTGTTTCTTCATGCTTTTTCAGGATGCGACACAACATCAACAGCTTACAAGATCGGCAAACTTAAGTTCATCAAAATTTTACAGAAACATCCTGAGTTAGCCAAACAGCATTATTTCTCAATGAGAAAGTCGAGCCATCTTTGCTCACTGGTGTTGGGAAACGGTTTTTCGTCTCTTTATATGGTGAAAATAAAGATGATTCTCTGGATAGAATGAGTACATACAACGATTCGCCAAGACAGTGACCAAAAATACATCGCTTCTTTCAACACAAGATGCAGCCCGTTTACACAGCAGTGTGACCATATTTAGTAGAAAACTACTTTTTTAGTAGATTTTCGACGTAAATTAACAATTTTTAGGAGGGAACAAATGTTTAGTAGATTCTAATAGTTTTTAAGGACACAGACATATATGAGTAAATTCTAAATACATTAGAGTACCAACTGTTAAATAATATTGCATTATAGAGTATAGATCATTTTTTGAGAGACGTGTCGATAAAATAAAGACAGATTTGTATGATTCTTAAAAAAAAACGGTATTTGAAGATTTTTCTAGTCTTTATTCCCCTCTTTCTAAATTTCCTAACTTATTTAATGAAACTTCAATTTCAGAAGTGTATAATTTACTTGTATCTGGGAGTGGGAGTAGGAGTTCATCACCTGATGTAGAAAAGTTTTGGGTTAAAGTATCTAAACTGATTAATACCGATGGAAGCCCCGTTATAGTTAATTGGGCACATTTTCCAAACATATGCTGTCTCTTCCAGTATCTAATGTTAACTGTGAACGAATTTCTTCGGATATTAATAGAATTAAAACCAAGGACGGGAATATGTTTGAAAATCAAAATGTTTCTCTGATTATGCATACCAAGGAGGGTTTGCAGAAGTAGAGAATTGTATTAACTTCTCTAATCTCAATATGGTAAAATCAATATAAGATTCAAAAATGTAAAGAAATATCAACCAAAATTATAAAGAAAAAAAAGTAGTTACTCCTAATATTTAAAAAATCTAGACATGTAGTAAATGTAAATAAATAGAAATAAATGATGAGTACAAATTCTTTTTTATTTTGAAAAAATCAATTAACATTTAAACTGCGTATTTGCAATAGAGGGGGCGCTCACGTCAGCTATATTAAAGCATAAAACATTTTTGCAATGGCGCATGCGTCGTATCATTTGGTAATTTTTAGTAGATTTTCGACTTGGTCTCCGAGTTTATCACCAGGTTCAGTCGTGGCTCGGCAATCGCTGTGATCTTGAAGATTGGGGCTGGAAAAAGCATGGAAAAATTTGGATACCAATTCAAACTTCCAAAACCATCCGAACTTATGAAATTAATTTTCAGCAGACTCAAAAGAAACTGTAGAAGGATGTACAGCTGCCGAAAAGCAGACGTCAAATGCAATGCAGTGTGCCTAAATTGTTCTGGTGACACCTGGAGTAACATCATGAAAATATCAAAATGAATTTAAAGATGAAATTACCCACAATGACGCCAATTTTAACGCAGTTAATCCGCAAACATTCACCTCTGATACTGAATTAGTTTCGAAAGTATAGCCTGGGCAATTAAAGAAAATGAAAAAAAAAACAGAGCTAGAAAAAACTTTTTAAATATACAATTGTGCTCAATATTATCTCGCCCGTAAATTGTACATGGATTAGGCTTACTAGGGATAGCACGTAAACAACGCGCCTCCACATTCTACCCCATAGGTGGGAGGAAAAAGGGTTAATATTAAATTAATAATAACATAGCAATGTTAAGAAAATGATAAATTATATGAATAAAAAAATATAATAAAAAAAAGTAAGCCCAATTGTTCGTGTTTATCGTATTCTTACAGTATTCACGAACCGGGTTAACTTCGGAGCGCTGAAAAACCAAAAAAAAAAATAATAAAATTAAATAAATTAAGTGAAAAATATTCTTTGAAAAACCCTATATAATATTGCTTTGATATAATTTTATTTTAAGATGATCAAAAAAAAGTCATGAGGCACAAAAATTTGTTCATAAATTTTTAGTTATTTTTGTTTATAATTTTTTTATTTTCCATTTTACGAAAAAACTGAATACTACAGTGCTACAAACAATGTCTTATATAATTTTCTGTAGGGTTGCTAGTTTACGGGATACAGCGCGAAAACCCTTTCACCGCTGTTCTTCTTACCTCCCCAACATATCAAAAAAATAAAATTGGTCCTCTGAAAAATGCACGGCCTAAGGCATAAAAAATGTAAAATGTCAATGGAGTATTTATACTGTATTTTTTCAAGCTATTTTCGATACGGTTACGGATACGGTTATATTGCCCAGCATATAGAAAATTAAGAGACTCATTTATGAGCAATTTGACAATGAAAACTTAGTCTTCCATCTATACATTTCATGCAGTTCGATCAATACATAGGGACCAAAAATATGTTTAATACGATTTGGTAATCAAACTCAAAATGTGACTAGCTGAAAATAGAAACAGTTCACGATTAGTGGTGGTTTAACGTTAAGAAATGAAAGAAAAGGGCTGATATATTAATACAGCAATAATAGTTGTATCTTTGGGGTCTTTTATTAACAGTTTTCGAAGTTTTCGAGAGACAATATTCTAAACAAGAATAAAACCTCGGACTCCAAAGCGGCTTACCAGGCCATATAAACTATCCTTTCGATCGTTTATCTAATAATTTTTGGTATTTTTTCTGTTTTTGCTGCTTGTTTCTTTCTGCTTTAGTTTTACCATTAATATGCAGTTATTTGGTTGTTTCTGTGAACTCTTGTCTCTTAATGGTTTCATGATATGTCTGTTTTTCTTAAAATTTATCCAAGCTGTTGTTTTTCTATAGAAAGTTTTATAGAAGGTTTTCTTCTTGCGATTTGCATGTGTAAATACTAGAGTGTTCTTTTCGGTTCTTTCTAAATGTTCTATTTTTTTTTTTTTGGTTGAAATCTGTATTATGTAGTCTTCTCTTTGAAGACTACTGAAGTTCTTCTACACGCCATTTATTTTAAATAAATAAAATATTTCTTTTATAAAATAAAGGATAAATAGGTATCTTCTTTTATTTCTAACACAACATCTATGTGGCTAGCAACTTTTCAAAATCTTAAAAAATATTCAGTTTCTTCAGAATTCAAAATTTTAACTTACCAGATTCGAAAAAGGACAAGGAAACCTCACCTAAAACAAAAGAAAAGGTTGATTAGTATACGATTTGTCAACTATAGTTTTTAATATTTTTACAAAAAATAAAAAGTAATTTGATGTACAAAATCTTTTTGTTTGTCTTCTATTTAATTTAATCAATTTAACGACGAATTCTGATAACTAACGGCTGACGGAATAATTTCGTTGTACTATAGGCTGTGGTTCCAGTCACACTCCACCACAAAAATCCAAGTGGATATGCTGTTTTGAATGGAAATTGACGATTGAATAGCTGATTGCAGAAACCTTTAAGCCATAATACGCAAAACATCTCCAAAATAAACAAAATTCTATATATATAATGGCATCCCATAACATGATTTGTGCAAGGTTTGTGTATTCTCCGTAGGGTACTTTCATAATGGAGACCATCGCATCGTATCTTCGCCTAGAGCATAGCACTGACAGTGAACGCTCGCATTTAAAATAAAATGCATTTATTTTACCTGGCGGTCGATAATATGGTACGATCCTATGGTCGGAGCGAGGATCGGCGCCTCGTTGTAAGCGCCTACTTAGAGAGTACAGATTGCTTACATCCAAGGGACGACGTGAAAAGCACAAAGTGAGAAAGAACTAGTGAACGTTACACATTGTAGTATGCAGGTAAAAAGCAACACTAGGAATGGAGAATAGCTCATCGAGAAATGAAAGATAACGTAGCAAAAGTTGTAAGAAGGAGAAAATGTACATTTTTTATATATCTATCAAAGAAAAGGTTTAGGGAACATACTTTAAAATACTTATAGCAGAGTAAGACGTAAAGAGTAATAATAGGTGGTTTTAATGCATATATGTGGATCGATCGAAAAGAAAATATGAAGATATGAAAATATGAGATGTATGGACGGCTAAGTTTTAGAACTAGAAATTATGCTGAATGTGACATCAGTAGCACTAGATATGGCAATTGTTAAAACATTCTCCTAAAAGAGAGAAGTATAATTATCACTCTACAAAAGTGGGCTGAAGCATTCTCAATCATATTATTTAATGACAAGAAAAGATTTGGGTGAAAGTAAGAACTTAAGGTGCTTGCGCTAAATACTGAACTAAAAAAACGAATGAAACCAAATCATTAGAAAGGATCACAAAAGATCAAATGGTGGATGTTAGCTTGAAGGTACACAAATTGAAGAAAATATGAGTTATAATTGGATATATGACTAGTATTATTGGAGATACGGAAATTAAAATACACACATGTCCAAAAGTTTGGAATAAGTACAAATAATATATCTACGCCTATGGTGGTTTTAAACTGTTGTTGATATTCATTCTGGAGGGTTTTTAAATGAAAATGATAAAAAATTTGAATCGTTTTTGTATGATTTTGGTCACATTCAACTGATTAGCGTATTTACACATTATTTCAGTCTCCGTTTAAATTTGAATTGAGCCGTTTAAAAATGCCTAAAAACGTGATATCTCATTTTGACAAGATCCAGAGTAATTGCTTTGTTACAACAAGACTTTAGTCAAAGTTATATCGTGAATATTGCTGATGTTACTCAGAGTGCTGTATCGGAAATTTAAAAAAAAAAATTCCAAGATACAAATAAAGTCAAGGATCGTCTCAGAAGTGGTAGAAATCGATGTACAACAAGGTTGCACTGGGCTAGAGAAATGGCACATCATGATCCTTCTCTGATGAGTCAAAAATGACTTGGTATCTGATTCGCGAAGCACACTGGTTTGGAGGGCCCCAGGACGACAAGCCCCACTAGAATCAGCTAAACCGCGTGTCCTATTTGAAGGTGGAATTATATGGTTTAGAGTGGTATTATGAGTGGTACACGGACGTCACTGCTGGTTCTGGAGAGAAGAGTCACTGGTGCTGTATACATCAAGCAAGTTTTAAATCCTGTCGTACGTCTATTCCGAGGGGCAGTATGTGATGAATTTGTGTTTATGCATGAAAACGCACCTCCTCATAGAACATCAGCAGTACAAAATTTTCTTGAAGAAGAAGGAATATCTACATTACAGTGGCCCTCGAATTCCCCCAACATTATTGAACATGCTTGGGACATTCTCAAAACGCTCATCAAGAAGCGAAACAATCTTCCTATTACACTTTGAGAACTTAAAGATGCTGCTCGTGAAGAATGGGAAAAATTCCGCCGCAAGCCAGATCTACCAGTTAATCGGCAGCATGCCAAATAGCCTACAGGCTTGCATACAGGCCAATGGACGAAATACTTATTATTAGTTTTATTAAAAATTATTTTTTTCTATACTAATTTATTTTTAAATGTAAGTGGTACATTATAAGTTTTTCACTCCAAGAAAATAAATATTTTTTTGCATATCGTTTATCTGGTTTTGAGATTTATTTAGTATTGTTGATAATTGAAACAAAATGATTTTTAACTATTCAGAAGATTTTATATATAAAAATCAATAAAAAGATGAAATATTCCAAACTTTTGGACATATGTGTACTTAAAGTACAGGAAAGAAATTTAAGAATAAGGAAATCTAGTAGTGATTAAATTAACTCACAGAAAAAACTGTTTACATTATTAGTTTTTTGTCTTAGGCTGTCACCGCAACTATGTTACTCCGATATAGAAAGAGTTGAATTATAATGAATTTGGGCCAGTTTTCAAGTAGTATTTGCTTAAGAAGTTAATTATGAAATCAAGTTGTAGTTCATCAAAGCCCGTAAAAATCGTTGGTTTGACGATGTATAAACAAAAAAACACAATGAAGCCTACAGAAAGATGCTTACCCGAAGAACTAAAACAACTGTATAGAATTACCAGACAAAGAGAAGAGAAGGAAGAGGATACACAAAAAACGAAACCAATCTTAAATATATAGGAAACCTCAACAGAAAGAAAGAATTCAGAGCATTCTTTAAGAAAGCTAACATCAACAGAAAATAATTCAAGGCAACCACAAGACAATGCAGAAGTCAGAATGGCGACCTATCAACAACAAGGGAAATATGTAATTGAATAGATGGGTGGACTACTTTAACCAGGCATTTGATATAGAGCAAGAAGAAAACCTGGAAGACGAAAGAGATGAGGTAAGGGAAACAGACGAGAGGGAAGATGAACCACCAACTATTCTTACAGTTAAAGATGCAGTTAAAAAACTATCCAGAAACAAATCACCCGGCATAAATAATATCCCAGCTGAACAATATAAAGAAGGTGGCACGATACCATAATGGCATGACAGCAGCTTATGAGAAATATGGACAAAGAAATCCCTCCCCAATGATTGGAATACTTTGCACCATACACAAAAAAGGAGATATCTTTGAATGCTATAACCACAGAGAAATTACGCTTCTAAATGCAGCGTATAAAATTGTTTCCACAGTACCATGTCACCGTCACCATATGCAGAACGGATAGTAGGAAAATACCAGACTGGTTTCAGAGATGGTAAATCGACAATTCATCAGATTGTAACCCTCAGACAAATTTTAGAAAAAACACTGCAATATGGCATAGATACTCATCACATATTTATAGACTACAAAGCAGCCCACAACTCTGTGAATAGAAGAGAAATGTTCGAAGCAATGAAAGGGCTAGGAATACCAAATCAGTTGGTAAATTTAACGAAACTAACTTTTGAAGAAGTTGAATGTAGAGTACGAATTCAGGGGGAACTGTCTGAACCTTTTAAAACAAATAACGGGCTGCGCCAGGGAGACCACTCTCCTGTATACTATTCAATTTGGCTCTGGAAAAAGTAATACGTATGTCACAAATTACAACCATTGGTTTAATTTATAATATCAGTACAAATCCTTGCCTATGCTGACGATATCAATATTGTTGGGAGAACGGAAAACGCTGTACGAGAGGCGCATGTAGCATTAAAAGAATCAGCTACAAAAATGGGTTTAATAATAAACACCAACAAAACGAAGTATATGAAAATAAGCACGCAACCACAAATCCCTCAAACACTTAGAAAA
The DNA here is from genome assembly GCF_040954645.1 of Diabrotica undecimpunctata. NCBI lineage: Eukaryota > Metazoa > Arthropoda > Insecta > Coleoptera > Chrysomelidae > Diabrotica > Diabrotica undecimpunctata. The sequence goes on from NC_092805.1 coordinate 119,298,806, forward strand.
CGACGCAGTAAATCGAAGTGAATAGCAAACGTCATCGTGAACGAGCAGTGAACGAATTTGTATACATGAGAGGGCTCCGTAACATTGAAGATAGTACTACAGCAGAGATAAACCGCAGAATTTTCACGGCAAATAGATGCTATTTTGGGCTCAATCTCCTCCTTAAATTCACAATTATATCGCGAAATACAAAAATGAAACTCTACAAATCCATAATACGCCCAGTTCTAACATATGGTTCAGAGACCTGACCTGGACAAAAAGAAATGAAAACATGAAAACAACTTCGAACTGTATAGAATATACTAGAAATCAGATATCGTAAAACATATTAAGATAGGACGTTTAAGGTGGATAGGGCATGTAATGCGGATAGAACAAAATGACCCAGCTAGAAAAACGCTCTTTGATAGACCCATTGGTCAGAGAAGAAGCCCGAGAACAAGGTTCCTTGATAACATCGATGAAGACATGAGAAATATGGGAATGCGCGCTTGGCGAAGGCGATGGATAGGGACGACTGGAGAGAAAATTTTGAGGAGTAGGACGAGAATAGACGCGCAGGGTTATAAAGCCAGAATGATGATAAAGTTGTAGTTCAATGAACTTAACTTTTAAGGAACCTCTTGTCTTTGTCTTTTGTCTCCTTTACAATTAAAAAAAAATGCAAATGAAATTTTTAAGAATAATTGTGAAACTGCATTGGGTTATTTAAACAAAAGTTTAGCATTAATTTCTTCTAATTTCTATAACCATTTTATAACAATTCTTGTTAGAGACGTTGTTCAAACTAACAAAAGAAAAAAATCTTAATGGTTGGCTGTACATATTATATATACCATAATTTCAAAAAAAAAAACAATATTCAAAGATTGACTCTTATTTATATATCAACACATGTTTGCCAACTTAATAAATTAATCGTTAATAGTTAACAAACAACATGATTATATTTTTATAGCAATTCCGATGGACTAAGCGTGAACTTGAGAGATTTTTTGCAGATAGGAAACTCGGAATGCGGAGAATGTAAAATTACAGTAAGTGACACAGATGTTAGAAAGGTTAGTATCTTCGATATCTTCGTTCAGTCATAATAACAAAGTGAGAAGAGACTGCGGACAAAACACAGCTTGCCAAGGACGTTTATTCAAAGGTAAACGGGGCAGGGTCGGACTTTCATTAAAAAACCGAATCAGCTATAATAAAATAATAGTTATACTTTCTTTTTCAAGTGTCCTACTTCGTTTCGAACGTTGTCAATAATTAAGGCTATGAATAAATTTTAAGATATTGATAGTTCTATTACAAAAAGCTATTTGATAATTTTCACATCTCGTAATGTGTCCCGGGTAAAGTAATTACCCAGTTGTAATAGTTCATTTCTTTGTTCGTTTGGGTGCAAAAGAAAACAAACCTGTACCATAGTATAGGAATAGGGGAATATATACAGAAACAATGGTTGGATAACATCAATGCAATAGTGAGTAGACATTGGAACCGACTAGCAGAAAAAAGACAAGAGGAGAAGGGTACAAAAAAGTGTATAGAAACAAGCTGATAAAATAAGTGGAGTTTCACCGTAGTTTTTAGATTGTCAATATTGTTAAAAAAAAAGTTACCTACTTTACTCTTCATAAGATTCATAATTTTTGACAAACTGCGTATACGACTGAAAAAAATTAATATCTAATGATTGTATTTTAGGTTTTAGAACGTGCAGAACTTTATAAAGACTAAGTTTTTTCATAGTCCTATAGACCACAGTCCCATTTGGTGCCGACTTAAAGTATTCTTTTTAAATTAAAAAATATTTTATCTTTTGTCTATAACTGGACAAAACAGATTGCAGCCACTGAATCCTTGCTGAGTCGGTTTCGTTGTTTCCTCAAGTGGCGGCCACAACGGCGCACAGCACATCGCACCGCACCTAGCCATGACCATAGCTTCGCTGAAGCAAAGTAAATACAAGCATTGCCGTAAATGCGCGTAGCCACAACGACGGACCGCTCCTGTCTTCGCACATAGCTGGGTATTATACCAACGCCTCGCCTACATAAATCGAGCTTAGTATTTTCTGATCTTCGCACAGTGATTATTCTAGGGATGGATAAAGACAAATTAATTATTAGTTGTGTGTTTATGCGTGAACCAATTTGGAACAAAAAGCAAAAGCCACCACAATAGTTTGGTTTTATCAAAACTGTGGAAAAAAGTGGCAGAGGAATGTGAAACAACAGGTAAATAAAACAATAAAAATGTATCATCATCATCATCATCAATGGCGCTACTACAACTCTTCGTGAGTCTTTGCCGCGTTTAATATTGCCCTCCATGTTTGTCGATCCTATGCCAGTAATTCCCATTGTCGCACTCCCATTTCTGTAGGCCGCCCCGAAGAGGGTCTGTATGCCGCCCTACAGACCTTCTTCCCTCTGGCCTTTCCCAGAACACATTATTTATAAGGCGATTGTCGTTACTGCGTATCACATGCCCTGCCCATCTGAGTCTATTGGCCTTTATATATCTTACTAGATTTTCTTTTCCGAATAGAGACTCTAGCTCTTTATTGTATCTGCCCCTCCATTCGTTTGTCACGCTGTCTCTGCAAGAGCCATATATCATTCGAAGTATTTTACGTTCCCACACCAGCAATTTATTTATTTCTCTTAATAAAAATGTATAATAAATTATATTTTAATGACTACAGAAATAAGTTTTAAAGTTTTTTCGTATCCATTTTGCTTCATTATTGAGCCTTCCAGGGGGAACCTGTATATTTTCATTATCATTACCAAATAAATGTGCGGTGCACGGTGCGTCAATACGGCCACTAATGTGCAAAGCAAAGGCTAAGCTAGGTGCGGGGTATTGTGCTGTGTGATGAGCGGTGCGCCGTTGTGGCCGCAGCTTCATGATCAAGCCGGTTCTGGAAAAGAGCCTTTCTGCTGGGATGGACGTAGCTGGAATTTATGGGATATCCCTGACCAAACGCGCCATGAAAGGAAATGTATTCTGGTTGTCTTTCCACCAAGGTAATATGTCCACGTTTCTATCTTCTTGTTCTTCTGCTAGATATCGATCCAGTTCGTCGTCAAGGCACACCCTTTTCTTGTACAGTGACAAAATTTTGAGATCGACCTACTAGAGGACCCAGAAGAAGATACAACTGCTTCCAGGTTGATGCTCTTTTTTATATAATTCTCTGTTCTCTGTGAGTTTTGTCTGTTTCTTGTTTCAAGGAAGAGCTCCAATTCGATAAATTGAAATCTTCCAATTTGTGGCGGGGATCGATTACTAGAGAAATACAGTACAACCAATTTGTTTTATTGTAGTATTTGATAATCTTCTAAGTTCTTGCTGCTATAAGAGTTTTTCAAATTTAATTCCTCGTCATTGCCTTGGTCAGTATTAATTTCTAAAAATTTTTTGTCGAGGTTGTCGAGTAATAGATTTATGTACATGACCACACTGGGAAGCGTGACATACTTTTCCCCTCCTAGTAAGAAGAAAGTAAGGGAAAGAAAGTTCTTTTTACTTCGTCCACGATTAAATTCAAAGGTATGTATCATCATCTTGTGGTTTCGAGGGGCGGTTTATTAGGGGGACCTAGGCTAAAATACTATTTTGCACACCTGGCGTGCATCGCAATAAATCAAAAAGAATGTCGAAACATTTTAAAAGTTTCTGTTATTCTAAATGTATTAATTATCTTCCATCAGCTCTTGCGGAATGTGCGGGATGTGACGTCCCTCGTGAATCCCGAAAAATAAGCTATTTCTTCATTTATCTTATATAAGTATCTCAACAATCATGATTCGCTTTATCCATGAACTTGTTATTTTTTGATATATAGAGTTCTTCATTATGCATGATTCCACACGATAATAAAATGTAATACACCATTACTCTTATTTGAAACCCGGAGGTCTCGGTAATATTACACTTGGTTACTGTTCATAAATCCTATGCGTCAAGAAGGATTTATATTTCTTAGGAATCGATATTCTCGTTAACAAGAAAGTTTTAAAATTCAGATATATTAAAAATCCGAACACCCCCACACGCACACGCTGATTCCGAAACCCTTCTAGCTGATATGCGAGAAGCCTTTTCGTTACAACTATGTTAGATACATACATACATACACACATATATATATATATATATATATATATATATATATATATATATATATATATATATATATATATATATATATATATATATATATATATTGCGTTGCGTTGGTGACTTTTACGTTGTCCTAAGGTGAATTTAGTTTTCACAATAACCTCACACCAATGACTGTACGTTTACAATATAATTAAGTTCATAAATTTTACAAGTCAACCAAGAACGTAAGTTAGAAGAAGGGTTTTTAAAGACGTACTGAGTAATGAAGAAGAATGGCATGCGAAGAATTAAATGACTTAAATGATCCAAATCAGTAAAACTACGAATTTCGCGAATATGTAATAGTATTATCACCCAAGATTTTTGATAGAAATCTGATGAAATCAGAACAATCTGATCTAATTTAAATGTTTCATCCTTGATTCAAAATCAATTATTTTTTTAAACGTTTATTTCCTGAGATATCAAATATGAGGTTATGTGACAAATATCTAGTAAAAGGGATCATCAGCAGCATAGAGTGTAACGATATACATTTATGGCAGGTACTTAAAGTTACCGAAAGTTCTACTAGTTTAAAACGTGGGGTAACAAGCTCTAGTTTAGGGTGAAAGTTTTCGAAAGTTATCTCTGATAGGGCGTAAAAATGTGATCGTTATCGCAAAACTGAAGCTTTTAAATATTGGAACCACAGACAGGTCTAGTAAAATTATACAGTATCCTTAGTAATAAAACTATTTTTACGCTCTAATGTACACACCTTCTATATTTCTGGACTGCAATTACCTTTAACATTCAATATTTTTCGTTTTACTCATTTACCCATACAATTAACATTTTAAACATTGTATATATTTTCGTTTTATACATGAAATTAAAGTTGAATATGGATGAGAAATGTTGTTTAGAGTTTTGGATAATATTTAACATTGATTGGAAATGTTTTTATTGTTATATGTCAAAACAATAAAAAGATAACGATTGAATGGATATGATGTCATCAAATATTTTAATTTATAAAAAGCACTAATACTAATATCAGAATTTATCATTTTAATTTTCTTAAAAAACTGCCATTTCAAGTAAATCTTTCGGAATATTTTATATGTCAACAACTGTGGAATACAAATTCATAAATTAACGAATATAGGCATGTACCTCATTTACAAAGTGCGGCTCTGGAAGTAGGACAAAATACTTTGTTCGTCTATTCTCTTCGAAATTATTTCCTCTCTCGACTTCTTTTATAAGAGAATCATGCAAAGAGCACGTTGTTGGTTTATTCTCACTTTATGTCAAGGAAAGGCTATCGCTATAGGGTTTAAACATTGATTGACTTAGAAAACCTTTCGATCTCTTGTCGAACAAATCTGATCTTCGATCCAGAATAAAATTAAATCATTTTTACTTAACATCCACGTAATTTTTACATCACATTTTCCTATGCATTGACTTATTTTTGTCTGCAAGCCATCTCATTCAATACATATGATTAACAATTTAATCGATAATAATTAATTTACATTAAGGGCTATGATAGAAGACCTTTTAAACGACGTACCGAAGCACGATCTACAAGTAGTAATGGGCGACTTTAACGCAAAAATCGGAAAAAAAAACATCTACAAAAATATCAGGAGGGAAAAGTGAATACGAAAAATGAAAACGGCATGTTGCTAATAAATTTTGTAATAGAACAAAATATGAAAATCATGAGTACACATTTCTCCGGAGGGTAACACTGTCAATCAAATAGACCACGTTTTAATTGAAAATAAACACGCCAATATAATCACGAATGTTAGAAGTTTCCGAAGGGCAGACAGCAACACGGATCATTTTATGGTAAAGAAACTTAAACAAAAACTAAATGCAACCAAGCGTTTTAATGTAAAAAAGCTGAAGGGTGAAAACATCAAAAACCAGTCAAAACGGGATATAACAAAAAGTTTAGAAAATACAATTCCAAATGAAGATACTAACCAGGAATGGTCACAAATAGAGAACATAATAACGGAAACGACAAAAAAAGACATTCGGAAAAATTAACAAATCAAACAGTAAATACAGGATACAGTTTTACAGAATGTAAAAGGGATTTAGAAGCCAGAAGAAAGGCTAAAATACAAATGAATATACTAAATACAACAGAAGAAACGAGGAAAAGTTGTGAAGCAGCAAAGAAAAAAGCAAAATTAACCTGCAGAAAAAAGAAACGATAATACTGGGAAATGAAGTTACAATATATGGAAAATCATATGATAAACAAAGAGATTAAGAATTTTTAAGAAGAAGTTAAAGACAATAAAGCTACGGGTCCCGGAATTGCATGCTGCTCCAAAAGTAAAAAAAGCACGCTAATAGGTGACTTACCAAGAAAACTAGAAAGGTGGGCAAAATACTTTGAGGAACTGCTGAACCCAGTAAAAAATAAAAATGAAATACAATCACAAAACCGGATCGGAGCAAAGCAATAATGAAGCCAAAATAAACGAACCATCAGATCAGGAGATAGAGGAAATAATAAAGCAGCTGGAAAATAACAAGAGTCAAAATGATATAACAGCAGAAATATTCAAGGAAGGTGGGCAGCTATTGCTCAAATGAATAACCAACCTAATAAAACGAATTTGGAAAAATGAGAAAGGGAGGTAAAAACCTAAGCCAAAATTATAGAGGAATTGCTTTATTGGATGTAGCATATTGGCTTTAGTAATAAAAAACCGACTAAAGAAATATGAATCTGAAATAATAGGTGAATATCAGAGCGGGTTTAGAAGGGGAAGGTCTACAACAGATTGTAAGAAAGGCATACGACTCAATCGATAGAGAAAAAATATAGAAAGCGACGGATCTGTTAAAAATATCTACCAAACTTATCATTTTAGCGGAAACGACCTTGAAAGAAACATTAAATAAGGTGATCCTAGCTAGAAGAAAGGTTATCAGAGAATTTTACGGCAAGAAAGGGATTAAGACAGGAGATCCACTGTCCACAACTTTATTTAACCTTAGCCTAGAAGATATTCTACGACAAAGTGGTGTAGAGACAGATGGTATAATATACTACAAAAGACAACAAGTTATCGCTTTTGCAGACGATATTGCGTTTATTACGAGATCAAAATCAGAACTCATAAGAATATTCAAATAAATGGAAACAATACTGAAAAAATTCGGACTATGTAAAAACGAAAATAAAACAAAATACTTTAAAATGAGAGCAAAGAAAATAGAGCCCGAAGATAACCTAAGAATAAGTAGCGGAAGTAGAGAATATTGTTTTGAAAAAGTGGATCAATTCCAATAACTTGGAGTGACGATTATAAATAGAGCAGAAGAAGATACTGAAATAGAAAAAATAATCACCAAAGGAAGTAAAGCTCTAGGAGCACTAAACATAATGATCAAATATAAGTTAATATTCAGGAATACGAAAATCAGGATTTACAAAACGATTGTGCATCCTTCGGTTATGTATGGCAGCGAAACTTAAGTGTTAAGCCAGAAAAATACACGGAAATTGGAACGAAGGAAAAGGAGAAGACGAAAAATTGGGCGTATGAAGAAGAAGAACAATTCAGGAAGTAATAGAGCTCTACAACCAACAAAGCATCATATAAAAAGTAAAGAAATTTTTGGGAAGTAATCGAATAAACTTGATCATTCGTCGTGTTCCGGGGGTTGGGGGATGTACCTATCATAATGATCTAACTGGCGGCGATCAACGAAAATTTGCCGCTAAAGCGTGTTCTGCCAATAACGTGCAAAACTGTTAAAGGCAAATAATTCAATTTCTATTAGATTTTATAGATTTAATCTCGATGTTCAGTTTGAACGTTACAGTCAGGGAACATGACAGCTCAGCGATACATAGAAGAAATTCTGAAACTTCATCCAATTTTTCAGCACGATAACCGAAGGCCACACATTGCGAGAGTTACCATGGACTTCTTTGAAGAGTCTGGAGTCAATATTTTGCACTGGCTCCCGAGATCTCCAGATTTATTTCCAATTGAATAAGCATGGGACATGATGGGTCGGAGACTTTTTAATATAGAGCATTCTCTTCAATCTTTGGGAGCACTTCGGGAGGAGTAATTAGGCTATGTGGAACGAGATACCCCAGGAGGATATTGACCACCTAATCATAAGCGATCCCAGGCGTATCCAAGAGTGTGTTGCCCACCCATATGCATTAACACATTATTAATTGGTTTACCAGAGTTTGTTTTTTTTTTGCTACCCTATAGAATTGTAGAAAATATTTTCAAAGTATAATAATTTATTTAAGTACTATTTTTATAGGAAATAAGCCACAATTTTACTGTAAAATAAATTTATTTTGACGTTTCAATTTGCACTTCGGCAATAGTTCTCAATAGGTTTTCTATTTTGAGAACGATATCCGTCAAAATAAACTTATTTTAAAGTAAAAGTGTGGCTTATTCCCAGTAAAAATGGTAAATCGTATTAAGATGACACAAAAAATGGCTTCAAAACAATATAATAATTTATAATAAATGTACAGATTTCTATGCCACTTACTATCACAATTATATTTCCCAATTTTATTTCCATCATCATCAAAATCGCCGTATTAATTGATACTTCCTTCTGTGGCGCGCAGATTGGCGTACGCGTGCAGATTTGTTGGGTTCAGACATATCCGGTAGATTTGTAGAAATTTCCTTAGACCGAGTGAAAGAGAGTTTGTGTTGTAGCGGCGGGGTCGTCGGCAGGCAGTTATTTCTCCTAATTGCTCTTAAAACAGTATCTCGCCTTCGGACAACATATCCGGTTCGAAATATTTTATTAAAGTGTTCAAAGGCGATAAAAATATCATTGTATAAATCATTCCTGGATGCAAAAAAGGATACGGCTTATGATTTTTTTACAAATTTAAATACACGACACTGACCAGCTACTCAGTTATTTGTTGTCATAACTACACAACGTTGTTTAGTCTTTCAAAATACAGAGGCGTGAGAAAATTTGAGTAAAAAATGATAAATATGTTGGGTGATTTATAACAACATTAGGACTGATAGCAATAAGAACAACACCCTAGTTTGACTTGTTTATATTGATTTTTCTTGAGTTGTGATTACCCTTTTATGGCTCGTATTTGTCAGTTCATATAATACGCCAACGCCTCTACTTACTTCAGCCTAAACTAGTTAATAATGTTAGAATGACGTATCACTTCTTCCGCTGCTGAAGCGCAATGAACCACAACACATCTACCAAGATGTTAATGACTATGATAATGATCACTTCTTCCTATTTATGTTTGATTCTATTTCTACACTATCATTTATATAGCTCCCAATATAGCAAAGGGCATCTTACGATGTTTCAACTGCAGAGAGTATTAATGGCGATCCTGTAAATCTCACAATCCATTTTTTGAGTCTCATCGATCTTGTTTTCCAGGTTTTTTTAAATTTCTATCTTGCGAGTCTTGCTCATTTTTTGTTGCTTCGTTATTTGTTCAGTTAGTTACTTATAGTTCCTTTTTTATTGTTATTTTCCATGTGTCTGGTATTCTTACTTTTCTTCTTTTTCCTGGAGCCATGTAATCCATCGCCATTTATGTTTCCTAATTGCAACTTCTATTTTTTTTTCAGCTAACCTCCATAAATCCTCATGATTTCATTTGGCCAAAATATTATTATCTATTTAAAAAATGACAGAATTTAATCCAGGAACGAGAGAATATGTACGACTCAATAAGGATATCGACAGATAGAAAAAAAAGAAAACCGACAAAGATGGCAGATTAGCGATGGATGAAGAGTAAATAGAAAGAGGTAGAAAAACTACTGAAACAACATAAGGATCGCAAAGTACAATACCACCAAGGTTAAATAAACCACAGGTCTATTGAAACCAACAAATATTTTCAAAAAGTGCAACACATAAACGAATTGGACCACGAGAAAAAAAAATCAAATATGGTAAAAGTATCTGCAGTAAGCTTATAGACCAAAAACAGCCAGAAAATTGAACGAGGAGATAACTTAACCATCCTGACAGCAGAAGACCTAAGAGTCATATACAAAAAAAATGTAGTAAAGCTCCGGGCGAAGATTGCGGACTACCTGAATATTTCAAACAGCTCAGTGAAAAAGTTTTATTGTAATTACAAATCTTTGCTCCTCTTCCTCAGCCTTGTAAATTATGTCGGTAATTGTACTGATGCCAGAACATTTTTCTTCTTCTTAGAGTACCGTCTTCCTACGGAGGTTGGCGATCATGTTTCTTTACCAACCCTCTCCAGTACTTCTTGATTTGTAATTCTATAAGTCCATGATATTTTTAATACTCTGCGGTATAACCAGAGTTCGAAAGCCACGATTCTTTGTAAATTGCATTTTTTTAATGTCCCTGTCTCAGCTCCATACATTAGGAATGACTTTATATGTATAAATGCTGATCTGGCAATCTCTATTAAGATGTTTATTTCTGCAGTATGATCATTGGTTTCATGTATCAAAGTATGCAAGTACTGATATTTTCTACTTGTTCTATCACGTCACCACTAATTGTCAATTATGAAGTGCATATTTTGGGGTCTTTGTGTAATTAGCATATACTTCGTTTTTTAGCGTTTACAATAATTCGTATACATAATAACTTAAGCTTTCGATTAGATGTTGTAGATCTTCTATACTAGTTGCAATGATCACAGTGTCATCTATCTGCATATCGTAAGGTGTTAATTAATTTTCCGTTAACGGTAACTCCAGCTTTGATATTATTGAACGTGTTTTTTTAAATTTCTTCAGAAGATAAGTCAAACAAAAGTGGCGATAAAACGCATCCCTGTCTAACTCCTTTACAGATCTTTATTTCTTCTGACTGTTGCCCATCAATTATGAACTATGGCGCTTTGGTTCAAATATAATGTTTGGATTATATTTATGATTTTATGATTTTACTGTTAATGTGCTTATTCATAAGTATTGATATTGATTTTTCATGTTTACTCTAACGAAAGCTTTTTCGTAGTCAACAAAGCACGAGTGTAAGTCAACGTTTACATCCCGACATCGCTGAATCAGTATCTTAATGGCAAATAGTTCTCGAGTACCCATTCGATTTCGGAACCCGAACTGCGTCTTAGAACATTTTAGTACGAATCTAAATGGCCATATTTATTTTTTTGGCAGCTTTTTATCATAATTATCAAGAAATATGAAAAAAGTTAAATATCAAAAAATATGTCAATTTTAAACACATGACGCCGGTGGTGCAATTATCATTTTTATCGGTGTAAAAGACCGCATACTATTACTTTAAAAATACTCCCTCTACTAATTATAATCGACGTATGCTTTTTAAGTACATTAAGAACTTTCTGTGTTTCGTAACAAAGTTACCCTTGCATTTGTGAGTCTCTCCAAATTTAATTCACCGGCCATTTCAATTAGGGACGAGAAGAGATTGCCGTAAACAACAAGTTCGAAGTAGATTTTAATTGGGTTTCAAATTGTGTTTAAGGATTCATTAAAGAAAAAGTGATAATTTATCTTGGAAACTGGAGCGTATGCATTTAGAGGTTATTAGTTTAACGAAAATTATTACTACCCATCTAACTTTTACTATACTTGAAGTTCTTTACTAGAAATTTATTTTTATTAGCTCCTAAAAGTTGGCTATAAATAAAAAAAGGGTTGATTCCATTGAAGAAGAGTAATGTGACGTAAGAAATAAAACAGTAGAATTTAGAAAGGAAAACGTTGAAATGACATTAGACCAGGCACGTGGCACGACAATCTGGTGAAAATATTTGAGGTCGTAAAGTAACAGAGTGGACACCGAGATAAACTAAAACACATAGAGGCAGGCCCCAGAAAAAATGTTAGGTGGAATTTAAACTACAGTAGGAAAACAATGAATCCTCAAAGCACATGGTACATATCGTTGGACGCACTTTGATAAGACCTATGTTCAGGAACGGATGAATATGGGTTGAAAAAGATTATAGCGCACATAAACGCAAAAAAATGTGACCGAAAAAGTAGCAGTGAATTAAGGCATTCTGAATCTATTTCTTGAATTAAGTAATAGTAAATTTATGTCTCTGTATAAAGGAAATAACGTGTCCATTAAAATGGGAACAAGAATCATAGGAGACTTCACCACAAGAAAAGGGCTCCTGCAGGGTTGTTCCACATCTCCAACCCTATTCAAAATATACTTGGCATGGGAGTATCGGTACGGAACGAATACCTATATACGTTAAGAAATTGTAAGAAGAATATACCAGAGCTGGCCTAGATATTAACTTCGCGAAAACAGAGTACCTATCTACAAGTGAAGAAGACATAGAAGATCTACAGATTGATGACAACGTAACAATCAAAGGAAAGGATAAATTCAAATACAAAAATTACACAAAGATTAGGACAAACAAGAACAGCAATCCAACAACTTAACTCAGTATGGTGGGATAGAAACCTAAATATGAAAACAAAAACACAGATTTATAAAACATTATTGCGAAGTATTATGACATATGGGGCTGAAAATTGGATCATAAACAAGAAAAACAGCAGTAAGAAAGAAGCAACAGGTACTGACGAAATAAAGCAAAGAACATCAATAGAAACAGACATACTAACATATATAGAACAAAAAAGACTAAAGTGGTATGAACATGTAAGAAGAACTAGCGACAGCTGATGGATAAAGAGAATAACCAAATGGAGCCCCATAGGAAGGAGGAAAAGAGGACGACCCCGAAAATCCTGGAGGAACGAAGTAGACGACGCCATGAGTAAGAGAGGCCTAAACGATGGAGAATGGGACAACAGAGAGAGATAGAAACGGTTGAGCGAGGGAAGACAGTGAATACTGTAGAATCCCTGAATATATAATAAATTTATAAGTTCATAAGGCTGTAGTTGTCTAGCTCACTACACTGTAAACAACTAGAGACCAAGAAGTCTTCTGTACTAAATGTAAAACTTTTAGCTAAAGATATTAATCAACAGATTAATAAATTAATTTGATATGTACCATAATACGACCATAACAAGTAGGTTTTCTTAAAAATTACAGTACACTCGAATATATTCAAACACCTTACGACGGAACAATGGGGGACACAAGTATTGGAGTAAAATATTGGAAAAAGACAGCAGCTGAAGAATAAAAAAAATATTAAGAAAGGCCGGACACGTAGCAAGGATGGGCAATACTTGACAGCCTAAAAAACATCACAGTTGAAGCTGTGGTAAGAAAACCGAGACCGACCAATGACCAGATGTTAAGATCAAAGGAAAACAGCAGGCAAAAAATGGATGAACACAAGACAAAATCGAGACAAACGGAAGAGGTGAATATCCAAAGTCCAAAGATCAATCGACGAAAGCGTTTAAAGAAGAAAGTGATCAAAAAGTATAAATAGATATAGAACTAGATATATAACGCAGTTCGGCTTTCAACAACAAGAATCAGTAAAAGACTATATTGAATGTCTTCCATAAATGATGATGATAAAATCGTTAATAATCAAGCGGCACTCCATAACGTTTCAAGTTGTATATTAAATTCAAAAAATGTACACCCATAAATCAAAGATAAATAATTACCGACCGCGAAACCCGAAACCAATCAATTCAGTGAAATATTGATTAAAGGCGAATTTTGTTATTATCAAATGTTATAATGGGTCATTGCTAATTTAACAAACATTTATAGAAGGAGCATATTTATTAGAATAAACACTGAACGACAGTAAACCATATTAGTCCAGAGAAAAAGGTATTCCCGTGACTTTAATCCGACCAGGTATCTCACAATTTTTTTGAGTTTAATGGACCTCGTTAACCAAAACTTCTGTTTCCTACAGTGGGTTCGGTGGACTTTTTAAATAATTAACACATTAAGGCCAAAAATGCACCATTTTAAGAACTTTCGTCTACCAGTAAAAAGTAGATTTTGGACAAATTTGTAGGTAATTATTTAATAAAACACGTTTAAAGCTTTAAAAAGACGATTTTTGAATGTTGATTTACTAACTTGTTTAGAAAATTGTAAAAAACCTAAGAATTCTTAATTTTCAGCAAATCTTAATAAATAGAGTAAAATATGAACCTACACGCTAATTATTGCGAAAACGTGCATAAAATTTCAGCGTGATTCATCAATTAGTTTAAAGATTATTCAATTTGTTTATACCAAAAATGAGTAGCAAAAGAGTTCCATCTATCAAGAGAATTTAAAAAAAGTTAAAAAAAAAAGAATTTAAAAAAAAGAAACCATTTTTGACATTGCAAAACTCGATTGCTATAAGATTGTAATTTTTTTAGAAAAACGTTTAGAATTACTTTTTCGAATTTGCGCGAGAAAAAATATTTTTTCATATTCTAAAGGCTGCAATTTTTTCAAAAATTAAAAAAAAAAGTTGTCGTACAATAACTAGGGACGAAGTTAGTACTTTTTTTTTAATCCACAGCTTGTTTGTATAAACAATTAAAAATCCTAATTAGCCGCATTTGAAAGACCAAGGACTGAAATTTTAATGTATAAAAGGGGAGCTTTAAAATTCGCGCTATAAACTATATCATCAGTTCTTGTTGATGGATTTTGAAGTTTCTTTTTTAATTTGAATATACACTTTTCGTACATTACGAATGTGCTTTTTGTTAATACATTTAATGTTAAATTAGCCATGTAAACGGATCAACGGAATTTGAAAATACATATTCTGTTCCACGTTTCCAGACGTTATGGCTGGTTGTTCTAGAATAGCTATGATCTCCTCCATACTTATATGAACGAATCATTAGGATCAATTTTAAAAGTTATTTTTGTGGTGTTGATCCACATTCCTTAAGTCGATCCACATTCGATTGCATTTTTGTTTTTGTTCATTGATTTACCGCTTGTACCACACAAATAGTATCGATGAGTTACAGCACCTTTGGCACATATTTTTTTTACAGAGAAATTCTTTGATATATACTTAACAATTTTTATTCTTGAAATCAACCCACAATAGATTTTTATGAGAGTATGACTGATGTTGATTTCTTGTACAGTCTTCCAGAGTACTTTCACAAAAATTGTATCAAACGCCTTGCGTAGATTTACGAACGTAAAACAGGCCATTCACGTTACGATTTTAAGTCCGACTAGTGATCCAACTTCCGCAATTGGATCTGAAATCGGACCGTAAGTGGGCTGGTTGGATTAGTTGGACAACTAGTGGTACGAGTCGGAACATCTAGAGGGACGACTTGAAGGTCCGACTTCCGACTGGCGACGAAGTGGGAACAGGAATGGCGAAGGTGAAGTTGGAAGTCGGATCAAAGGTCGGTTCGAAAATTTTCTCAATTGACCTTCGGCACCTGTTACGTATGACATTTTTATGAATTACTTTACGCAAAGACCCCTTGTTCGCAAATATTTAGTAGAAAATAAATTTTCAATTGCACGAAAATTACCCCTATTAAAATACACGATTGTTCATCTTCATCTACTTTTTGTTAGGGCAAATCATTTTCCTTTCTGTAGATATATCTCGGACACCCCCACACAGGTACAATTTCCAACACTGCGGATTGGCTACAGAAGAATTATCAACAACGAAAATTAAATCATAGTTGTACTGAAATTAGAAGTAACTGTTTCTTTATATTGTTCTGAAGTTATTTCCTTGTGGCATCTTATGCAAATTTACTATTTTAATTGGAAATAAGCCTGAATATTATAGAAATTAAAAATTGATTTGACGTTTCGACTTCAACTTCGGAATATTTTGATAAAGATTTCCGAAGTGGAAGTCCAAACGTCAAATACATTTAATTTCTAACTCATATTGAGGCTTATTCCCAATTAAAATAGTAAAATTACTACAAGATCACTTTGTAACTGATATTTCCTCCCTGCATACAATTTACTTACAACATCAGCTCCAAACAAAATCTCAATTGGTGCTGTCTGTCGGACATCTTCAATTGCGTGCAAAATCTGGTATCACCTTTCCCAATAGTTGTGGAGATATTTTACAGCTGAACTTCAGATCCTCAAATGACCTTCCAGTGGCCAGAAAGCGTAAAGTTGCTACAAGGCGTTGTTCAGTACTGACACATTCACGCATGACGGTATTTTTTTTTTGGAAATGAGTAGACCAACTTTTTCCAGCAACAACGAAAAAGTAAAGTTGTCCATTCTGAGGTAGTTTTTGTAATCATCCCCATCAATGACATTGAGCAATTTCGTGTCACAATAGTTCACACGATCAACAAATAATTTCTTCCTCCAACATTTTTTCTCCTTTTTTTCAAATGATATGGATAACAAGCACAATGCTGCTATTTTCCTCCTCATTATATTTTGGGTATTGTTTACTGGATACATTTTTTGGTTAAGCAATGTACACCGTCGTGAAAACAAACTAGAACTATTTTACCTCTGAACTTCAGATCCTCAAATGACCTTCCAGTGGCCAGAAAGCGTAAAGTTGCTACAAGGCGTTGTTCAGTACTGACACATTCACGCATGGCGGTATCTTTTTTGGCAATGATTAGACCAACTTTTTCCAGCAACAACGAAAAAGTGAAGTTGTCCATTCTGAGGTAGTTTTTGTAATCATCCCCATCAATGACATTGAGCAATTTCGTATCACAATAGTTCATACGATCAACAAATAATTTCTTTCTCCAACATTTTTTCTCCTTTTTTTCAAATGATAAGGATAACAAGCACAATGCTGCCATTTTCCTCCTCCTAATTATATTTTGGGTATTGTTTACTCGATACATTTTTTGGTTAAGCAATGTACACCGTCGTGAAAACAAACTAGAACTGAAGTTGGACCAATAGTTGGATAGCAAGTCGGAGCGTGAGTGGAGATGAATATCCAACTAGTAGTCCTACTAAGTGTATTTGACCGTTTTTTTATTAGTTGTTTTAAGCAAAAGACGTTGTCTGTCCTGATATGCCTTTATAGTTGGAGCACTTTTTTAATTGAAATTAAGCCTTCCACTTTTCCAGCACCGCAGTACCATTTATGTACTGGTTTATACACTAGATGAGTGTATTAAAAAGTTTGTCTGCCCAGTTTTTAATTCTGCTGGAATTCTCTCTTGACCTTGCAATCCTCTGGAATTCTCTCTTGCAGTACGTCTATTTTTAGTTGTGTCTTTGCTTTTTTTATTATGTCCCAAAAAATGTTCAGTGTTTCGCCCTCAATCGATATTTCGGTTGGTGAGGTTTTAAGATATATATCTGTCTTCCGTCGGCAATTGTTTATAGTAATTAATCCATTTTTATAGCATACGTTGATATATATAATTATAATTTCCATGAGTCCGAACATATTCTTCCACCGAGGTGCCTATTAATATCTAATAATGAATTAATTTTTTATCAAATTTAAGCGTAATTGTTTTTTCTGAGTGATCAGGTCTTCTATACCTTCGTTCCATCAGATTTTATTACTGAAATCTCTAGTTTTTGCATTAATTGCTTCTTCTGTGACAGGTTTTACACTGTTCAGCATATTCTCATAGTCTTTATTCAATTCTAAATTTGATGAATTAAGATGATCAATGATTCCAACTTAATGGTTTCATCAAAAACTCATCTACATACTTTTAACACAATCAATTAAGAATATTTGCTTCTAAAATCTACATAATCCGGTATTATTGTAAAAAAACCTTTTCTAAGAACACTGTTTCTTTTACTACGTTAGTTTTATTAGATTTATTAATTTTATTATCACGGCGCCCTCATAAAAGTTTCACTATACAGTATACCCAACATACAATAGTAATATAGTTTCAATTTGTCGTGTATTTTCAAGGTTATTTCAATTTCTCCAATTATACACTTCATATTTATATCCAGTAGGTATTGATCGATTATTCCACCAACCGGTTTTACGGGAAATAATTATAAAAGGAAAAATATTTATCTAGTCTTCATTCAAGAATGTTGCACGTTTGCTCTTTTCTTCGAATAACGTGACACCTATTTCTAAAAGCGGGTAAGATGCAGCACAAGAGTAATGTTAAACGGCATGATTATGTAAGAAAATGCGAGTGCTTAAAAGAATATGTTCACTTTAATTTTTTTGTAACAAGGTCAATCATCATAATATTGCATTAGGTTCTAACATCCAATTATAACATAACTGGAAAATATCATTGTCTATTTTGAACATTAATCATGATCAAAAATTTTATGAATTCCCTTCTTTATCTGAATGTCTATATGTCATAAAGAACGAGATATCGTCATTTAACATATAGACAAATTAAAAAATACTCGATTTTAAGACAATAATTAACTGCTAGATCCAACGGTTGGAGACAATATTTCAATCGGAATTACCACAAAGAGATATACTGGCAATACGAAGTCTGTGTAGTATCCAATGTTAGCTCTTAATTCTATGCAAAAAGTTTCCTACCCACTGTGGGACAAGACCATAATAACAAACTTGTCGAACGTTGAGAAAAACGAATTTGCGTTAGGTTTTGGCTTAAACTCGAAAAAAATTACACGCAAACGATTCAAACGATACAAAAAGTACTTTGACGATGATTGTATGTACAAAACACACATAAAGGAATGGTTCCATCGGTTTAAGAATGGTCACACAAGTGTTGAAAGTGATCCGGGTTCTTGTCGACCTTCCAGCACAACACCGATATACTACTGACGTTTTCGTGTTTCCAAAACTAAAAAGGCTGCTTAAAAGGCAAGGCTTCGATCACACAGAGACGATTCAACATAATAAATGCGAATATGCACTAAAGGTCATGAAGAAACACTGAATTTCAGCACGGTTTCAGTGAGTTTAAAGCACCAACGGGACCGTGTGGTTGTCGAATGTAGATTACTTCGAAGGATGCGACGAACTGGATAACGAATAATAAAGCATTGCGAAGTAAAGAACGAAGGTCGGATACATTTGGGACAGAACCTGTACCAAAATCTGTGCGTGTTAATTTCTTTTTGACAAAAAACATTTAGAGCAAATCTGTTAATTCTGAGGCGTTTCTTTAGGTTTGAAATAAATGAAATCGTCAATTCATACATTTTGCCCACTGCAATCGATTGCGAGAAGGTGCGTTATCGTGATAGAACAGTTCTCTTATCCACGCAACAAAAGCGTTTCTCTTTGATTTCGTCCTTAAGTTTTTGCAACAAATTGGGATGATACTCGTCACTTATTGTTTTCTCTTGACTTAATCGATGATGATTACCAAAACACAGTGTTCATTGTTTGGACTGTTTTTGCCTTACGGGAATATAATGGCGAAACCAGGTTCCACCAACGGTTATGAAACGGCGCAAAAAGTCATTGAATTGGCGAAAACACTACGAGAAATACTCGAATGATTCAGTTTTTGCTTCGTTGTGCATTCAACGCTAGGGGTATTTTTTCATATACAAACGTTCAGTTAAAATTCTGTTTTACTATCATTTCAGATATCCACTATAATATTATGTACTCTTATTAGGTGGACTTCTTCAATTATATCCAGGACAATAGCAATTTTTAGACATCCACTAGTGTCGACGAACGACAAACTGAATTCCAATAGTATTGAATTCATTTCTGGTCCGATTTCGGTTGGTTGATGACACTAATTGATATGTTCTTCTATACTGTAATATTAGAACATTAAAATAGTACCTAGTCCACAGAATACAAGAATAAGATTCCGCCGAATTCGCGAAATTTCTGTGTTGGCTCCGTAGTTATCGAATAAACCTCGTAGTTATTGTTATATTGAAGCGAAATACAAAAATATTTAGTAGAGAACCTGCATTTTCATATTTTAAAAAGCAAAATAAAATATAATTTTGAAGTAGTACTAAAAACACAATGTGTTTTATGTCGTTCTAAAGTGACCCAATAGCTCTTTTAATGTGTGCCATTAAAAAGCATACACAATGAAAAGATTGTTACACATTGTAACTTTATCATGAAAAATGCAGATTCAGAAAATATTGAGAATCTCTTTGGATATCGTGTCGGTACGCATAATTGTAAACACCTGGGGACGACCACTTCTGTAGTAGTGTGGGTGAAAATTCTTGAGACTCTCAGTGAATGGCATCAAGAGACTATGGAGCGTCACTTGCTATTAAATTGCAAAAAGCCCCAGGCATAGTTTCTCTATGTTTTATATAACAGATCCGGGTCACTAAGATGATTTGGCTCTAGTACAGGGTGGATCTTACATTTTTTACTTGTCTTTAAAACACAAAATTTTATAAAGCGTTTGATAAGATAAGTTCTGGGCGTCGGTGTAAACAGAAATTATATATAAAAATTGGAACCCACAATCGGGTATACTGTTAGACTAAGCATGTGCAATAATAGCTTATTACATACTTTTTAAATAGCGTCATCTCTACTAATTAGTCATGAAATGCATAGGTAGTTGCTTTAATAACGTCGTCAGTGCCTTTTACCTACATTAAATAGGTTTGAAAATCTTATCCTCGCAAAGACCCGCGAGATCGTATGGCAGAGAGGGCTGTTGATGTTCTGCGTGGTGCCTTAGTTCTGTAAAGTAAGTACGAACGAGTGGAAGCTAAGGGTACGTTCATAACGAAGACCATCGCATCCTATCCTCGCCTACATCATAGCACTGTCAGTGAACGCTCGCATTTAAAATAATGCATTTATTTTACCTGGCTATCGATACGATCCTATGGTCGAAGCGAAGGTCGGCGCCTCGTTGTGAGCGACGAGATTCGTCCAAAACTATGAAATCCAACATTTAATTGTCTGCAGTATATTCTCATAGCAAGACAGACAAAGTCAAACTAGTTTTTGCATTAGGAATGTAACGAAAAAGCTTATCTTTAACATATAATGGTAGAAATTCGGCAGAATATACGAGAATCTTCGCGACGTTCGAAATAACGATCGAGGCTTTCCAGAACATACAACGAAGCAGATATTTGGAATAGTAACCTTTACATTCTAGAACATACGGTGTAGTAACGCATAGAGATAGAATGATCGAGATGATTCTAGAATAATGAACTTATGAATATAATAAGGAGCGCTGTTATTAGTTTAGTTTTAGTTTTGAAGATAATATAGTTTTAGTATTATATAGTATAGTAATAGTATTGTTGTAGTATTTACTCTTTTTACAAAAGGTAGAGTGGATACTGGTTTGAGCAAACACAAAAGCAACAACTCTCGCCTCCACATAGAGCTACCCCCCAATTATATTCAAGAATACGCTGGTGCTTAGTAGAACATCACGCTACTATCCATGGATGTTCAAAGAGACTATCGAAATCCAAGAAGACCCGATCAACTTTAATCGTAAAGGGGTCAGCAACTAAATAGAATATGGAGCTCAGAAATACAAAATCCTACAAAGAAGTATAAAACGTCTTATGTAATTGTGTTTTTCGGTCTTGTTTAGAAACCTTCAGTTTACCTTAATCGATGATTATGGATTTTTAAACCGTTTTTAAGTGTTTTTTTGAAAGCATTTTGAAAAATTTTGTAATCCTCTTTGATATTCTTATTATTAATTTAATACATATATCAATTACACAATAAGTTTTACACTTGCTTGGTACGTTTTATTAAACTATGGTATACAGCCAACCACTGGGAATGATCCAAAGTTAAATACAAAATCTCTTCCTAGACGCACTCAAAATTCTAACACCGATTCTGACTAACAGACAGTCCCAGACTAACCGAGTAACCGAGAGTACAGGAATGATACAATATTGGCCGTTGCCGCATCTCCTGTGATAAACCTATTAAGCTGCGACCTGACAGAAGGTGGAGTGGCGTTCTTCATCGGCGAAGAGAAATAAAATGATATAATAGAAAAAGAAAAAATATAAAAACGTGAACCTACGCAACATAGAATATCTTTTTACCATCAATATTTGTGGTTTAAGATCTCTGGGATAGGACTGAACTATCTATTTATGGCCAGCGCGTCCAGTTCCTTCGATTGTTGGTAAATGAACACGGTTCAAAGGAAACTGGAAGCTGACGTATAGCACGTACTTACCCCTCTAACTCTTCCGACGTGATTAGGGGCAGGTAAGGCCAGTGTCGTGGTAATTTACTATGGAGTGGTCTAACGAAGTTGTGTTGGAATTTTTATCATTGTATAAATTAGCCAACTTACTAAAAATTTTACCGGCAACACTGGTGGACTAAACCCTGATCTCGAGGGGACATGCTTCATGGAGTAGTTATTAAAAAGTAATTATTTATTAATTTTATACTAATATGGGGTGTCAAACGTTTTTTGTTTTCACTGCATATATTTTCTGTTTCTCTTTGCTGCCGACGTTAACCAGCGAAGAGCGCCTTTTCACAAGCTGTGAGATGCCAGCTTTAGACATGTTCTCTACTATTCCTATTACGTAACTAACTAATAAAGCATAGGTTTATTTGGTTTTTTTTTTCGAAATATTACTATACTTGTGTTGATTGAGTTTAGTTAGTTTATTTTGGCAGATAGATAAAAAACAAGCTCTTAAGATCTAAACAAAATCTTTATATTTACATTGATTACTTTACTATTTTCATAGTTACACAAACAATTCAGATTAAATTTCCAAGACTGAAAGTATCGACTTTCCCACAGGTTTCGAATGTCACCGTAAATAGAGGAAAGTAAAACCGGCCTACTAGTAATACACCCCTCATCGATTTCTTGTTTTTAGACCAATACTCAGACTTCTATTTATTAAGTTATAGGTTATGAGATATTCAATAATCCTAGTAATCTTGTTTATCGAAGCAACAAGGCTGTAGAAGTCAGATATTATTTCGTGTTTTACTTATTACAAAATACACATGTGTCTATTATAGATTTTTATTATTAGGTTCATGACAATCAAAAGTACCAATAAATAATGAAATAGGTATATCTCATTTCTTTTTTTACCTGTGATATATCATGAAAGGAGTTCCATCCACTAAAGGTTTCTCGGTTGGCCTTTCTTGTAGGGGGCGTTGGATTTTTTTATCTCTGCTAGTTTTCATGAAAATTTTTTAGGGTTAATGTATCCTTTCTCATAGGTATTTTGTAAATATTTGTTCACATTCTTTTAATACAATCCGTATTATGAAAAATGAATACATTCATCCGGATATAACCAGTATTTATGTTCTTAAGCTTTAGAATATATTTTTTTTCATTTTTGCTTTACAATTTTCTTGGTTAACTTGTTGTCTATGTAGGAGCATATTTTCAACATTTCTGAACCATTATTGAAAATCTATTCACGAAAAAAACTATGCAAAAGAAATTGCCCTTTTTTCTATTTTTTATATTAAAGAAAAAAAAATGACAAGTTCATTAGCGGAAACGAAATCCAAATTAATTTATTTATAAAGTCTTTTTAGTTCTTTATTATTTGTTGTTATTAGTGTTAGATCGTCTGCGAATGCTATACATTGATGGCCATTTTAAAAAATTGTTTCCTGCATATTTAATTTGCTGTTTCTGATTATTTCTTCTAGTATCAGACTAACCCCTTGTTGTGTTATCCATAGTCATTTTTACCATCGATTTTACTTGGTAGGCCTAACTCTTTCATTAGTTCGTACATCTGTTGTCTCTTTACCCTATCGTAGGCTTCTTAAAGTCACGAAAGGGATATATACTACTATTTTATGTTCGTAGCATGTAGTCTGTATTTCTTTTAGCGCAAATATTTAGTCTGCCGTTGATCTATTGGTTCTAAATCCTGCCGGATATTCACCCAGTATCTTTTCTCTGTATTGATTTACCTTTTCCCTTATGATTTGTGTCAAGATTTCGTAAACTACTTCTAGCAATACCATACCTCTAGTTTTCATATCTCATTTTGTCACCTTTTTTGTGTATTGGGTATCCTTGCTATAGCCCACTCTCTTGACATTTTTTCTGTTTCCCATATGTTTTTTATCAGATTATGTATCTCTTTATGCAGCCTTTCACTTGCCGCAATTACAGTCAGTTTCTATAAAAGTGTTAAATAAATAAAAATTGCGCAATTTTTGCCATTTTTTGTGATTCTCATAAGATCATTAAAGTGTATCACTTTGCCATTAAGTGGTCACTATGGAATTTCCATTGTTAAAGCCCAATCTTCAAAACCTATGGCATTAATTTTTGGTTTTGATTTTGCCTAAAAAACGCTGATTCACATTTACGAAAGAAATTTTAAGAAAATTGCGCAGAAAATTGAAAAATTTCAATTTGATTTAGTGATAGTTGCTATTATGCAAATGTCTAACAGCTACATTGGACATGGGTCGGTCGAATTAATTGAGTTCTTAGTGCACCGTCCATTCAATTAGACCGTTTATCCAGTTTCATTATCTAAAACAAACAGGACAACGTCTATCGAGTCAGCTAGTATATTCATAAAAATATTACGATTTGATGTCGATATTGAGAGTAATGTATATGTAAAACAGAAGACATGTGTCGGACATGATTTTTTTCCAGATTTTTGTTCATGATTTACTATGGAATTACTAACAAGATAATTTTACTGTCATCATTCGATACGATGGATTGTGTCGTATTTTTTAAGGCACATCACGTAGTATCATTATTTTTTGGCAGGTGTTCATAAGTTAACGTTGTTATCATGTAATTAAATGAATTTTCCTCAAATGAAGTCGTCCCAACAACCCACCTAAAAAATAATGACAATACCATTTTAAAGAATTTTAGTGTAAAATGTAAGTATATTATATGTTTGAATTGTCAAAAAGTGAGGCAGATGGAAACTATTGGAAAAATATTTCTATTTGTTTAATTTGCATTTTGAGAACGATTTCTAAGGTCTAAGTCTAACGCCAACATTTTTTTTAATTATAATTGTGGCTTATTCCTAAACACATAGTATTACTTTTATGATTCACTGCCATACAGTCTGGACTAACTATTTTCTCGAAAATTGTATTTCTTATTTCCTTACTTAAACGGTTTTCTTTGAATAGCTGCTTTCTATATTATAGCCAGACCTTAAGTACCACGAAAGAATTTACAAACAACAAAAACTACGATTCTGAGAAAATTTTGAAATATGGTGTTTTACTTGGGAACTAAGTTGAATAGTGTATTTTATGTTAATGGAAATCGGAAGCACTCAATTATGTTGTGTTAATTAACTGAGTTGTCGTATATCGATTGAGCGAGTACTTTAATCATTTCCGGAAAGCTTAACAAAAAATTACAATATTTATGCATAATCAAAACATAAACCATATGAAGTTATAAAAATATAATCATAAATTATAATAAATAAATCAGTGAAGGCATACAGGGTGCCCCATTTTAATGATGTTTGTGCTTGGTTCTAGACCAACCAGAGGAAAATTTATTAGCAGCTTTTAACAATTTATTTATGATCAACAATATAAATACTCATAGATTCACGAAACTCGTCAAATAATTTAGACTCAACCTATATACCTATGTTCCCAGTTTAGAGTAACAAATATTAATAAGTTGCCTATCTATTTCTACCAGCTTATGTTCAGAATTCTACTGTTTGTTGACAAGGATATGCTGCGTGGACGCAGCATTGTCTAAAAACAAAAGAACCTATCGATTTACTATTAACATTTTTTTACAAATTTATTTATCCATGATTTCTCTTGGTGTTTAGAACTTCTAAGGGTATGCGCGCACTTGACCGAACCAGCCGGCAATAGTACGCACCGCTAAATGCCGGAATTAAATGCCATAACGCGCATTTACCGGCCAAACCACGTCAGCTCAGTCAGTGGATTTACATATTTTATGAAGGATGGATCCAAAAATTATTCTTAGTTTGGTGTGCAAGAAAGACAAACAACAAAATAAACTTCCAAAAAGCAAGCGCAATAAATGGGTGCATAAAATGAAGTTGTGGAAAATTAATTTGTTACTATATTTCCTGATTTATTCCGAGTTCCAAAAGTTATTTTTCCTTTCTTGAATGGTATAGTTTTTGACAAAAAAATCGTACAACTTCCTGTACCCACTAACTAGTATTATTAATTTTTCTTCGTTGATTATATTTTCCAGTTTGTCCGGACTTTTCGGTGCGGTTCTGTATGAATCGATGTGTTACATTTCCGTGAAGCAAGCAAGCAATTTAATTGTAGGCTTGTACACCCCTTAAGAATGACACTTGGGTGTTACAATGCATTGGGGCGAGGAGGATTAACTCTTGTACTCAGGAGTCACTCCATCGCGCCCAATGCACCATACCATCCCTTTCCCCTCTATAGCACTCTGATGTGCGATAGGGGCACAACTATCAGCAAAGCGCTTGTTGTGTGGAAGTCCTGGATCCGTCCTGGTCCCGAAAAGTGCGTGCTAATTCATTCAAGTACTAAGACATTAAATTGCCGATCGTCATGGTGCGTTCCGTTGCGAACCGGTCCAGTCAAGTAAGCGTGTACCTTTATTGTGATACCATTCGATACGTGGTTTTTATATATGGGACACCTTGAAACAACAGGACTTTTTAATCTTTCTCATTACCAGTCGCTTTTTTTCTCTCAAATCATATTGGTGCAAAATAGAATTGTGCGTCTATCTTTGGAACGCTTGCCCTAACTAAAGCTTATTTTTCTTCCCTAACAGTATAAATTTTGTTGGGTAAGGTTAGAAAAAATTGTCTCGTCTTATCTATGTTAAAAATGCCTAGCGCAGAATATCTGCGCTAGGACCATGCTGCGCTGCGCTGTGGACCATGTCACCAACGTTGAGGTACTACAGTGCATGAGAAAAGAAAAAGAAGTGCTTAATTTGGTGAAACAACGTAAGCTTGAGTACCTCGGGCACGTGATGCGGAACGAAGAAAAATATCGAATTCCTCAACTCGTTATGCAGGGTAAAGTGTTTGGCAGGAGAGGACCGGGACACCGTCGTATCTGGTGGTTAAAAAACCTCCGACAATGGTTTGGGATAATCTCGGCGGAGCTGTTTCGCAGAGCAGTCAACAAAACCATGATAGCCTTGATGATCGCCAACATCCGGACCGGATAAGGCACTGAAGAATATCTGCCAATTAGAAACTGCTAATAAATATACAGCAGCTGCCCACATAAATTTCCTAAGTCTATTAAAAACCTACTTTTCTATATGAAATCTTTGTACCTTTCCAACTTCTATCTTTTCTTGAATAATTTTACCAGAAACATGTTTTAAGAACACAGTTGAACGCACTATAGAAAACGCCACGGCAATGGTTAGGAAAACTAAATTAGGAAAGTATGACATGTAGAAACCATCATTTATAAGGTAAGTTCTAAAATTTAAGAAAACACCCACAAAAAAACCAATAAAAAAATTAATATAATTAATATAACACTAATTTTACCATTAATGGACACAATAACTAACATCTAACACTCACATAACATTTCTATTATTGATATAAGTATAACTTTGTTTTATTTTTTCTATCTGAACATTTCAACAGAGCCTCGGTACTTGGTATGTCATTCGTAAGTATATCCGCATGATGTGATTAAATTTTCACTACCAGCAGGAAACCAAAAAGCATTGCAGAGGTCGTCTCTCCAAAGACAATGGTAACCATGCAGTAATAGTATGTCTAGTACAGCTTTTTTACGGTATAAGATCTCGTTCAATGACAATATACTGCACTTTTTTTTAATATTCGACTTTAAACGTTTAAAATCAGATTGTCCTTACTGCGATAATTATCACTAGAGGTGTTTGAATACAGATTGTCTGATAAGCTACACATCGAAGGGTTTTCTTCGCATAGTACATGAAAGAATAAGAAGTGGATGTGAAGGGGACCTAGATAAACCTATTTCGGTTTTAGGAGGGTACTTGGTACTTGTGAGGTACTTTTTACATTAAATATACGTATCCAAAAGTTACGCGTTAAGTAAGTTTAAATATAAACATTTATGAAGCTTTCATCGATTAGGAAACAGCTTTGCGTAGGTTAGAGCATGGAAAGCTTTTGAACATATTAAAATCCTTGGCAATCGATGATAGAGATCTACGTTTCATAGAAAACTTGTATTGGAAGCAGAAAGCAGTGGTCTGAATCGATGGCAGACTAAAAGAAGAATGTTAAAATTCAGCGAAGCGTGAAAGAAGGATGCATTTTATGACCATTATTTAATCGGAATACGGTACAAAAATCTGCTGTATATAGCCAATGTGAACAAGGCTTTAGTTGTTTGGAATCTACGTTCAAATGTACGCCTTATATCTGTGTGTACACTTTATGATATTTGATTTCTTCCTACTATATACTCTATCATCATTTTTGTCATAAGGGTAGCTAAATAGTTAGGGTCTAATTAATAATAATTGGTCCAGGATAGATAGATTCTCCAGGCTTAGTCAATCGAAAGTATTTTATTCGCTATTGTATCAAACAGTTTATGACTACAGATATAAATAACTTTAAAATCAACAATTGTATAAAGTTAAAAAAAAACAAGAAGAATCTTGATTTGTTATCACTTTTGAACATGACTGTCATTTGAAAGTATGTAAATTTAAAAACTACTATTAAGATTTTAATAAAATTTTATTTTAGCGATTAGTATTTTTCGATAAATATAAAGGCCCATACGTTTTTTGTAAAACGCACCACCTTGTACGATAAAAACTAAAAATTAATTACTTGTTATGATTTACCTTGAAACTATTCATAGCTAATGAACTTCCGGCAACGTCTGCATGCTTGCCTCTATGTCTGAATGCCTACCTGCTACATCGACTTCGTTCGCATTTCCTAATAAACTTACAGCCTCAAGCACAAGAGGTCAACAAACCAAACAGAAGATGCCTCAAGAATAATATGGTTTTATAATTGGTTTGGCACCGATTTATTTGGTAGGTTTACGTCATTACTATTCGTGTTGGTACGCAACCAACAATACGGATGTATGTCTCGAAAAGGATAAACATGCAAATAGTTAAATCTACAGAGAACAGAATAAAACATTTTAATTAAAATGTGCCACTGTAAAATGATCATAAACGATCATAAAAATAAAAACAAAAATAATAGCAGATAAAAATGACCAACCATGATCTCGTATTGGTTAAAGAGATCGGTTCCTTAAAACAACTTCACTGAAATCATTGACAGCAAATCGATATTTTTTAACTAAAGAAAAAAGGCCCATCAGTGGATCTGGATATATCCTACTGGTATATCAGTGGTAAGAGTCTTAATATACAACAGATAAAGCACTCGAAAACAGCACACTTCTAGTTTGGTTTATATAGATAAATGTTGTGACCTTATAGATGTATTTAATATAAGTTTAGCTATTTTATATCGAATCGTATTTTATAGCGAATCAATAAACAAAAGTGGAGGTGGGCTGGACATGTTGCTAGAATGGAAGACGGAGGATGGACGAAGAGATTAATGGAGTGGAGACCAAGAGCCGACAAGCGAAGTCGAGGCAGACCACCCACCCGATGGACCGACGACCTAAGGAGAATAGAAACAAACTGGATTGCAGCAGCTAGAGATAGAAAGAACTGGAGACATTTGGAGGAGGCCTATATCCTACAATGGATGTGAAAATGGGGCTGGATGATGATGATAATTTTATAAAACAGGGATGTATAATACAAATTTATTGCAGATCAGAAATTGTTTGTTCAATAGTTGAAGTTGTGAGACATAACCAGACTTACATGGAATCACCATCTAACTCAGAGCAATATTTGTTTCTTTTGAAAAAACTTAATATTGTTGCGAAGAATAAAAATTTTTATTGAAAATAAACAAACCGATAAAACAATCAGATACCCTACCACAGCAAGGTACGTTATAGATTATTTGCTTTAGTTGGAAATTGAACAAAAATAAATAAACTAACTTTGTAGTTTAAAAACGAAAATATAACTTACGTGGGGTTAATAGATGTGGAAAGTAAAAAGATTATTGGTCTTGTGGAGCAAGAAATATCTCAGAACGACATAACTGTAGTGGTATGCATAGCACAGGGTGTTGTCAAAAACCTAAGCTAAGTATCAGGAATTAGGAACGCTTAAGAATAGTAACAAACCTTGTCAATTACCAACAATACTTGTTGGGTGCATTTGAGAATAAAATTCAGGTTCACAGCATTTGCACTGATTTCTCAAAAGCCTTTGACCAGGTTAATCATAACCTTTTGGTCCACAAACTTCATGCATCTGGCCTTGGTGACCCCATTGTTAATTGGATTAAAAGTTTAATTGTTGTTTTGGTGTCCCACAAGGGTCTTATTGTGGTCCCTTGTTTTTTAACTTGTTCATTAACGATATTGGTAAGGCTATCAAAAACTCACACTTTCTGCTATTTGCTGATGATGAAGTTATTTCGTTGTATACATAATAAATCGGATAGAGATCTCTTGCAGGATGATGTAAATAATACATGTTTATGGTCAAAGCAAAATGAGAAGCCATTTTCTTAAAATTAAGAGGAGTTCGTAATCTTGGTTTTATTTATCATAACAGTCATGATCTCTCACCTATTGTATTCAAATTATTGTATTGATCTCTGGTACGCTCAGGTCTTGAATACTGCTCTGTTGTTTGGTCCCCATTTCATCAAGTCTACATTGACGGATTGGAGAGCGTTCAGCGGAAGTTTCTAAGATTTTTAGCTTTTAAAGCACATATTAATAAAGAAATACTGAAAATTATTTCATTGATTATTCTGTAATATTGTCTCAATTTAACATTGCTACACTGAAGAACCGCAGGTTGAGAGCTGATATGTTATTTTTGTTTAAAATTCTAAACAACGTTATTAATTGTCCCCCGTTATTAGCCAATGTGTACTTAAACACAATACATAGAACTCGACTGCACTCTTTTATATTCCTTTTCATAGGACTGATTATGCTCGTCATTTTCCCTTGTCGAGAATGCTCAGCTCTTGCAATGACATCTTATTGGATCCATTCTATCCAAACATTAATGTTTTCAGAAGGCAACTTTAGAGTCTAATTATTAATCTAAATATGTGATATTTTTTGTGATTTTTATGATTTGATATATTGTTTTAATGTACAAAATTTTTTCTGTTAAATTGTTTCTTTGTTATTGTTTTGATCTTTATTGTACATGATCTTTACTTTTTACTATTTGTTGTATTTTATTGTAAATGGTTCTACCGTTGAAATAAATAAATAAATAAATAAATAAATAAACAAAGAATAGATCAAGACAAAGTCGCCAAAAAGTAACAAAGGCTTTCCACGATCGATTCATTGTCAAAGTAGCTAGAAGAGACCCAATAATTTCTAACCCGCAGCTCCAAAGCCAGCTTTTGAAAGCTACAGGTGTAAGTGTTTCAGTTGAAACGATAAGAAAAATACTTCATACCCAAGGATTATACCATCAGAAGACAGTTAGGGGATCCCAAGTTAACCAGACAGCACAAGATTGATCGTCTAAATTGGTATCTTCAATGCCAAAACTGGAACATTGGAAATTCGCAAAATGTGCTATTTTCACACAAAACCAGGATTTGTTTAAAATCAAATGACAGAAGAATTCGTGTATTTAGAGGGCGAAGAAGATAAGCAAGAAGGAAAACTGCCAGATCTGTTCACAGATATAAAGGAGGAAGTGCCATGCTCTGGGAAGGCATTATAATAGGTGATAAAACTCCTTTAATTTCCAGCCAACCAACTTTAACAGCTCGCAGGTATGTTGATTTGGTTCTAGAACCTGTAGTTAAGCTCTGAAGAGGTGCAATGGGAGAAAATTTAATTTCTTTGCATGATAATGCACCTCCACATACCAGCTGAAAGCCTACCGACTTTCTTGAAACAGAAGATATCACTTTTCTGGAGTGGCCTGCTTGCTCACCCGACCTTATACAATAAAATGTTGACAATTTTTCAAAAACGTTTTCAAAAAAATTTATAATAAAGGAAATTTTAGATTTAACCTTGAAATCGAAACGTCAGATTCAGGAAGTACGTTCAGTTTTCGAATTAACATAAAGCGACAAATAACATAATTCAGTAAACCATATAACACTCTGTAGTATTTAACTACTGATGAACTTTAAACATGACAATAACATAAAAAAAAACTAGCCAACTGCAGCAGATAAGAACTTTTTATCGTATTCTATTTAAATTGAATTATATCTATCAAACCCTATGGATGGTTGTACGGATTATCATCAGGAGAACTGATGATAATGTTACGATAAATTTTATGGCGTAGAAAACTGTAAATATATTATGACTAATTCTTTTCTATTCTAGATATTTCGGCGCTCAGTTGAAAGACCTGTTTACCTGAATTCTGATGAGTCACCCACGACTTGACATTTCCAGAAGCAGGCCGAATAAAACCAGTATGAGCGACCTTCTGGGCTCTTCGATGGGGGATCGCGGCGATTCCGGAACTAACAGCATTTTATATTTAAAGAGGAATTTTGTTGTAAACAGGACAGTTAGTTTTTGAACATCGCGTCGAGTTTGTAAAATATAACTCACGTAGATAAATTATATAATTGTTAGTGTAATATAAATTAGTTATATTGTACAAATAAAGACTTTAAATAAACTTAAAAGAACCTTTGATAATAGATAAAAAAACAATAAATTAGATTAATAATAAAAACAGTTCAATAAACTTCTGCACGAATAACGAACTTATAATAAACAACACATTTCTTTACTACAAAGACCAACACAAATATACATTCAATAACACCCGTAGACAAAGATCTATGATAAATTATGTTATAATCACCAGAGACATACATTCATAAGAAATTACGGACGTAAGATGCCTCGGCTCAGCAGATGTAGGTAGATACTATGTTAAATAAGAATCATAGCCATAGCCATAGCCTGATACTATGTTAAATAAGAATCATCCTGAAATATTTCACACCAAAGAGAGCAGCGCCGACACAAACAAAAATCAAAGTCAAAGGAATGAAATATTAGAAAACAATAACATCGAGGAAAGCTGGAAAAAATAACATAATTAACGCAGCAACAGAATCACAGCACCGATATATTGCTAAGAACTTTAGAATATGATACAAAGGTCGACTAGTCGACCATAAGAATTTCTTTCTAAGAAAAGTAGCAGACACGGTGCTAAACTTTAAAAGATTACTGTTACCTCTAGCTCGTTATTTCTTTTTCTTTCTGCAGTGAGTAATGGGTACGTTCTGGAAATCTCTCGATTAGAAATCACTTAACTACCTTCCACTTACGTTAGTAAGCCACCTTTATCCACTTTTCACCTTTTGCGACATTATACATATGTATATGTATATTAATAAACAAAAAAATATAACTTATACTCATCAACGTGAGTATCATGATATTAATTAAAAATACTAAACGAGTTTAAAAATGATTTTAATACCTAAGTACTTATCTCATTTTACTTTGAATAAGTAAATTGGAAACAAATTTCACAAATTGGCTGCTGTCGATCAACACAGTAAAAATAATCTTTTTCCTTCTCTGTTCTAATAAATTATTTGGACTCTTAAGTGTTTCTGATGACTTTATTCGGTAAAGAAGGTTCCAATACGCTCTAGAATTCAATATCTATATTGGTCGGGCATACTATGGACTCCAAAAGCATTTCCACTCAAGAAACATTCAAAGAAGAACTAAAATTATTATATACAAAACATTGCTGAGGCCGGTCCTCACATATGGAGCAGAAACATGGACTCTAACGCAGAAAGATGAAAGACTTTTGGGAATATTTGAGCGTAAAATACTCCGCAAAATATTTGGAGCTATAAACGACCAAGGGCAGTGGCGCAGAAGATATAATTTTGAATTGTATCAGCTCTTTCATGAGCCAGATGTCATAACGTTCATTAAAACACAGCGACTTAGATGGGCTGGACACATAATACGAATGCCAGAAAATACGATTGCTAAAAAGCTAACCACAGGAACACCTGTAGGAAGAAGAAGCAAAGGCCGACCGCGAATTAGGTTGTTAAATGGAGTTGAAACCGACTTACAGATATTAAAAATCAGAAGATGGCAACATGTTGCCAGAAACCGAACAGAATGGCGACGAATCTTAGAGCAGGCCAAGATCCACAGAGGATTGTCGAGCCAAAGATGATGATGATCTATGTTGGTCAGAAACGATAAAACTTTCTTATAAGGATACCAAAACCATGCCGCCACGATTAGCTTAAATTATTTTAAACAGGTTTAATGCAGTGAATTATCGTTTTATCCACAGTCCAGTAGTCATCAGAGGGCATAGAGTTCATATGTAGTCAATTTCAAAATTTCAAATATATAGTAAATTTACAGAAACATAAAAAACCTACTTATGCCTGATTCAGTCAATTATTGAATAAAACCTCAAAAGACTAATATCCAAAATAATAATAAATATGATAGAAAAATATTTCATGGGACGTACATTTCAGAACCAGCAATTGCAAAATTTTAGAAATAGTTGACAAATACTAAGTGAATAGACAATACAAAGGAATACATATTCTGAACGACAGTAAGCAAAGAAAAAGAAAACAAAAAATTTTACTTGACATGGTGTAAAATTAAGTATATCAAACATTGCTAATGTGGGTGAAGGTGCTATGTACATATATTTATATACTAATCTATGCAATTACCAGAGATTTAGTAACCATACAATTGTTTAATATTGGATTAGATTGTAATACGGAAAAACAAAATTTAAAAATGTGTACACTGGACAAATGTAACACGAATTTTTGGCAAAAATATAACAGATAAGGATCTATCAGACTAGCAAATACTTAACGTGGAATGTTATTTGTAGTAATTAGATACTTTGTTTAAAGTTAGAGTAGTGAAGATTGGGGAAGTTCTGATTTGTTCCTGCTAAGTAGTAAGTATCCAATAACAAAGCCCCGTGATCTTGTCCAAACACTTCACCGGCAGTTCGATATCTCTGAATAAACGACTATTTCAAATAGGATCGATAGCTCTTACAATTCAAATACGAATTCAGTTGGTTAAGTTCTGAATTTGATAAACAACCTCATCAATTTGGGACGGCAATCCAGGTTCAGGTTAAATGAAACTATAAGAATCAAATTGCTTTTGTATATATAAAAAAAAATATATAAAGCGATAAACGCTTGTAATCAACGCTGATCAAATAGAATACAAAACTCAAATATTTGGGTGTGCAGCGGAAGATAGGACAATGAAGACTCTTTTTAGTCTACCAAGCTTTCGCAAATCTTTATTTGCATCATCAGGGTGCTACAATAAACAAAATTAGTACAAAATACAGAAAAAGAATTAATTTGCATCTTACACTAATTGAGGTTAGTTGTCGTGATGTTTATCAAATGAAATGAGCAACTCATTTGACCCCTACAAATGATGGCGAAAACTATCCAAAATTGTTTTTAAAAAACGTTCTTTAACAAACACATATTTTAAATACTTTAAAACACATATACATAAACTTAATAAAATTATGTTAAAATAATTACAGAACATGTACTTAGTCACAAAATAAAATTTAGGTTATAAATATTCTTATCAGAAACAAAACAATTGGTTGTGAATTCGTTACTGCCAACTTAAAACGATAGAACGTTAGATCTTAAATGATAACAATGTAAAGGTAATAGTATACCTGATAGACGCCAAACTTCTTGAAAAAGAAAAGGTAAAAAGACTTATTTTAGAAGTAGGAGAGATATTGTATATCTCATATATAATGAAACTTATATTGTTGACGATGAATTGTCTGTATTAGTAGATTCGTGTTTATCCAAAGTTAACAATAATGAATAATAAGTTGCTTAAATTATTGGTATCTGTCTTGAGACAGAGTGCTGTATCGACAATTAAAAAAAAATTCCAAGATACAAATGACGTCAAGGATTATCCCAGAAGTGATAGAAGTCGATGTACAACAGCAGTACAAGACCGGCAAATAACATTGATAGCTCGTAGAAATCGTCTGGAATCGACAAATGTTATGTCCAGAGAAATTTCTAGGTTTCAAGAACTGAATATTTCACAGCAAACAATAACACACAGAATAAATGCGGTAAATTTGTATCGTAGAAGAGCGCTACGTGTTCCTAAACTAACCTACCAACACAAAATAGTAAGGTTGCAATGAGCTAGAGAAATGGTGCATCATGGTCCTAACTGGAATAACGTGATGTTCTCTGATGAGTCAAAAATTGGCTTGGTATCTGATTCTCGAAGAACACTGGTTTGGAGGGCCCCAGGACGACAAGCCCGACTAGAAACAGCCCAACCGCGTGTCTCATTTGAAGGTGGCAGTATTATGGTTTGGGGTGGTATTATGAGTGGTACACGACGCCACTGCTGGTTCTGGAGAGAAGAGTCACTGATGCTGTGTACATCAAGGAAGTTTTAAATCCTGTCGTACGTCTATTCCGATGGGCAGTATGTGATGAATTTGTGTTTATGCATGACAACGCACCTCCTCATAGAACAGCATCAGTACAAAATTTTCTGAAAGAAGAAGGAATATCTATATTACCTACAGTGGCCCTCAAATTCCCCCGACATGAACGTTATTGAACATGCTTGGGACATTCTTAAAACATGCATCAAGAAGCGAAACAATCCCTCTATTACAATTCGAGAACTAAAAGATGCTACTCGTGAAGAATGGGGGAGAACTCAGCAAGCCCAGCGCGACCAGTTAATCGACAGCATGCCAAATCGCCTACAGGCATGCATACAGGCCAATGGAGGAAATACTAATTATTAGTTTTATTAAAAATTATTTTTTTCTATACTAATTTATTTTTAAATGTAAGTTGTACATTGCAAGTTTTTCACTCCAAGAGAATAATTTTTTTTTGCATATCGTTATCTGATTTTCGAAACATCAGAGATTGAACCCACACAAAAGGAAATTAATTAATTCATCAAGCCCAGAACAGAAAGAAATTTGCCATATTGATCGCCAACCTCTACAGAGAAGGCACTTAGGAGGAGGAGGATCTGGTTTTGAGATTTATTTAGTATTGTTGAGAATTGAAACAAAATGATGTTTAACTATTCAGAAAAGTTTATATATATATATATATATATATATATATATATATATATATATATATATATATATATATATAAATTAATAAAAAGATGAAATATTCCAATATTCCAAACTTTTGGACATATGTGTATATTGAAAAAAGACTAAAAGAGCACGCATTCCTGTCTTAATCAAGTAAGAATGTCAAATCTGTCACTATTTATCTAATTATGTGTCACGATGCATTTCGTCACAGTGTACAGTACAGTGACTTTGAACTTTGGCTGATGTCATGATTAAAGGCTAAAGTTTGTGACACTCTTCGTCGTCCAAAAGAGCGATTTGTAATCTTTCCAAATTGATTACACTTTTATAATATCTTAGAAATGCTTATAGAGGATGTTTATTATTGACTATATTGCATACACATTAAAGCTAACCCTATTCGATCTGAAACTCTTGAAATCGTGCTGCGTGAGTTCAATTAAAGGTTGACTTAATGTCAAGAAGTAAGGAGATAGATCTCAATATTTAAATAAACAATACTTTTGTTTCTGCTGTTAAAAAAAACATAGTTTTTTGAAACTGTCCAACTAATTTTTTGAATTTTAACACCTTGTATATCAAAAACTAGTAACTTCGGGGCAAATGAGATACATATTGCCGTTTTTAGAATTCCATTGTATATCTAATTTTGATAGAAAAAGTATAGGTTTTTATTTAAAAATCAAATGAATGGCTCCATCACATCATGGTGACGTCATCACAGTTGTTTTTATCCAAAATAAAACCAATTTTTGAAATCAACCTGCGTCGGCGTTTTTTGCTTAAATGGTATCTTACGAAGAAAGATAGATTTCCATAAAAAGAGTGCATGGAAATATTAAGATTGTGATCTAATATCAGATGTCTATGCTGAGTCGTATACTAACAATGTCAGAATAATCGTGGCGAACGCCAACATTCGCTACATTAAGTATTCAAAGAAGTTTTTGCAAGATTTAATTTAATTTATAAAATTTTTTTTTCTAAAATCATCCCATTCATTTTATTATATATTGTTTAAAATATATTACCAATATAACGTCAATTTTTGTCCATTATATTTTACAGAAGAAATGTGTATAAAATATTTTTATGATTTACGACATGCGATCAAATAAAATAAGCTACTTTACTCCCATTGTTCTTGATTGGTTATCTTTCTCAAGGAATTTTTTTAATCCACGTCTTGTAAGTAAGAATTTATGGTACATAAAAATCAATTAATAAAGAAAATTTCATTTGGGTAAATAAATATCTGCAATTATTATCTATTTAATAAATTTTATGTAGTACGTTTGACGAAAATAGCGGTTAAATATAATAAAAGCAACGCCTCAAACCTTTGATTTTGTACGTAACTCCAAGACGTGGTATGTTCTAATAAAACACTCGATACATCGAACCAATTAACTCAAAAAAAAACCAAGTAACAACCGCAAACGAATCCACAGAGTCGAACACTGCTTAATTAGAAGGTATGGTTTTTTGTTAAACAACCGTCCCGACTAGAGCATGACGAGTTGCGATGAGTCTGCTCTTCCGAGAAAGATGAACGGCGACTGGCGACTCCTGCAACTAAAACTTGAGCGCTCTAAAACGTCAGACGCACACACACCACTTCCGCTTTTACAAGGGAGGTTTTAACTCACAGACACATCCTCTTCGATTTCCGATAGGAGACTCCCACGTAACGTTCGTCGGGCGACAATTTCTCCGACGATCTTTTTAATTGAAGATGATATTAAAGTCGTTAATATTCATGTTTTGGTGTCTAAGCAATCTGTGAAGGATGTTCGAGAAAAATATAAGGCTTAGATTAAAAATAGGATAAGTAGAATTTTAACAATGCGAGTTTATTGTTCATTATATATATATATATATATATATATATATATATATATATATATATATATATATATATATATATATATATATATATATATATATGAATCAATAATAATTTTGAATGGCTTTTAAAAAGTGACATACCGTTATAACGAATTCATCTTCATTTCAGTGTAATACGATTTCTCTATGATGAAATAATCAAAAAAGTGCTTTTCAGTGCACTAATTCAATGGAAGTTTTAATTGTTTAATAATCCGTGTTTCCTCCAGCAGCATTAATTAGAGCTTGACACTGCCTTGGCATTCTTAAAATTAAATTATCAATTTCGTTTTGAGCCTATAGCCTATATATTTCTCTATAAGATCATAAAGACATTGTCTAGTATGAACATTATACAGATAAGGTGCAATCTGTCTCTGAAACATATTCCATATATTCTCGATGGGATTAAGATCTGGCGATTATGCCGGCCACGGCCAAAGTGTAATATCCTCATTGTGAAATCAACATCTTACTGTTGCTGCAGTACTTGGCCTTATATTATCCTGCATATACCGCAAATCAGGACCCTCAGCAGTGGTAAATGTACGGACAACAGGTTCTAAAATACGATCAGTATATTGATATTTATTTAAAGTGCCTTACACAAAAACGGTAATAGTTCGATGATGAAAAATTATTCCAGTCCACACCATAACTTGTAGACCACTATATGGACGAACACTCTGTACATGCCTGGGTCTCTCTTGTCGACTAGGTGTTCTCCAAACTCTCACTCTTCTTGTATCAGGGTAGAGCAGATATCTAGCCTAATCTGTGAATAACATAGACCTTCAATCTTGTTAGTCCCAATTGTTGTGTCTAGCTTAATCTGAGTCCACGATTTCCATGACGTAACATGGGAATCATCAATAGATGTCTGGCGTGCAGGCCAGCTTCATGTTATCTATTCCTCAAAGTTTGGTCACGTACAGTAATGTTGTGAGTATTTTCTAAGGTCCCACAGAGTTAACGTGCAGTTATATGCACATTTTGACGAGCTAACCTTATCACATACCAATCTATAGAGCTATGAGCGAAAGAAATATAACAACAAATGACTGGGAAAACAGAAAGAGAGCGTTTAGGTACCGGAGAACGTCAAATGACGTTTATATTGAAAATTGTCAGTTATTATCTTCTGTTAAAATTTCCATAAAATAAAGAATTTGCGTATAAAAATAAAAGACAATAAAAAAAGTACAATTCACTGAGGAAGCCGTTAGACTAATTAAGTAGTGATGAGAAGTAACAGTTTTTGTTGAAATTGGTTCAGTTTAAAAACGTTGGAATTTCATGGTCAAGTTAACAAATCCGGATGTAGGGATGAGTTTATGGTCTATTATAGATAAGATACAGTTGTTATGGATATTGCTTGTTGTGATAAGGGTACCTAGCAATTTTTAACAAAAGTGAAATTAGGGATAGCTTTAAAAAAAAAATAAATACGGAGTTAATTGGGAGACATAACTTCAAATAATTACGTGATAACTTCATTACAAATATAAGTAAAGAAGTTTGTCTAGTCGTAAGGGTTCGTGGAAGATGCGTATGTCATTTAAAAAATCTTTAAGCCTTTTTTGGTAGACAGGCCCCTACATATTTGTAAAAATATAATCGAGTTTTCACTATGTCGGTTTTTCATATAAAATTTATAAGCTAAAATTTTGAATACCGGTAGGCCTATACAGGTTTCTTAATATTTTCCTGAAGCTATTTCCTTGGGACATTTTAATATTATTTACTATATTGAAAATTAATCACATTTTCAGTTTAAAATATGTTTCTTTAACGTTTCAATTTCAAAATATACCTAGGTATGTTAACACACTTTATGGTTTCCATAAAAAACAATTTCTGTCTACTTTTACTAGGTTCAATTTTACTAGGTTCAATAAAACATGAAGCTTAATTAAGGATATACACTACTTCTTCTTTTGAAGCGAAACTTCTATACAGTTGGGAGAGTCCGGTATACATGTTAACCTTTTTCAATTTTATTAAAATCTATAAAAATTTCATTTTATACTCATTATATTTGATTAAATACTAATTTAAAATTGAATATTACTATATTCAATTTTAAAAATATTATAAAAATAGATAAAATATAGTATGAAGCTTCGTGCTATTCTACAATACCGCCTAGTGTGTACCACTTTTTGAAGTATGAAGACATTCGACATTTTTTCTTTTTCCTAATTCATTTTAGACAAATTGCCTGTGTTTTATGCTCACACTTGCCTCCTTAGTGCTAAGTGATCACTTCCCCACTACTCTTTGCATCTGGCCAGAGCAAATGAAAGGTACCTACAAGACATACGATACTGACGAAACCCGAGCGAAATATAACGCTAAGGATGATCTGAATAATGATGCGGAGAATTGGTGTGGCAAACCTGGACTAAGCTACAAATAATAGGACTGAATGGAGAAATAGGCTTTAGAAGGTCGAGGCTCAACTAGGAGCTTAATCTAGGCCTACAAGAAATTTTTAGGACAAGATTTAAACAAAATATGTTCACTGAGCATGTTAACTTATCCAACTGTCCTCTTTTTGCTCAACGAGAAACACAAAATATATTTAGGAAAAAAATGTCTAACACTTGAAATGGTACTAAAACATGATGGAAAATATCTTCTGCTGATTAATTCATTCTAATAACTGTCTTGTTGAATTGTTTCCTGTTATATTTAAAAATTTTCCCAAAATTTACAGTTTACTAGAAATAATGAGGATGGAGTTCCGTGTTATCTTACTAAAAGAGCCACACAACTATACTCTCTCTCTCAAAATAATCACGACCAAATACGACCATGAATTCACGGAGGTATTTGACCATAGTCACGCAAACGAATGGAGAACAAGAGTAGTTACCTATATAAACATAAGTTCAGGCCCGGTTTTACTCAGGAAAACAGGTGCAGTGCAGACGTTAGTAGGTAAATTCATTGATTATTTGATTTAACAGTTGAATATATTTATGCGTATTTTAAAAGAAAATATGTAGCATTACGTAAATAGATGAGCTGAAATCTAAACTATCTACAACATATACCTAAGAAATAACATAATACCACTTCGAGTAAAAATAAACAAAAAAATAAAAAAAATACAGAAATATTTTTAGCCCAGTCGTCTGAGAGTTGACCCCATACGAACAAGCTGAATTTTGCAGAGAATATTAATTTCGGGGCCACAAAAAAAATGCAAAAAAGTTTACCACTTTCACCCCTGGGCTTCCCCCTAAAACACCCCTCGCAGGGGGGTAAAAACGTAAAAAAAATGATTTACCAAGAATCTGTACACGAAAAAATGTTTCAAATAAAAAATGTAGCTGAGATAATTTTAAATAAAAGTGTTAAGCAGCATTTTTTGTGTAGAATAAACCGTTTTCTTAGAAACAACGCTAGAAGTGACCGTCGATTTTGCATGTCAGTTACGCGCGCGAAATCAATGTTATTGATCACTTTCATTGACAGTTGTAGTAAAATTTCCATTTTTAGGTATCAATCTTTAAAACCTATGACATGAAATTTCAGTTTTGAGTTGTGGTAACAAATATGAGTCATTTGAAATATGAATAAAAAACGCAGAATTTAATGTTTTGCATTACAAATGATCACACGTCACGGTAAATGCATTTAAGAAGACGGTTTTGGGTATAGTTTATTGCAGAAGTTTTGTTCTTTTGAAAAACGTACTAGTGTAATTGAAAAAAAGTTTTAAATGTTTTAGATCGTTTGTTGTGTGAAAGTTTAAATCCAGTGTTTTTTAAGCATATTTCAAATGCCTCACATTTGTTGCCAAAACTCAAAACTAAAATTTCATGCTACAGGTTTTAAAGGTTAGGCACTAGTAATCGAAACTTCATACTGGCCAGTCAATGAAGGGGATAGATTGTATTAATCTCGTGAGAATCATAAAAAATGGCAAAAATCGGGCCAAGTTTAGTTATTTAACACATGTATAAAATCTGAGTTTAGTTGTGATCAAATACAAAAACTGCATACGAAAGTTGAACTCTTTATCTTTAAAACGCATCTTGATTTTTGTCGATAGGTCACTTGAATCAAAAGATATCGAATTTTTACCGTCGAGTTGATACAGATTTCATTGAACATTGATTCGCGAGTTTACTGCCATGCAAAGTCGACGGTCGCTTCAAACGTTGTTTCTAAGCGAACAAATTATTCTACACAAAAAATGCTTATAAACAATTTTGTTTAAAATTATCTCAGCTACATTTATTTGAAACATTTTTTCTACAGTGTACAGATTTTTTTTAAATCGATTTTTTTTGCGTTTTTAGTCTTGCGAGGGGGGTTTTAGGGGAAAGCCCGGGGGAAAAGTGGTACAAAAACATTTTTGCATCGTTTTTAGGGTCCCAAAATTAATATTCTTGGCAAAATTCATCTTGTTCGTATAATATGTAGAGGTTCAGCGGCATTTTCGTCTTTGACGACTGGAGTATCTATTTATAAACATTAAAAATGTATTACCACAAAATTTCATATTCCAGATATTTCACACATAAATTAAGTAACGAGGATTAGTTAACAGTAGAATGTTATTATATTACTGCTATGGAAGCAACGATGTACAGGCGAATATCGCGTAACCCCATGACTGGCGAACAGGCCTTGACATGGGCATCATTTGGCAAACTAAACCATATTCTAAAAAGTGCATTACCATGTGTCTCAAGCGAAAGC
Organism: Diabrotica undecimpunctata; assembly: GCF_040954645.1. Classification (NCBI taxonomy): domain Eukaryota; kingdom Metazoa; phylum Arthropoda; class Insecta; order Coleoptera; family Chrysomelidae; genus Diabrotica; species Diabrotica undecimpunctata. Next base: position 119,342,605 of record NC_092805.1, read on the forward strand.
CTTATAATCAATGTGTTTTGCCCGTACAAACTTGAACAGAGGCCCAGAAACTATAAAAAAAAAAGCGAGGACGACCATCAACGAGACGAACCGATGACGTAAAAAGATTAGCGGGAAACTGGCTACAAACGGCCCAATGTAGAGAACACTGGAAATAACTGAGGGAGGCCTATGTCTAGCAGTGAACACGATTGGCTGATTGATGATGATGAAGCAACGATAAGAAATTGGAATGCATACTCTCGTGGAATGGAAACATCTGGAAGAGTTATAATTTCTAGATTGAGAACTACAGAACAAGTCTAAAACAAAATTCCTAATTATAAATTTGGAAGTACCCGTGAGGTTTAAGGTACCCGGAACAATGACTTTTCTTGTAACATAATGAATGTCGTAATATAACAAAAAATGTTATTAAAATTATTTTCCAATTCTGGAAAGTACTAAAACATTAATCTGTGATTTTAAATATTTCGGTAAACTCTAATTTCAACGAAAAATACTAAATACTCAATAACCAAAATAATATTTTTTGATGGTAAAAACTCTTTCCTCAATACAGAATATTTTTAGCAGAATATTGTTGTATAAATAGTGGAATTTGCTCTGTGACGAATCTTAGCTCTCCCTTTTGCCGATCTAAAATATTTTGTGTTTATCGCAGCAGCATGAAATCCCATATTAAGTCTTCTAAGTAGAAATTTTCAATTTCCGGACCTGTAGAATGCCATGTATAACTTACATAGTTTCTGATATTCGTTATTTCAGATATTCTGTTTAAGACAATGGCATGGAAGATCAAGAAGTATTCTATAGAAATTTTAACTATCCTGACACATATCTGAATTGTAAAATTAAATCCCAAAAAGAAAATTCTTTAATCATTTCCCAACTGTCTTACCCAGTCACATACATAAATAAATTTTAAATGTTGTTGACCCTCCGACTACAAATAATGTTGAGGAGGTCAGATGCTTCTTTTCGCTTACTGTTCAAAATACCAGGCGACAAAAGGTTACAAATAAAAACAAACCAGTACTACCACTATTTGTTATTTATATACTTCTTTACATATGTAAAGTGAACATATGGTCGCGCCTAAATATTTTTTTATGTATGTCTCATCGAAAAATTCAATATTTACAAACGAATCGAAGTATATGTTAGAAATATTTAATTCATTCTAATCATCTACGGATACTTCAAAAATTTTTAAATAACAATGAAAAGAAAACAGTTATTTCTACAATTCCAAAAATTATACAAAAAAAAACTGGTTTAAAATGTGTATAACCATGACCCTCTCTATTGTACAATACAACCCTGCACCTTCTACTCATATCATCTAAGATTGGGTTATCAATTTCGTTTTGGTCAATAATTGCAGCGCATTCAGTCCAAAACCAAAAAAAAGCCCTTCGTAGTTATTAAAAAAAAACAAGATCTTATATCTGAATATAGCTCGTCTCTGAAGAATATCTTATACTCAATTGGGTTATCAAACATATGAAGACATCTTTGGCCAACAGCTATAGCACATTAGTATTAGTTCTTCCTACAACATTAAAACAACCCCATACCACAAAGTACAACAACGATACTATCAACTTCATGAGCTCTTTCTAGGCCAGCAATTGGTCCAGACTTTCGCTAAACTGTCAGTTTTATTAAGTTTGGATGGAAACCAAATCCGGATTCGTCTGTAAACAAGACATTGGATCACTGTTCATTAGTTCAGTTTAGATATTCATGAGCACACACAGTTCTAACTTTTTGATTGCCGGATGTAGCGTGATATAAACGTCTTGTGACAGTTTGACCACTTACAGTTGCATTATGAGCTAACTTCGATACAAAAGTTACTCTGTGGCAGTGAAATGTCTGTTTCTAACTTGAAAAGTGATAAAACGATCTTGGATTGGGGTTGTAAGTCTTTCTGGGCCTTTGTCCTTTTTTTGTCTTCCGCATATTGTTATTTTCATGACATTGTTCCTTGCCAAAGTTTGCTTGTAACACTTTGTAAAATTTCTAACCGAACAGCGACTACTTGTTGAGAGATGTTGACAATAAGACTAAACGTGTGTATCGATATAAAAGCTACTTTGGACAAAAACATCAATAAATCAAACTAAGATTAAAGTACATGAAGATGAATAAAAAAAAACACAAACTATAGAAAGAAGAACCATTGAGCAAGGTCACACAGATTAAATTTACAGATAGTATAATGTAGTACGCTAGAACAATTTCCTTGTGGAACTACACAACTGGAAGATCAAAGTATGATTATGAAGACTTTGGAGCAACGGGCTTTAGTACTCTGAGCATTGTTATGTCAGGAAGATGAATACTGATTATGAATTTATTTGTATTTTTATTAATGCGCTAGACGACATATCTAATCCTATCGCCACAATTTATTTCCAATAGCTCGTTTAATGATTCTAATTCACCAAAATTTTCTTCAGTCCTGAGCTACATGCCCTGTCCTTTTCATTGTCTGTACAATTAAATTAGCGTTGTCTCTTCTAAAAAACTACTTCAAGCTATTTGATTGCATATTTTTCTAAAATTATTTTCTTATTTATCAGAAAAATTAGTCCTAAACCACATTTCGCGAGGAGTTCTTGCTTGGTCTATATATTCCTGATGGCATAGAATAGGGAACACGATAGTTTCCTAGTAGAAAAAATAAACTTAATTACAATAAAAAGATTAAAATTATATCCAATCTTTTGCTCTACAAATAAAAGAAGGAAAAGATTACCAATAAATGTGTACAATACGTTGTTCCTTGTTCTGAAGCCATTTTCTTGTTGCATTTTAATATTTACTTATTATTTTTACTGGGAATTGGCCACAAGTACAGTTTAAAATACGTTTATTTTTCCGTTTCTAATGGCTTGGTTAAAAATTTAATTTTATCTGCCTCATTCATATTGACAATTCAGACATATATTGGACATTTTAAAGTAGATGACTTTAAAATTATATTGTCAAAATTTTTGAGGTCTGTTCCTGGGACGACTTTATTGGATAATAGTTCATTCGGTTACTTTACATTAACTTTCAACTTGAGACTACCAGTCAGAAAAATATCAAAGCATGTGATAGGTCATTAAAAAGACAATCACATGCAATGATGACAGTAAAATTCTCCTGTTAGTGATCCCATACTAAATCATGAGAGAAAAACCTGGATAAACCCTCGGATACTATCCTGACATGGTAATTATTTGGACTTACATTTAGTTTACTCTGAATATTAACATCAAACTCTAGTTTTACATGTATGTGACTTTAAGACATAAATGATGTATCCTAGATTTGTTATTGACTTACTAATAGTGGTATTTTAGTTTTGATTGATTTCATCTTTTAATATTCAAAGTATTGGTAACCAGATCTTATTAAAATAATTAAAAACAATAAATCTACTTTAAAATGCATAATATATGTTTGAGTTGTCAATATGAATAAATCAGACACAATTTAATTATTAGAAGAATTGTTGGCTTAACAAGTAACAAAACGAAATAATTTGTAATCCGTAAAATAGTTTCGAAATAATTTGTATTTTGAGAACGAATCGTCAAAATAAACTTATTTTAAACTTACAATTGTTGTTAATTCCCAATAAAAATAGTAAATAACGTTGTTACTATATTTTTAAAACCTGTATTACCCTTGTTAAATGATGTTATTGGAAAATCCGCTAGTCAGACTCACGCCCGTTCTACTAGAGATTGACATCATACGAAAATTCAGCGAATTTTACAAGGACTGGCATTTTAATTTAAAAGTATTTTTAGCCTTAATCGATGGTTAAAAGTGCCCGTAAGATCTTCACTGAAAAACTAAGTGAACTGACATCTTTTAACTACTTAATTACCAGATAGCAAATTTAATGGAAATCTAATATACCGATGGCCAAAAAAATGCAACCCTTTCTATACAATTATTTATTTGGATATTTCTTTGTAAGTCTTATCTAAAAATATAGATGTGATAAAGTTACTAATGTATTTAACTTTAGCTTATTTGTAATTTTTATTCATTTTCGATTGTTTTTGACTTGCCTAAAACATTTAAATGCCAAGAATTCGTGGTCGTCGGTAAGTTCATCGTTTAAGCGACTTCCAAAGATTTTAGAAAAGATTTTGGGTACGGGAAACTTCACGAAGAGTTGAAACTAATTGATCAACGGTGATAAGATTTTGGAGGAGGTGTTGCAATGATGACACTTATCGGCGACGTTGATATTTCAAGGCCATGATTTGCGCTATCTTAGACTTCTCCTTCTCAGAAATAGACGAGACAGTGTACATGAAGTAAAAGATGATTTAGTTACAGCTACAGGAAGGGTAGTCTCAAGATTCTTCTTGAGTCAAGAAGAACAGTTAATCAAAGTTTATTTGGAATTGGACTGGGAGTTTACCGTCGTCTTTTGGTGTTAACTTTGACACCATAGCATAAAGCTTGACGCTTAGAATGGTGCTCGGCAAAACTGGAGTGACCAATAGAATTTTGTCTGCTTCAGTGATGAATCTACGTTTTGTTTGGGTGGCTCTGATTGGCGCATAAGGTTAAGACGTATTCGAGGTGAGAGACGAAATATAGACTTGTCTGTTAAAGCATGGATTTTAGACAAGAATCTGGTACAAAGACTTTAAAGTGGCCATGAAGATCAGCTGATTTGTCACCCATCGAATATGTGTTGGATATGGTAGGTCGAAACCTAAATCGATTGCCACGTCCTCCGGCAAATTTAGAAGACCTGTGGTATGCCATAAGAAGAATCTGGATGAGTATTCCGCAATATGATATAATCACTTAATTCGATCAATGGCCCATAGAATAGCTGAGTGTACAGAAAATTAAGGAGCCACTGGCCACAATCTGGATAAGTATTCCGCAATATGATATAGATCACTTAATATCGATCAATGCCCCATAGAATAGCTGAGTGTTTTCATCGATTCTTATCAGCATTTCTTCTAACATTCTCTAATGTTTACATTTCTCTATTATATATATATATATATATATATATATATATATATATATATATATATATATATATATATATATATAATATTATTAATATATCGAACCGTGCAGGTGTTCTTATTCTTTCGATTCTTTCTCACTATAGTAGTGTCTTTTTTAGCTATCATACAAAACTGACTCCATTTCTGTTGATGCCACTAGTGTAGTGCTTGGTAGAATTTGAATTCGGTACTTCGGTTACCATATTGTATCGTTAAAACAAAAGACGAAAACTTGAGTACTTAGGCAAAAATACGCATTTTACAATTTATTATGCAAGGCAAAATCCGAGGAAAGCGAAATGTGGGAAGACGAAGAATATCCTGGCTTAAGAACTTAAGGGAATGGTTTGAATGCAGTAGTGCAGAGCTTTTTAGAGCGGCAGTCAACAGAGTCCGCATAGCTATGATGATTTCTAACCTTCGATAGAAGATGGAACTTAAAGAACAAGAAGAATCGTTAACCAGTTTTGCTTCCGTTATTATTTGTTCTCTTACTGCTGCCTCAACATCTTCAAAACATGATATTTCTATACTTAAATATTTTAATTTCACTCCGTGTAACATCATTAATGTTGTGAGACATCTCTTTTAAAGACGGTAATCATTATGTTAAAAGATTTGGATATTTCATTGAATTGGTGAAAATCTCGTTTTCGTAGTACGTTACTAGCACTACATTATTTGCACAGCATAAAATATTAATCTCTTATTTATATTATTTCGTCCATTTTGATATTAAATAGAAAGGCTCCAATTGTCTTCTTGAAGGATCTAATACCCAATCTACATTGGTTGATTAAAAAATTCTTCGTTTATTTTCACTTGGTTTGGTTTGAATTACCTGCTGTCCCTAAGATTTTTCGAATTTATTTTATTGTGCGATCTTAGTCTATTTACCGCGATACATGAAAAAAGCACGTAGGTAAAGTGTCTGATAATCTTAAATATAAGATATTAATAAAAATTCTCTTTTAGATTAGAGTAGATAAATAAGTGGCAGATCCCACTTATGTGCTCTTTAAATCTGCTACACGGCGCGACCCAATGGCTGATAGGGAATGCTCCTACAGACATGTAGGACAGATGCGAATAAGATATAACCAAATAAGCACGCGTGGATCAAGGACATGGCATTGGGCAGCAGCTAAGCCATTGCTGAATCAAGGCTACATCGGAATGATTTCTGCTGAATAATTCACGGTCGTGACACTGCTATCAGGCAGGCAAGGCAAAAACACCTGACTATCTTCCCGAGATTACACTCTAGTATTACCACGCCCTAACAAGGGCTCAAGGAATGAGGAGGAGATAAAAAGATTTTAAAATTATCACGTACACCATCGAAATTTGAGGAAACGAACATGTACCTTTTAACATGTAATTGAAGCCTCTATTGAAAATAGAACATGTTTTATATTGGAAACACTGCTACGCTATGTTACATGTGACACTGGCCTTTGCCAAGCCCTCGATAGATGGAGATTTTAATTTACTTGAACCCGAATGTTCTTCCATGATTAATTAATATAAATATATAAGTATCGTTTATACTAATATATAAATCAATAATTATAATCAAGGTTAAATCATAATAGATTAATCTTTCAACTATTTAAAAAATATTAGTTAACCGCTTGCTTTATGTCACGTGGTCTTGAAAGATCAAAATTATTATAATATGCTTTAAACTCAGCTGACAGTCAATATTTACGAAGTACATAATATGAAAATATCTCAAGAAAATAATTTCAGAATCAAATGTGTTTTAGTTCTGTTCAAAGCTCAACTTGTTCCAAATATGTTTTTCGAACTTAAGATTCAATTTGAAAGCGCCTGGGCAAATTTGAGATCCGACTGACCTATTGATTTTTTATTTATCGAATACTAAATTAAAAAATAGTGAACTTTCGAGAGTTAAAAATATTTTATATATATATATATTTTAATTTATAACATTCCCTTATGAACCCCCTCTGATCATTACTATTCCGCTGAAGATATTTGCTTTTACACTAATTTTGAATCTGTTCAAATATCTATTTAAAATTGTCTACATAGGACCCGGGACTATGAACTGTGATAGAGAGACGAAATTAATATTTTGTGGAGTTAGAATATGTAAGTATACGTTCTAAATTCTTTTCTTGGAATTCAACCCTGTATATTAGCTAATAATATTTACGGATAAAAAACAAAATACATAAGCATGAATGACCCTCCACAGGTGGTCCAAACTGTTAAAAAAAAGCATCATTCTGAAAAATGACAAGATTTACTTAACTAAAAAAACGGTTAAATGCAATATATCTGCGGAAACAACGCACATACGAGATGACAATTGATTGTTTGGAGATATATAATCTGCAAAATATAACAGTCTCTTTTCGAATTCGGTTTTATATGAACACCCAAAATTTATCCTAAGAGATCCTTAAAAAAATAACTATGATGGTCGCGAATATTCTTTAAAAGAAGAAAAGTTAAGTTTATAAAAAAACTACAATTATTAATATTATAATGAATAAAGGAATATTTCTCTAGTTGCATATATGTTAGCTTCCGTAAATTACCGTTTCAGTTTTATAATATTTCAATCATAAACTACATAAAATCAAAACAAATTAGAGGTTCTAAACAGGAACATATTGAATTCTAACAGGAACCGACTACAAACAAATTCTAACTGTTTATAGCTAAAATAAGGCAATTAATAGATAATTATATTTAAATTAGGTATGTTTTTAAAAATTTTGGCAGAATTTATTCAAAATTAGCACACCAACTTGTTAGAATTTTTAAGAAAACAATTAAGTTGTAGTTACTTATATAATAAAATTTGGAAAATAAATTATGTCGATTGTATCGCCCAAAGTTTACGGTAGGACAAAAATGCACTATTTCTAAAAAGTGTAACAAATGTCTGAAAAGTTTACAATTGACAGAAACACCTCGAGACGGACCTGAATTAATTTGCTCCTGTCATAACATTGGGGTTTTGCGGTGGATCTTTTTAGTTTTTTGTTATCAATTAATAATTTGTTTTTGGTCTGATTACTTAACGTAGATAAGTTTGACCGTGAAACTGGCAGATGCAATGACGAAATTGAGACAACATACCCGGTCCAATTTTTTCCACAGGTAAATAAACATATTACGCAACCGTGTTTTGGACAGGTACTATTGTTAGTACTTTGGGAAGACTTATTGGGTGGGGTTAATGTACACATTAATAAATAACAAATATGACAGTTCAGTATCACCTACCGTAACTTTATAGTTAATTTTTCTATTGGGTGTAGAGTTGTCCATACGTACGGCCATAATTATTATCACAGATGAGTTGAATTATAGGGGTGTGTCTATGATTATTTAAGTATTAAATGTCATGGCACACTACGAAGAGGTCATATTTATCACACGGCACTTGTTTGTATTTTTTTTAGGGCTAAGCGGTACGAGGGAGCCCTACTACATAACCGGATCTCGCCGGCACTTGTTTCTACCGCAACTACAGTTTTCATTCGCCACTCCCCTCGTCAACCGGACACCATCTTGGTTATCTGGTGTCTGTCGTTCATAGAGTTGCCGCTAGGGTTCGCTCGCGCCGGCGCGTTTCGCAAATATTCGACTTGTCTAATCACATACCGTTTAGTAGGCGTGATGAAAAACCGCTATCCAATTTTAGTCCAGTGAAATTATGAATAAAAAAAAAAATTTTTATTTGGCACATTTTTAATCATTGTTCTGAATTTAAAATATTAAATAGTAATGTATTTAATATAGAAATAAAATGTTTTCTTTAACATTTAGGAAAAAATATACCCATCAGATTTATTTCTAATGAGGCAGAAAGATTACAGATTAAAAAATGAAAATTTTTCACAATTGCATCTGCCAATATTATAATTATTGTAGAATAATCAATTAGTCGTTAAGATATCTTTACTATTACTCCAGTCGTCAGAGTACGAAAATGCTATTGAACCTCTAAAAAAATCATACGAACAAGCTTAATTTTTCCCGAAAATCATCTCATAGTTGGGGGGGGGGGGAGATAAATTTAGGGGAGACCGGGGCCAAAATGACTACCTAACATTTTTTACTTGCATCTGCCAAACTTACAAATAAGTAATGAAAACATCACCCTTACCATAGTTTTGAATAACATTTTTTATTATAATGCTTAACAAAAAATACAAATAAACTAAAAAACAACTACAACTTAATGTGGAATGACCCAGTATGTGAGTCAAATGGGACCATCAGTTAGTATTTGCAAAATTCGTTTAGAAACATCTTCATCTTCTTCTTCCAATTCTGAATCTTTACTACTGTTTTCATTACTATCCTTTACTGGCTGGTTTTTCTTTGGCACAAGCTTTAAAATTTTGTTATCTTGCCTCTAATTTCTCTCATTTCCTTTTGTTTCTCAAGATCATCTTTATTTGGGGTGCTTGTCAAAATTTTCAATATCTCCTTTTTAGTATTGGTTTTGTGTTTTTTCTTATATTGGCTGAGTTTTGGATACAGCAGTTGAAGTATATCTGTGAAAGAACTAGCATTGATATCGGCATCAGCCTGCTTACTGGTGCTAGGTTAAGGTGAATAATTTTCAGATCTGTCGGTTGAAGTTACAGATCTGATTTGGTGTGGCAGGTCTGGGAGATTGGGAGAATTAGTTCAGTTTGTTGCAATGCTGACGAGGGCAAATCTTCCGAGATACAAGTTTGGGAAGAAGTATCAAATATTTTTGAAAGTTTCGTCAAATATACCTCTGTTAGACGGAAGTATGCCACTTTTTTTAAATCATTTAGTGCCCTTTTCAACAGTTGCTACTTTTTGAAAAGAATTGCTGCATAAATCTACATTTTCGTATTTGACAAGATATCATACACCAAGCAATTTTGCCAAATGTACGTATGTGGTTCTTATTGTCCTATTTCGCACGAAAAACATTATCAAGCATAATCTCACAAAAAGTTTAGTCAAATTAACGATTAACGCGTGAAATGTAGGTGAGATATGTGTACGTGCACACATTTAACAGCAATGGGCTTTTGCACACTGAATTTTGTAATGAAATATCTTGAAAGTACAAGCTGAATATAGCCGCAAATGTCAAATATGAAATAAAATATTTCGGTTTGGGAGTGTTGGGATGACACTACTAGAGGCATAGAAGAACAGTTAAACGAAATGAAGACATCTATTACCACAAATTCGCATGAATAGCTAAAATCAAAAGAGAAAAGAAGCAAGAATGGATGACAGATAAAATATTGCAGAAGATGGAAGTGCAAAGAAAATTAAAAGGTAGAACTGACAACGAATACAAAAAGTTGCATAAGAATACTAAAGGAGATAAAAGGAGCAAAAGAAGCATGGATGACGGAGAAATGTATGGAAGTTGAAACACTACAACGCAAACATGAAGATTTCCATATGCACAAAAAAATTAAAGAGGTACAGAATACCAGAAAATAACGCAATACAGGCATAGTTGTAGACATTGAAGGCCAAATTTTAACTACCATTGAAGATAAATTACGAAGATGGAAATACGAAGGAGTAACTATGGCCATTAAGCGGATTAAGGATGGGAAATCACCAGGACATGATGAGGTGCATGGTGAAATTTTAAAGCTATTAGAGGCACACCAAATCACAACTCTTACGAAGCTATTCAACAACATCTACGAGACTTACCAAAAGACTGCCTACTATCAATATTCATTCCACTTCCTAAAATAGCCAACGCTAGAAAATGTGAAGAACATAGATTGATTAGTTTGATGAGCTATGTACTTAAAGTACTCCTTACTATCATTCACTCGCGCATAAACACCAAATTAGAAGAACACCTGAGTGAAGTTCAATTTGGATTCAGAGCAGGACTCGGAACAAGGGAAGCACTTTTTAGTTTGCAAGTTCTAATACAGAGAGCCAGGGATGTCAACTGCGATGTGTATGCAGTTTCATTGATTTCGAGAAGGCATTTGTTAAAGGCCCACATGGGAAACTAATCGATATCCTAAAAACATCAGGACTAGATGGTAAGGATATAAGACTGATCTCAAACTTATATCTCCAACAAAAAGCAACAGTACGATAAGAAAATGAAATCTTCACAGTCGAAAAAGGAATTAAACAGGGTTGCATATTGTCACCGGCAATATTTAACATATACTCTGAAAACATCTTTAGAGAGGCCTTGGATGAATCAAAAGATGGGATTGCTGTAAATGGCCAACTTATAAACAACATTAGATATGCAGACGATACAGTGTTGCTGGCAGATAGTGCGCAGGGGTTCCAAAGGATGATGGATAACGTTGTAGAAGCATGTAACAAATACGGCCTAAAATTAAATTGCAAGAAGACAAAAATAATGATCATTAGTAAGAACACCGGTATAAACGCCCAAATTACAATTAACAATACACCGTTAGAAAGAGTGGATAAAATATGCCATTTGGGCTGCAATATTAAAGATTATGATGACTGACAGCTACGAAATAAAAACTCGTATTGGAAAAGCCAGAAGCTTTTTCAACAGTCTTAGGAAGATTCTCTGCAACTTATCTTTAAGTATCAATATACGCAGAAGAATTCTTAGATGTTACGTCTTTAGTGTCCTCCTCTATGGAGTAGAAAGCTGGAGCCTTAGAGAAGATGCCATAAAACGATTATAGGCATTTGAAATGTGGTGCTACCGACGTATGAGGGTCTCATACATACACCACAAAAGTAACATAACTATTCTCCAGAGGCTAAGAAAGGACAAAGAAATTATTAACACCAGAAAAAACAGAAAATTGGCTTACTTCGGCCACATCATGCGTAATGATAAATACAGACTTCTACAGGGCAAGATTGAGGGTAAGAGAGGCCCTGGACGTAGACGTATATCCTGGCTGGCCAATCTTAGGAAATGGACTGGTCTAACGTCAACTGATCTATTTCGAGCTGCTGTGAATAAAATAAGATGGGTCGATGTGGTCGCGAACATCTCTAAAAGATAGGCACATTTAGAAGAAGTGTTGGGATGTTTTTATAATGCATATGTTGTATGCTTCAAATATAAAGAGATAAAGCTTTTAAAAAGTACATTTTGATTATACTATTTTATGAATTCTGCAATTTTTAATTTATATGAAACAATAACGAGTAAATATTTGTCTCTTTCGAGATTAATTGCAAACATCTCTTGCAATCTGGCAACTGCTAATTTGAAATGATTTAAAAGATTAATTTCCAAAAAAAATTTCCAATAATTAACTGCAATTAATCACCAAAGAAACAAATATTTACTCATTCTTATATAATAGTCTCCCGTTTTATACCGCTGTCGCGGCTTTGGGAGTATAGCAGGGTAGTCTGCTATATCTAGGGCCTACGGTATACAAGGAAGGTAACATGGCCAGTGCTACGCTTCAACCGTCTATTATTACCCCTGGTTTAACCCAAGGTACTCATTTTTATTCAGGCTGAGTCGACCTGGGGCCTATAGACATTTTTAAAATGTCTAGATGTTCTTGCCGGCGGTGGGATTCGAACCCCGGACCACCGGCTTGCGAGGCAAGCATCCTACCGCTTGCGCTACGCAGGTCCACTCATTCTTGTTTTATATAAATCAAAAATTGCAGAATTCATAACATAATATAATCAAAATGTACTTTTCTAAAGCTTTATCTCTTTATATTTGAAGCATACATCATATACATTATACAAGCATGTTCCATGTTTGAGCTTATACTTTTGGTAAACTCAACCTAAAAGTTTAGTAAAAATTAGAACACTTAATTTAAATCAAAATGATTATCAAAATTATCTCATAAAATTGACATTGCAATATCTGCGTCGACTGACCCTATACTGAAGCACGGTTTACTGTTGCCAACCTCCGGTAGCAAATTCAGCGCGAAATTCAAATTATTCATTTCGTATCTGTAAATGTTCGTATATGTCCCGATGGTCCTGCATGCCCTGGCCTCCTGTAACAAGAATATGTACGCCGTAGAAAAAAATGTTTTAAATAAAAAATGTAGCTGATATATTTTTGAACAAAAATATTTACTAGAATTTTATCTTAGAAACAACGCTTGAAGCGATCGGTGATTTTCAATGTCAGGAAGCGCGAAATAAATTTTAAATATGTAAAATTTTTATCAACTCGACTGTCAAAATTCGATATCTTTTGATCAAAGTGTCCTATCGACAAAAGTCGAAATGCGTTTTAAAAGTGAAGAGAGCAGCTTTCGTATGCTATTATTGTATTTTGCCGAAAATGAAGTCAATTTCTATAAAGGTATTAAATAAATAAACGTTTAGCATACATTTTTTACGATTCTCATGAGATCAATAAAATTTATCACTTCCGTTGACCGGTCGTAGTAAAATTTCACTATGTAGCCACTACGGAATTTTAATTATTAGACCCAAATCTTCACACATATAGGCTGGAATTTTGGTTTTAGTTTTGGAGGTGCGGTATGAACAAATGTGAGGTAACTGAAATATGCCTGAACGCTGAATTTAAACTTTTATATTACAAACGATTTAAAGCGTTTAAAACTGCTTCTATTTGATTACATAAGTATGTTTTTGGAAACAACAAAACGTCCAAAAATGGACGTGTTTAGCTAATTCACAAAGGATGAAGGCGTGAATCACTTTTATGAAGAGTGATTCTAGACTTGAGTAGTTGAGATGTTTGACCAATATACGACTTATTACATGAAGAACAGTGAATGCTGTAGACAATGTTACTAAGCTTATCTTTTGTGTTTTATCCTTAATTTTTTAAAAAAGGTTGTTAATTGTTAAATCTAACCTGTGAGTCACATTGATTTTAAAACAGTTATCTTTGTTACTGTTGTTCGTTTCTAAATTATTCAGTATCCTAGTTAACCCCGGAATAATATCTTTAATATAAAGAATTGAAATATCTATTTAAAGTTGGAGTATCAAAACCCTGTCATTGCTTGAGCCATCAGGATCAACAGTGTTAGGCGCGGGGGACTAAATAAGTTTTACATAGTCCACAATGAAGAGTTATCATCTTTTCTATATCACTCTATATTATTTTTACGTGTTTGTCGAATTGTCAGTTTTTGGGGTTACCTATAAAAACCTTTGAAGACATTTTTTGTATTTTGTATAATTTTACTCTACTAATATTGTCTGCATAAGTGCATCCACGTTGCCATGATACAGTTGAAAATCTTTGGTCTGGATGCAAAGAATGATGGAATATGGAGTATTAAACAAAAGCACAATGGTAACATCATAGCATTTGAAGTTATAATGAACGGCTATATTTTTTGTTATAACCGCAGCATATGCACAGATGGGTTGGTTTGAGAGGGTGGCAATCACTCTTTGATATAAAAACTCATATTCTTCGATTCTTATAAATCAGCAATATTATTGTTTAGAACTTTAGAACACAATGGTAAGTAAACTTGTTTCATTCAGAAAAATCGAAAAAACTTCGATAGCTAAAATTGTGAAAATTTATAAAAATCATTTCGTCAAAATGAGATTTTGATATGTAGCATAATATTATTTATATCAGAAAGTTTTTAACGTATATATCTAATCATCTGTGGCAAAAAAAGAGTTAAGCTGGTATAGGTAAAAGTTACAAACTATTTAAAGCTGTAAATTTTGGTTACGATTAGCGTTAACTGTTTAAAGAAAATTTACTGTCCCAAAATAAGTATGTACTGCTATTCTTGCGCTTTACGTACAGTACTGTGAGAATTAACGGAGTCATAGGCTATTTTAATGAAAAAACAAAAAAATTATATTTTGACAAAACTATAAAGGTAAACTTACATCATTTAGTAGGAAATATGTCCCCTTTTTGCTGCAATTATTACTTTTACCCGTTTTAGCATATATTCTACGCGCTTCTGACAGTTACCAGATATCCTTTCATCCCAAATATCATTTTTATTTTTGTATTACAATCGATTTTGCGCAGTCTAGCTTTGCAAATGGCCCATAAATTTTCAATGGGATTGAGGTTTGGCGAATTACCGGGCCAACCTAAAACATTAATCTTCTTATTTTTGAAAAATTCCATCATTTGCTTTGACTTGTGACAGGGAGCAGAGTCCTGTTGAAGAATCGCTCCTCCTTAGGGCTGACATTTTTGGAGTTCTATTTCCAAACGCTGTTCCAACATGGATTTGTATTTTTGGCTGTTCATTATGCCTTCAATTGGTACCAAAGATCCAACCCTCATGTATGAAAAACATCCCCAAAACCTTTTTTTGACTGGATGTTTTACCGTTTGAGTAATATGAGATGGTGTAAGGTTTTCATTGTCAGACTTCCTTACGAATTTCTATCGCTGTTCCTGAACTATAAAGTAAGTTTCATCTGTAAATAGAACTTTTCTCCAGTCGTCTACAGTCCAATTAGAGTATTTTTTGGCCCACAATAGCCTTTGCTTCTTCATTCGTTCAGTTAGAAGCTGTTTTTTCTGTGGACGAATTGCCCTTCTACCATTCTCCAAAAGTCTTTTCCGAATATTTGAGTCATGAATAACTACACTTGTTGCTGCTAGATCTTGTCGGAGCTCTTGGCTTGTTTTTTTTGGGTCCAATTTGCTCTTTCGAAGTAAAAATCTTTTATCTGCTGGTGTTGTTTTTCTCTTTCTTCCGCATTTTCCTAACCTTTTTACATCCATTGATCCCGTTTCTCGTTTACGCTTCAAAATCTTGCTTACTACCCCCTGACTCACTCCACACGTTCTTGCGATTTCTGTGATGATTTTGTGACATAGAAGTGTATTCACTTAACGTGATAATCTTTTCAAGCTTCCTAGACGTAATATCCATGATGGAATTTAACGAAACAAACTCACTAATTACCAAAAGCAACACAAACTTAGTGGGAAATGTCCTAAAACATCATCAAATAAAAGTCAGAGTAAAGTAAGATTATGTTTTCAATGCTTCTTCTTCTTCACGTGCCATCTACGCGACGGAGGTGGCAATCATCATGGCTATTCTGATCTTAGATGCTGCTGCTCTGAATAGTTCAATTGATGTGCATCCGTACCATTCCCTCAAGTTAATTCCTTCAATGCTTCGTCAGTTGTAAATGTGTGGATAGTGTTGCCAACTGTGAATATTGAAAAATGCCACAATGATTCTATTAATTCGCACAATACTGTGTGTAATGAAAGAAAGAGGACAGTGCTACTACACTTGAACGGTCTAATTTAACCACTGCTTAACCTGAGCTTATTATTCAGAATCATACATTTTAACCAGAAGCAGTTTTCATTGTTATACCACATGCAAAGCAATCATACCGAAAAAAGTACTTCTTTCAAAGTAGTTTGTCCGCCTTCTAGGCGAATGAAGGAAACTTACGAATTTTCGTTATTATCGAAAGCATTTCCTATTATAATTGCACATCACAAAACGATTGTCCTAATATGAAGGATCAACTGTTGTGTATGTATTGTATTAAAACTCGCAGATCAAAAAGAGCTAGAGTTTAGTCATTAGTATCCTTAAAGATGGTGTTTTTTGTTGTTGTGATCTTAAGAACTGATCTGTTTTTCCATATGTACCAACTAATCGTCTTCCGGATTTGGACCATTTCTTGTTTGGACGATAAGTGTGTGGGTCCATCTAAACGTTACGTTACAACCATACACAACTCATAAATGAGGAGGGTAGGCTGTTGGTTACGGTAACTCAAGAATTCAAATTAAATAGACAAATAAGTGAATCGTGAATTGGGATTCAATAAGTAAAATAATAATTTAATAGTAAAGGACAAAATTCAGCAATAGATTATTAAAAATGCACAAAACAGTCACTCACACACTTCAAAAATATAATGAAGAGTGTTTAGTAATTAGTCGACAAAAACTTTGTATCAGAAAAGATTTTTAGAAAAAAAATAACGGGACGTAGCAATCCGGAAGTGACTGTGGAGGGGAAGCATAACTTTCTTATCGTCTACGCATGGAACGATGGTTTTTAGTTCAATTTAATTCAATTCTATTTGATTTGATTTCATTCGATTCGATTCGATTAGATACGAATCGATACTATTTTTATTTTATTTTATTCTATTTTAGTTTATTTTATTTTACTTAATTCCATTTTATTGCATTTTATTTTATTTTTTTATTACTATTTTATTCTATTCTATTTTAATTTATTTTATTTCATTTCATTCTTTTTCTTCCTATGCCGTCCCATTAACGGAGGTTGGCGACCACAACATTTCTAAAAGTTTCTCTGTCTTTTGCAACGTGGAATAATTCGTCTGCAGTCATGTTTGTCCAGTCTCGAATATTTAGCAGCCATGACTTCCTCTTTCTACCTATTCCCTTTTTGCCATCGACTCTACCTTGCATGGTGACCTGCAGAAGACTATATTTATCATTCCTCAGTATGTGTCCAAAGTATGCCGTCTTGCGTACTTTTATTGTTCTCAACAATTTTTTTTCTCGACCCATCCTTCTCAGCACTTCCTCATTGGTGACCCTTGCAGTCCATGGAATTCTCAACATTTAATCATCTGTTAAAAATGTTTTGCTTCCTAAATTGCAGTTCATTAAATAGGATTACAAGCAAAGCAGAAATAGCAATCTTAACCTGTAGACACTTATGTTCCCAAATGAACATATTCGGACATTTAGTTCATTGGGTTGAGGACGACTGGACTGAATATACCAGGGACGACTTCTCCGAGTCCCAATGTTCCCCAGGCTCTCCACCACAGCACGCTGATGTGCTGTGGGAGGCTACTATTGTAATTGTGCTTGTCATATGAGAGTCCCAGGAAACAGGACCCTCATATGATATCTTTACCTAGTAATGCGGGACAGCGTGAGTCGATTTAATCCCGCTATCACCTTAACACACTTATCTTCATTATTCGGATAGAGCTACGAAATTATCTAGTTTTCTTTAAATATTTGCTAACACTTGTTGTTTTCGTCTTATGTGTTTCCGACGATTGAACACATGATAAATAAACGATAAGCGTTGGTGCATACGACTCATAGGTATTTAGCTTTGATTTTTCCATTCGACGAGCCTTTCGTGTCTTCTCTGGTTTTAGGGCTATTTTCCACTAAATACTCCAGTTTGTTACTGTATCCAATGCCGTCTGTAGGTTTCATACGGCTATATCCATGTTTCTATGTTTTGCCGCTATTGCAGTGTCATCTGCATAAAGGCTGATTAGTGTTCCGGGTGTTTTTGGAACATCTGCTGTGTATTTTATGATATTCAGAAGGGGTGACAAAACCTTCGACTGTGATACTCCGACATCTGTGTCCCGTGCTCAGACAGAACTTGTCCTATCTGAACCTTGAAACTCCAGTCGGCTAAATATGAGGTGACGAGATTTGTCATGGTCTCGCTGTATCCATATTCCGTCATTTTATATTCAGTCCATTATGCAACATTCTGTCGAAGGTTTTGCTTACGTCCAGGAAGGCAGCTTTTGTAATTAAATAGAGTTTGACGGGTGACATGTTTTTTATGTTAAAATATGGATGGTGACGTATGGCTCTACATAGGTTACATGGTCCTGAGACAAAGTGTCTTCGAGGGCCTGTTGATAACAACTCAAATGTTACCAATTCCAACGGTAACTAGAACATCCTAATTTGTAATAATATATAATGTAACATACCTATAAATTAACAACATTTAACGGGTTTTCACCCATATATTTTAGTAGCTCATAGCATGTATACTTCGTTACACTGATGATGGAATTTACATTCCGAAAACGTTCTGTAATGTAATTGTGATATAACCCGTTTGGGTATTTTATTATATACCTTTTATAAAGGATTTGAAATAAATTTTTTTATATATTTCTTAATATTCTATATATTTGATTGTACATATACCATTATAATGAATAATGAATCTTCGTTACGTCGATAAAATAGAAATTATAAAACCCCTGAAGTGAAAACAAAAGAAAATACATTTTGAATGGCAAACTTCAAACGCGCTCACTATGCAGTTCTTTTAATCTCAAAATCAAAGATCGAATATGAAATCAAATATTCAGAAGCAAAGAAATTCCCAGGCGTTTTCTCTTTTCTGGTATCCTAAATTGGATACCGTCATCATTTACCTGTGGTGAAACACTTTTTTGTTTCAATCTACTCCAGGGGAAAATTAGGGATTTTCTTATTCGTATTGCCCTTAGGGAATTTTGGCAACCATCTTCTTATGCTTTGTGCTCTTCGTGATAATAGTATGCAGATGCATATTTAACTAATTTGAAACAATTATTTATTTCTTTAAATTTAAAATGGTTTACTCTTCTGAATGGTATAATAATGATCTGCACCAATTGCTAATAATTTTATATACCGAAAACCCACACACACTAATCGCTAGTCACATTTCAATTCCCTATAATTCACCTTCATAAATAATTTCAGCTGCCAACACACTAGTCAATCAATACAACACTGATATATCACAAAACGATCTATAGAGCTTATTATTTTATATCATGAATATCTCATCTGATCGGCGATCATAAAAAATATATTAATAGGAGCATTCAAAAATACAGTATGAGCCAAAACAAAGCACACTGAAAATTAAAACTTTATTAAACATGACAACAATCCAAATGAGCGAATTTAAAAGTTTTTCTGCGATAAAAAAAACAAGTTCACTGTGGTCACCACTGCGGTCCAGACAGTACACTCATACATTTGCCAATATTGTCAAGAATGTTTCTAAAAATAGGCTACTGCGTTCTTCTAAAAAGAGTCAAACTTTTAACGAATTTAATAATAGTTCAAGGTAGGTTTCCATAAAACGAATGGTTTCATCGACAATAAAAAATAGGACTTCAGCAGAAACCACCTAGTAGTGGTAGTAGTAGTAGCAGACTAGAAGTGTAGTCAAGTGACCTGTTAAGAATTGTTGTTCGAAGCCTCAGTCTTCTTGCTACGAATCATACCCAAATTTGAAGATAACTCTATGACGACAGCTCGTTTAAAAAAAGGAAACGTTTTCAAAGACAAAGTTAACAAGTAGTGTTTTAATACTGCAACATCACAAAATTGTAACAGTTTTTATGTTTTTTTCAATTGTTGAAATTTTGTAACCATTAGGATCGGCGACAGGCGCCACTTAACTTAAACCGAAGTTTAAGGGTCTACATAAATTGCATTTCGGCCTGAAGCCACAGAAACAAAAGGCAAGAAAAGAACAGACACACTTTTTCTGCAAATTAGTGACTTATTTAAAATAATGAGCAATACAGAGAGGAGTCCACCAGGGTTGTGTGCTGTTACCACTACTGTTCAATGTAGACAGTGAAGCGGTATTTAAAGAAGCGCTCTCAGATTCAATAGAAGGTATATCTATCAATGGCGAAGTTTTGAATAACTTTTTGAATTAACGTTTTGCAGACGATACAGTAATAATGACGGATAACAACAATGATTTACAGAACGTAATGCGCCAATTTAATGAATGCTGTCATGAATACGGACTAAGGATGAATTTGAAGAAAACTGACTGTAGGATCATGACTAAATCAGCAGATGCAAACATCCATTAGAACTACGCCCAAGGATGCTTCGGTGTTATGTATTCGCTACTCTTCTTTATGGCTTGGAAGCATGGATATTAAAACAAGTGCATCTCAATAAATTGGCCGCCTTTGAATTTTGGTGTTACAGAAGAAATGAAGCTGAAATATTATTGACTATCAAAAGAAGAAAACTTGAGTACTTAGGACATGTGATGAGAGGACCAAAATACTGATTATTGCAACTTATTATGCAAGGCAAAATTCGACGAAAGCGAAATGTGGAAAGACGAAAAATATCGAGGCTTAAGAACTTGAGAGAATGGTTTGAATGCAGTAGTGCAAAAATATTTAGAGCGGCAGTCAACAGATTCCCCATAGCCATGATGATTTCCAACCTTCGATAGAAGATGGAACTTAAAGAAGAAGATTGATTGGCTAAAAAGTTTGAAATAGGTACGAACCGGCACCTTTCGGAAGAGGGAAGAAGGTCTGCTCAGTGGAAAGTAAGACGTGTGTACCTTCGCGATTTGTTTGATTTGTTTTAAGTGCAGAAATCTTACTAAAATACGTGTTTCCATTAAGAAATTTATCGTGGTAATGATATAGATTCAATCGCAAAGTTAAATATGGACTTATGCTTATGTAATGCTATAAATCTCCCGAGATTTGTTGTAATTATATGCTCAGTGTAGTGTCACTGTTTGTTGAATTTTCAAAAAGGCAGACCCTCTGTAAGTCACCTATGTTATCTGTATGTTACTTAGAAAAGCTTGAGAATTGCTGGGATTTTGGCCAATACACTATTATAGCTTTGTCCACCTGTTGAACTATTATTAAGCACCAGAGTAATTGTATCTTGATGACAATGCCGAAATTTAAAAGTAGATAAACACAGTGCTAGTTTGTTTTTGTTTCCAATAAAGATTTCTTTATTTTTTTTATTTCCAGATAAGTTATTGTCCAGATATTATAATAATAGTGTACAATTTAATTTAAACTATTAGATTTAGAGTTTTCCTTAACCCGAGTTAAGTCTCGATCAAATATATTAGACTTTTTATTTGATTTGATTTTTGATTAACGGTAACCAGGTTTTTACTGAACAAAAAAGGTATTATTTAATTTTGAATGTGTTTGCATGTTGGGGAATTGTAACAGTTTTCTTGTATTTTAGCAAATAGAAAATTTATAAATTCGTTCATCTGTTTTATTTTTATTTTCATGTCAATCATTTGCTGAAATAAATTGGTCTTGTTTTAAGCTGATTTATATATTTACTGTATTAACAACAAGTTCCCTGATTAAGTATTAAATGTAAACAATTTGAGAGTTGTATTACGACGGAAAAGAAAGATCAAGCTGCGTAAGCCTTAGGTGTGTGTGGACTATTTCAACCGAACATATTTGTTAGTATAACAATATATTTTACACTTTTGGTTTTTAAAACTTAATTTTTTGTTTAAGATCTAAGGTTTCTTAACTTTTCTCCTTCTATTTACAAATAGTTAAATGGCGCCATCTTCCTATCTTTTTATTCTTATCTGTAATAATTTGTTCTGTTGTACCAAATACCAATTTCAAAAGCTAGTTTCGATCCCACGACTCGCTCTCCACCAACCATCTAACTGCTGTTCGCTTTGTATCAATTGGTTACCGTTCTAGCTAAATCAAAATAAAAAAAGCTACAATATTAATATTTTAAAAATGCTTTTCTTTGATTTTGTTATTGTTAATTAATTTTTTGATTAAATAATCAAATTTTCCAGACTTGAGGCAAACAATATGATCATGACGTTTCATCAAAGTGATTTAAGCACATATCGGTAACTTCGTATTCACCATACTTAGTATTCACCATACATACACTAATATTTATTAGCCTACTTATATAGCTACTTCCACTTGCCTCGAAAAGTATGTACGCAGCATACCTGATCAACTACAAAATTTATATGAAATATTACAAGAAGCTTGTTATTATGTTATTCCATACTTTTACTCTCGCATAAACGATATCCATATTCTTTTTCGTTTCACTGTCTGCTAGTACTGTATTCTCTTCCGACCAGCTGATACGTTGCAATATTTTCAGAGAAACTAGCAGTTTCGTATACCTACAATTAACTTTTTGTATTCAGATTATACTGGTGATACAAGACAAGCTCCTCATTAGTGATTAAACTAATACAGGCATTATGGTATCATGCATGGAACAATAGTGGATGCAATGATATGGTTGGTGTAAATCTATCTCAATGTCTTTTATACCGTCCATCCTCCATTGCAAGATTTTTTAAACTGTTTTTTCGCTAGAGATTTCCAAAATAGCGAATTATTTGTTCTGTATGTTTTCCATGTATATAAACACATAAATGTTTAAGGAACACAAAGTTTTTTCTCATATATATATATATATATATATATATATATATATATTTCAAATGATTTTTTCGACCGTACTGTTTTAAATATTGATTTAGAGTATCAGCAATCGGTCAGGAAATAAAACTCTATTTGTTCAGTCTCAATATTTCGTCACGATTTTGTGACTTCTTCAGGAGAAAACTGTAAATTTATTAGAATAATTAATGATTATATGTAAACAAAATGAATATTTTAATACTTACAACTATAAGAATGAAAATTTAAATTTTTTTGGCATATCTAAATAAATGACATATTTTTGTTTGATTTTATTAAGGAGTTATGGTAACCGCAATATGTTATAGAGTGAATTCCCGTTGTACAATTTTCAGCGAGTAGGTTAAAATAAACAATTACTATGACAGTATTATTCATTTTATAAAGTGGAAAGATGGAATTAATAAAATTGAGAAAGAATCAGGAACACGATAAATTGATCTATAAAACTGACTACATACCATCAATTACATTTTATAGATCAATTTATCGTGTTCCTGATTCTTTCTCAATTTTATTAATTCCATCTTTCCACTTTATAAAATGAATAATACTGTCATAGTAATTGTTTATTTTAACCTACTCGCTGAAAATTGTACAACGGGAATTCACTCTATAACATATTGCGGTTACCATAACTCCTTAATAAAATCAAACAAAAATATGTCATTTATTTAGATATGCCAGAAAAATTTAAATTTTCATTCTTATAGTTGTAAGTATTAAAATATTCATTTTGTTTACATATAATCATTAATTATTCTAATAAATTTACAGTTTTCTCCTGAAGAAGTCACAAAATCGTGACGAAATATTGAGACTGAACAAATAGAGTTTTATTTCCTGACCGATTGCTGATACTCTAAATCAATATATATATATATATATATATATATATATATATATATATATATATATATATATATATAAATTTTGATTGGATTTTATAAAGTGACATACCATTATAATGCCTGATTAGTCAGGAATGAATTTATCTTAATTTCAGTGTAATATGATTTCTCTATGATGAAATAATGAAACAAAAGTTAAAAGTGCACAATTTAATGAAAATTCTTAACATACATAAAACATAAAAATCTAACAAGGAATGTGTTTAATAATCTGTTTCCTCCAGTAGCATTAATTACAGCTTGATACCGCCTTAGCATGCTTAAAATTAAATGATCAATTTCGTTTTAAGGTAATAGGATCCATTCATGTGTAAGAAGATCTAGTATGAACATTGTATTCCAGCTCACATCATATACCACTATATGGACGAACACCTTGTACTTGTCTGAGTCTCTCTTGTCGACCAGATCCTCTCCAAACTCTTACTCTTCTTGAATCACGGTACGACAAAACCTAGCTTAATCTGCGAATAATACAGAACTCAATTCTTGTAAGCCCCAACGTACATGTTGTTGTGTCCTCCTTAATCTGAGTCCACACTTTCCATGACGTAAAAGAGGAATCTCAATGTACGTCTGACGTGCAGACCAGCTTCATGACCAGCAATATTACTCGAAGTTTGGTCACATACAGTAATGTTGTTGGTATTTTATAAAGCCCCACAGAGTTCACGTGGTGTTATATGTACATTTCGACGAGTTAATTCTACCACATACCCATGTTCTCGAAAAGTAGTTGCACGTTAACGACCTCCATATCTTTCAACAACATTACCAAATTATTCAAAATGATATGCAGGTAAATACAGACTATCTTTAAAATGTATACCACTTTTTCTTTAAAATATGAAGCAATTAATCGTATGAATTTGAGGCGCTGTCATTTTTGCCTTAAAAAACTGTGCAATTGACAGACTAAGTTTCATGGCATACCTTGATTTGCACAGACGAACTTTTGAAATCGACTGGTATGTAAAAAATGGAATAATAGTGGTGTTCATTAGACATTTTTGATGTCTGTATTTTTTCCATGTTATATTCTATCATGGTAGCTAAACCAACTACAAGACGAAAAAACATGAGTTGGAACTTAAATTGAGAAAGAAAAATTGTCCAGGCAAGACATAATTTTAGAAAATCCATCACTCCCAGACAAAGTTTGGGAATATTTTTAATGTAAAGTAGTTTTATTATTATTTTGTGTACTGTATTAGATAAGATACTTGTTAGGTTAGACTTTATATTTTTAATATTCTGCTTTTATGTCAGCTTTATAGAATCAAAGCAGAGGATTTTTGTGGTCGTTTTACTACCTCCATATAAAATGTGTAAAATTGAATTTAAAAAATTATTTAGAAAATTTTTTTAAACATTTTTATTTTATGAGTGGCTTCCATATAAAATATTTTTCTATTACATTTGAATAAACTACTTTTAAACATTTAAGGTGTAGTAAATAAAAAAAGGGATTTATTACCATCGTACCGTAATATAAGTTTTAAGAAAACAACACCGCGCATAACTTGAACAACGACAAACATCCCACAGCAGGAATACGAATTGGCTGCCATGTCGGTATATGATTAGAGACGACAACGGAGGCGGGTGGGAGTAGAACTTACCCCGCGACGGACAGGTGTGACCTGTGGCCACAATCACAAAACAGTTGATTCCCCTGTCATACAGTCGTCCTGCTGTATGATCGTAATAGGATCAGATGCTGTATGATAGGTGTGTCCAAGCCTTAAGTGTGTCATTAGTGCATGTTTGAATGAATTCGGTACCATTTTTTCGGATTTCTAGGTTTTATCTCTTTCCGTACTATCTGTCTATTAGCTATCTATCTGCCCCTTGGTACTTTTTTATTGTAGTGTTACCATAACTTCCCATTTTTTTCTTAGACCTACAAGTTTATATCTTTTATATACTATTCTGCTTAACCTGTATAAAATGCCTTTTTTGCATTCTTGTTAGCATTTGACGTTTATCTATAATGTTTTCCTGTATAGATTGTTTATTGTTCTAATAGATATACTGTTCATGTCGGCTTCAGCACCCTAATGTAGCTTGAAATGCCATGAGATATTCTGGTAGAGATCGAAGGAGTGTTGCAGTTTAAAATTTTTAATGCGATCTGCGACATTAATCACAAGCACAACAGGTATTTGCGGCTAACAACTCCACAATGGATAGTGTGCGGTGAAAAATCACGACTTGTCACGTCACGGTGTCAGTTCCTATACAGACCCATATTTAACGGTAGATAGCACTGAGCAACCTTTTTATGTATCAGAAAAGAGCGAACGACGATTGTTCGAGGACCTAAAACCTAAAATGGATACAATTTCATTAATAATAGACTGGGAGCTAGCTGTATGGAATTGATTGTGTAAAATAAGAAGACCGCATTTTGTTAATTTTTTTAAGGGGGTGTAAGGTTTATTTTCAATATTGTAAACAAACGTTTAAGATTTTTTTTTAGTTTTTTTATAAATTTAGTTATAACACTAGTACATTATAGTTTAATATTTCAAGAGTATTATCTGAATTTTGGTACTAAAATATTAAAAATTGAGCAAATGGCAGCTAATTTTCGAAGATGAAAAAAAAATCAGCGCTGCTATGTTTTTACAATGCTACTCTACGAGTCTGAAACCTAGACGCTGAAACAATCGGAGATTGTTTCTTGAAAACATTAGAGGCATTTGAAGTTTGAGTTAATAAAACTTAGGAAGTTGTTCAAACTATTAAAAAGCGAAACCTTGAATATTTAGGACACGAGGATGAAGATACAGACTGCTACAAAATGGAAGGTAATATTACAGGTAAAATCGATAGGGAAAAAAGACAAACCTCTTGATGGTAAAATTTGAGAACATGGTTTAACTTGAGCTCCATTCAACTTTTTAGAGCTGTCATAAATAAAGTGAAAATTGTCATGATATTCGACCTTCGATGGAAGATGAAACTTTAAGAAGGATGCTATGCTATGTGAGGAAGTCTTTGTAAGAAAAGGTTACGGCATATTTCAGAAGATGGACACCACTTTAAAAAGTATTAAGACTTTATAGTTGATTTTAAATGCTTGGAATATGTGTGCTTAAGCTGCAAACGAATAACTACCAACGAAGCTACCAACACCGTAAAATCACGCCAAGGTCGGTCAAAAGTAAAGGTTTCGCTTTTTTCTTCTTCTATAATGGCGTATTTCATAATGAGTTCTTAGCAGAAGATCGTAAGGTCAATAAGGAACA
The DNA here is from genome assembly GCF_040954645.1 of Diabrotica undecimpunctata. Classification (NCBI taxonomy): domain Eukaryota; kingdom Metazoa; phylum Arthropoda; class Insecta; order Coleoptera; family Chrysomelidae; genus Diabrotica; species Diabrotica undecimpunctata. The sequence goes on from NC_092805.1 coordinate 119,369,803, forward strand.
TTACTTGAAGTTATACGTCATTTGCACGAAGCTATAGATTCACTACGTGATAAAAAAAATAGAAGGTATTTTTAACATCAGCACGATATTAGAGTTTGAATTTGTAATGAAAGAAGTGCCTCCTTGCGAACGTTCTGTAGACTTCTAGTTAAATATAAAAACATTGTTGTTCCGTAAGAAAAAAAAACAAGTTTGGTATGACACATTTTAAAATATTTTTACTTCTTATAGAAGTATTTTTAAAGTTATCACATTCAAGTTCTTATATACTTTTTACTTTTAAATGCAAATCGTGTATCACTAATGTCACCTCTTCTTCGATTTGCTTTTCTTGAGTATCTAAAAACGACTATAATTTCGGTTTCTTAACTCATCACCTATTTTTTGTAAAATTACTTAAATGTGTCAGAAAGTTACATATCGTAGTCCAAGATACAAAAATTATCAGAATTTCGATTAATAATTAGCCTAATACCTATGCATAGTTCACAACAGCATTAGGCGCAAATGCAAAGAAAATCTCGAAGAAACCCCATTTAGTTTTAGAAATACTATGAGAACTTTTTATGCCAAATATACTATTACACAAATGCCGTGATCAAAGAAAATATATCTTTGCATGCTTTGTGGATTTCGAAAAGGCATTCGATACAGTAAAGCATGTGAAATTAATGCAGATGCTAAAAAATATAGGAATATGTAATAAAGATATTCCTGGCATTAAGAATCTGTACTGGAATCAAACCGTCATCATAAAAATTGGAGATAGCTACACCGACGAAATCTTCATAAAACCGGGAGTCAGACAAGGTTATATTTTGTCCCCAATATTGTTCAATGTTTGGGAATTACTTAGATATGCGGACGATACAGTAATTCTATCTACAAATGAAGGTCTACAAATTCTGCTCGATCGTATTCGCGAAGAAGGAGAGGAAATGGGCATTAAAATAAACTCAAACGAAACCCCATTTTTAGTCTTTAGTACATCCAGACAAATAAATAAAGAGCAGAATAACAATCACTACAACCACATTTCTGAAAATAAAGACAATTCTTTGCAGCACCGACATCAGGTTCTAACGAAACAAAGAATAATAAAATGCTATGTTTATACTTTTGTATGAAGAAGAAGTTTGGACCATAAAAGAAGTATCAAGAATGAACCGAATTGAAGCATTAGAAATGTGGATTCATAGACGGATGTTGAAGATACCTTGGACGGAAGATACCTTGGCAAGAAAAACTGAGGAAGTACTAAGGAGGGTCAACAAAGATAGAGAATTACTAAAGACAAACCCCGGAAAATGTCTTATTGTGACATATATTGAGAGAAAATCGATATAGAATATTATAACTAATTCTTAAAGGCAAAATAAAACGTGGGAAAGGTGTATGAAGAACACAGGTTTCTTGGCTAAAATCATTCGTGAATGGACTCAGATACCAAATGTAGGACAACTAAATATTCCATGTGGCAGAAGATCGAGAAGCTTTCGCAATGTTGATCGACAACGTCGAACATTCTGATATGGCACGTGAAGATGAGAACAAAGATGTTTGTGTCACATCCACGTTGATTAGTAAACATAAATGTCTTTTGAAAGATAGTTATACCAGTTACATTTTTTAACAAGTATTATTTTTTATTGGTGCATAAAAACGCTATATGACTACATAGATATGTTATGACTTGATAAATCATGGAAACGGAAGGGAGGAAGTAAAGGAACCAACACAATGCTGGCAAGATCGTTTTTTATATATAATTTGATGTCTTACGTATCTAGACATACTTATGCATTTTCATATGTTTTCATATTTTGCATACTTAACTACCTTTGGCGCCTGCTATAATATAACACCCGATAGAAAATTGTGGTCTATCGGATTGGAAGTAACGACGCTCCAAACACCCGTAAAAAATGTTAAGGTTAAAAATAAGTTAAACATCTTAAGTTATCTGTTCCGGAAAGGACGACTAACTATGGAAACCATTATATCATGTATAAATCACTCTTCGAATTATTCAAAAGTATCTTGTTTTCGATAAGGCAACTATATTCATTCTTTTAGTTTTTGGCAATTTACCAATGCGATCTTTTCAGCGTGGGCTAGAAAAATATCTGTTTGGTTTTCGTAGGGATTTGTAGGTCATTGTTTCACATCTCTGTCCTTTCTGCAAACCAATTTTCAGCTTCGATTGAGTTGAAAAATCGATCGAGTAATGCATGTATGTAACAAGGAATATCCGATTAACCAAACACGAAGATTGTATTACATAGAATAATAATGTTTAAGTTCGTATCTTCAGTATATATGTACGTAATTAGCTTAAAGATTTACGTGACAGCTCGTAAAGAACCAATCACGCGGTAATGCGTGATCAAAGTATAAGAGCTTCATTAACTATACTGAGTGTTTCAAGGATGTCTTTTCAAAAGAGATAATTTTCTTGTAAATCATAGTAAGTCAGGATATATCAAAATATATCTGCTTTTAAATTATTGCATCTTTGAAGCTTATGAGTACAATTTTATATTTAAAAAAGTATGGTCACACTTCTTTAATTTTTATTCAAAACCAACAATATTACAATACTAGTTTACAATAACTCAATGAGATCTATAAACTTCAAAAAAATCTAATACTACTGTTCTTCCAATTGTCAACAGCACTGTTTATATATTTTTTCTGACGTTCCAGACTTCACTGACATTGCAGGATTTGTTAGGAAAAATTTATTAGTTTCGCCAGGTAGGAAATCGTCTTTTGTTGTTATTAGATGGCGTTGTTACGTCTGTAAATAGTTATTTCGATAATTATTGGCCTACGACGGAATAGATTTTGTTTCGATTCAGAGCAGTGGCTTATACCACTCTGAAGAGACCTAAAGAGGTCGAAATACGTATAAGCGGCTTCATTGTGTTTTAAAAATTTATTACTTTATTTGCATCGCTAATGCTCAAGAAAATGTACAATTTGTGCAATTTTAGATATTAATATTTCATAGTATATTAATAATAATATATAATTATATATAATATATATATTATATATAATTATATATTATATATATTATATATTATATATAATATATATAATTAATAATAATTTTTTAATTCTGGTTCCTTATATGACACTTCTTCAAATACTAAATACACTAACTAGTGTATACCTGGCATCTGTATCTTGTAATTTTTTTCGAGTTAGCTTTTTTCTGGCGATATTGAGTTTGTTTGTGAGTGATTGCTGTACTTATCCCTCCATGATTTTGGATATGTGGATGATGACGTATCTATCTGTTTCATCGACTACAAAAAGGCATTTGATAGTCATCATAAAATCATATAGAATTTATATTACAACCAAACTGCCAACATTCAAGTGGATGACCAATTGACAGAGGCAATATCCATAGATAGAGGAGTGAGACAAGGGTGCTTTCTGTCCCCGGTGTTATTAACATGTACTCTAAACATATCTTGTACGTAGTAGTTTTTGCAGATAGCTTAGAATGGTTTGCAAATAATAATATCGCGCATATCAAATATAAGTAGATAACATGGACTTGATGGATCTCAATACGAAAAAAACAAAGTACATGACCAACCAACAACCAATTCACCGGGTAAATAGCTGCACATACCTTAGTACCAACATAAACAGCCAATAGGACCACTCTACTAAAATAATACAATTCATAGGAAAAGCAAGAACAGTGTTTGTAAAGTTAAGTCTATTTTCAGAAGTCACGATTTACCACTTGGTATTAAAATATCTATAATTAGATGCTATGTATTTTCTACATTATTATATGTAGTAGAGGCCAGGATACTTTCTGGCCCTCCTTTAAAGGGGGGAGGTTTATTTTCAATATTTTAAATATATTTTTAAGATTTATTTTTCTTTGAAAAATTGTTTAATATAAATGTATTTATAACATTTGTACAGTATATATAGTACATTTCAAGAGTATTATCTGAAATTTTGGTACAAAAATATTAAACATTAAGAAAATGGCAGCTAATTTTCCAAGATTAAAAAAGAAGTTACTTTTCGATGTTCATCATAACTTATAACTGGATCATCTGTTGAAAATAAAAAGATTTCGTTGGTTTATGAGTTCATTTTATCGTTTTTTCAAATTTTAGAAGTAAAAAAGAATTTTTTTAATTTTCGAAAATTTTTTATTAAAATTTAACTAATTTGATGTTATGAAAATAAATCATAAAAACAAAATGGACAATATCTCTACGTTGCGATCTAGTAATTTATCTATAAAAAAAGTGTGCAAAGTTTAAGAAGGATCGATCAAGTAGTTTTTGAGATACAGTGAACACCGACTTGAAAAAAATTATTCCGAGAAAACCGCGTTTAAAAAAGTCTTTTTTGTCTATTCTCACATCTATTCCAGGCCCATATAGCGACCAGCTTCCTGCTAAAATATCTAGAGCATCTTTTTGCTCCTGCTTTCGAAGAACTCTCGACTTTTTTCTGTTGCATCTTCAGCCATTTTATCCACTCTAGTAATTCGATTGTTATCTACCGCAAGTGCATAATTATGAGAAATTGACACTGTACAGCTCGTTCCTAAAAAAACTGATACGACTCTTAGCATATTTTGTAGAAAATTGAGCAGTGCATTTTGAAGGATAAATACTTATTAATTACATACCGTCACTGTCAAATCTTAAAATTTGTCAGATCATTTATTCTGTTCAACCCTCAAAAAATGGCTCCACATGCTAGCAAAGAACTAAAAGCAAGAATTGTAACGAAATTAGAAGATGGTTGGTCACTATCTGCCGTAGCGAACCATTTTAACGTAAGCAGTTTTTAATATTAATAAAAGATGGAGAGAAGAAGAAACTCTCGAAAGAAAGCAAGGTTCTGGAAGACCAAAAATATCTACCGCTCATGAAGATAGTACGTTTTTGGAGAGATTAGAAGAGAATTCTTTTGAAGATGCAAGAATTATGTCACAGTTTCCGGAAAGAAAGAACAACTTAGCGCAGAACTAAAGCATCGCGTCTTAGGTACCGAACTGCAGCAAAAAAAAAAAACAAGTTCTTACACCACAACACAAGCAATCAAGACTTATATTTGCTTTAAACCATCGGCTACAAAATCAAGATTTTTGGGACCAAGTAATATTTACAGATGAGAAAATTTTTCAATCTTCTCAAAAAGGCAAAATTGGGGTGTAAGACCAGATAATAATAGATTTAATCCTCTATATATGTTGATATATATCGAGCAGCTGGTCATTTTAGCGCCAATGTATCGGGATGGATTTCATCTAGAGGAATGGAAATGGTATGGCGTATTGATGGCAGGTTTGTTGGGCAGACTTATCCGAATATTCTAGAAAACATAATGTTTTCCAGTGTAGAACAGTTGTATACAGAAAATAATTTTATCCTCCAATAAGATAATTGTCCTGTTCACACTGTAAACATAATAAACCAGTGGCTCCAGAATAACAACATCGAAACCTTACCATGGCCCAGCTACAATCCAGATTTAAACCCAATTGAGAATGTGTGGGGGGTTATTATAAAACGGTTGTATCGGCGTAATTTTATACCTCAAAATACTGAAGAGCTGTGGCACGGTATACAAAAGGTTTGGGAAGAGCTCTCTGAAGAAGACAATTTCATAGTTCCTTTCACGCAGATGGACCGAAAACTACAAGCTGTTATCAATGCTGAAGGAGATATTACAAAATATTAATTTTATTTTTACATATCTAAATTTAGTATAGTTTTGGTCTTCCAGACCCTCGCTTTCTTTCGAGAGTTTCTTGTTCCCTCCATTTTTTATTACTTAATAGAAAAATTGTGGTTCTGCTTATGTTAAAATGTTTTGCTGCCTCTGATAGTGCCTAGTTATCTTTTAATTTGGTTACAATTCTTGCGTTAATATATTGTTGATTTAAGTCGTTTATTTTATTCCTTAATAATAATAAAAATAATGTATATTTATATACTTATTTATATACTCTTTATAAAATGCAGGAATTCAAAATAATATCAAAATTTAGACCTTAATAATTATTACAATTTATGAATTAACATCTTGAATCAATTGTTTGTTGTTTGTTTGTTTATTTTATTGTTTGTCTGTCATAATAAGTATAATATAATGTCAAACCAATCAAATACACTGCCCAAAATGATCAAATGTTACTAAGAGTCGTATCAGTTTTTTTAGGAACCAGCTATACTTATTCCAATTTCTATGTGAGTGCTCACTCACTTTACTCACTTATCTCAGTCACTCACCTCATTCACTCACGTAACTCACTCATCTCACTTAACTCATTTACCTCACTCACTCACTTCTAAGTAAATAAATAAATAACTCTATCAATTTTGCTGCGATCACTCTGAAATTTGGATACTCTTGAAAAGTTATACTGTCGATTAAAAAAAAAGCAAAATAAACTCCCCCACCCCTTAAGAAAGCTCGAGGCCTTCGAGATATGGTGTTACAGACGCATCTTAAGAATTTCATGGGAGGATCGTGTGACTAATGTTGAGGTCCTACGTAGAATGGGTAAGGAATGCGAGATTATTAACACAATAAAGATGTGGTTTGTTGCAACTCACTTTTCAGGGCAAGGTATTTGGAAGGAGAGAACCAGGGAGTAGAATATGTTGGCGTAAAAACCTGAGAAAGTGGTTTAATACGTCTACAATCGCATTCTTCCGAATAGCTGCAAGCAAAGTTAGGATCGGATAGGCTGATCGCCAACATCCGGAACGGATATGCATCGTAAGAAGAAGGATACATGTAGTTTGCGCTCTAGTATATCTGCTCCAGTATCTGCAAGAAGCGTTGCGGAGGATCTTCCTAAAGTAGTGCCCCTGTGCCCAGGCTCAGAAGTCGCCAAATGCAGAAATTTTGGCGAAATATAAAAAATAGGCGAAATATGATTTAATAAGTTTATTTTCATATATTTATGATATACAGGGTGAGTTATAACTATTAGAGCGTAGAGTAGGATCAGGTTATTTGAACCAAAATATGGCTATCGGACCAAACATACCTTAAGGTACCTACTAGTACATATTAGAAAGCTAAAAAAATGAATATTTGAAAAAAAAAAAAAAAACTTCTCAGCTCCTTTATTAGATACGAACATGAATTTTGTTTTAAATATTATTTTATCTTTGAGCTAAACAAAAAAAATTTGTTTTTAGTTCCCATGAATAGCCCGTTTTCTATAAGGCGCCTAATTTAATGTTCCAAAAAAAGGTGTCTGATGATGGAAACTAATTCTCAGTATTGGTACATCCTCAGAAAAACTCCAACGGAAATACTTAAAGAAAACCCTCTTGCAAGCCTATCAACCACTTTTAATTGAAAATTAAAATAAAAAAAACAAAATGGCGGACATTTGAAGAAAAAGTTGAAAAAATTTATTTTTTTACCAATTTTTGCATGTCAAAATTAATTTTTCACCTTTTTTTTAAGAAGTGGTTATTTGTATTGTAGAGGCCCTTTCTTTGAGTAATCCCATTGAAATTTTTTTATTCAGATATACCAATCCTGAGGATTAGTGTCCGCCATCGTACCCTTTTTTTGAGACTTTGAACTAAAACGCCCTCTAGAAAACCCTCTAGCGCCTTCTTTTCAGTACATATTAACTAAAAAAAAAGTGGTACATTAGGCGGTACTGAAGACTAGCGCAAGGCTTCATACTATGTTTTCTGTATTTTAAAATTTACATATTTTTAAAATTGAATCAAGTAATTTCATATTTATTTATTATTTATATTTAAAACAAATTATATATTAAAATAATTCAGTAAATTATTATATTTGCTCCTAACGCCATAATTAATAGCATTTTTGATCAAATTTGTTTTCTAGTAATGTCGTAATCTAGTATATACTACAATTGAAAGTTATATGAAATACATAATCGTTTAAAACTTAATACAATCTCAAAAAACTTACCTAAAGTAATAAGTCACGTGTGTAACCTGAAACAGACTTTATTATAGATAATAGTTATATTATTATGTAAAACTAGCTTATTTATTTTATTTTCAAGAGTAAATTGTTAAAAAAATTTTGAACAAACTATAATAAAAATAATTAAATTTTTACGTAAACTTTTACCGGTCAATCTGTAACTTAATTGAATAAAACCAAGTCTTGATATGGCGTAGGCCGATGTATGTCAAAATTTAACAAGACTTATTTGAAATAGTCAATTATTATGAATTTATATAAAATAGACAACGATCAGAATCTGACTATACACATATAAGAAGTTATGCCATCTATCGAAGAAGCAAAAAACAATAAAACACCAGGCGAAGATTTAACAACTGTCAAACAGTTTAAATATCTAAATTAAGATGCTATCAAAAAACTAACCTATTTTTTTAATATTATAGATTAAAGGGGTACTTTTCCACATAACATTTTCCAAAAAACACAACAAGCAAATGTGAACGACATAACTAAATAGAGCTATGTATGTTGCAAAGATCTTCATGCGAATAATTTTTAATCAGATTGAAGGTGAGAAGAATTTCCAAGTCATTCTTAGTAAGATTTCAGAAAGGTAATAGATAAAAAAGAGGAAATTCTAGGATTAACTCTACTGGAGGAGAGACGAATAGAGATTCAAAAAAGATTATAAGCATGCAAAATGATTACAAAACACTCTGTGGTTGTGTTAAACATCGAAGCAGCTTTGTTATTTAAAATTGAAGTCAAACTTTATAATCAACAAATGTACATAAGCGCACTCCATAAGTTTCAAGTTTCGAGTAAAATTCCAATTATTTACAATCAGAAATCAAAAATAATTACAGATAGTCAAACATGACACCCAAAAGACCAGTTAAATAGTGAAATAAAAGCACTAATATCAATATATCTAATTGTATATAAAGTTATTACAAAATTATTTACAATTGAATCTTTTTTCTGTCTTTAGATTATTCAAATGAGTCAATTCAAAACTTCACCGTTTATAAAACATTCTGCTCAGCCATGATCATAAAACTCACAGAAGCCCTGGTGGACCAGAAACACCGAATAAATGTGTGATGGACGTATAGAAGAATCAATCAACTTCACCATGGAAAAAAAACAATAACTCACTACCCTTTCTAGATGTGTTAATCACAAAAGAGGAGATAGGATATGTAACCGAAGTCTACATAAAACCAACCCACACCAACAGATATGTAAATCATCACTTAAATCACAACATCCACATCATCATTATAGTTAATGTTTGAGTCCACTGCTCAACATAGGCCTCCCGTAAATAATTCCATTGCATCCGGTCTTGACCACCTTAAATTTAGTTGTACTGGACGTGTCTAGATCTTCATTCTAAAATTTTCTTTGTCCATCTTTCATCTCTGACTTTAGCAACATGGCCTGCCCAGCTACATTTCAGCGTTATAATTCTTTTAACTGCGTCCGTAACACCAGTTTTTCTCCTAAATATTTGATTTGAAACTCCGCCTATGATAAATATATTCAATATTAACCTCTCCATTGCTCTCTGTGCCACTTGTATTTTATTTATTACAATTGTATTGTGTATTTACACATGTACTGTGTTTTAGAAAAGTTAATTTTAAGAACAAGTCGTGCGCAAGGGATCTGAAGGTCTTTAAGAAGTTGGCTTGCATGATCTACCCGGTCTCCAATAAGGACTATATCGTCTGCAAACCTCAAGTTAAAATTCCCCATTTATGTTGACTCCAATATTTCCCAATTATTATTGTTTCTCATAGCACTTTGCAACAAAACGGTGAATAGTTTAGGAGATATGGTGTCTCCTTGCCTAATACCCTTTTCCAAGGGAAATGTGTTTGTGTCGCTATAATACATTCTGTCTTCAGCTGTTGCGCTATTATATATATATTCCGAAAACCGCTCCTAACATGGAGCTATACTACTACAACACAAATATCAAAAAGAAAATCATCAAAACAGTATTAAAGTTCTGAGAAAAACAAATTTTCGTGGGGACACCGTATATATAAGTACATATAGATATACATCAGTCCTTCCAATCAATAAATCTTAATAAATGTGTAGTGATTGTAAATGTTGCGTTTCTTCTAGATCATGGTATTGCTGTTCTTACGCTGTCTCTCCAACTATCTCTATTTTGGGTGGCACGTACTGAATTAACGAAGTTCGCGTTTAATAACTTCTCGACCGTATCAGTCCTTCAGGTTGGTGATCGTCCTTGATTTCTTCTTCCCTCCGGTTTTCCTTGGACTACTAGTCCTACTCCATATTAACGGTACGTGTTATAATGTCCAAAGAATGTTAAAATTTGTGAATATATGAAACTGGAGAGATTTTGTGGATTGGTAATCTCCGAAGAACAGACTTATTTGTTCTTTTGGATGTCCCAAGGAATTCAAAGCATTCTTCTCCAACACCATATCTTAAATGTATCGATTCTTTTCCTATCTGTTTTTTGGGTTGTCCACGTTTTAGAGCCATAGCTAAATATTGGGACAATCAGTAGTTATACAAGATTGAACTTAGTGTTTTTTGTTATGTATGCTTCTCCATATTTTACTGAGGTGCACCAAGTGCTGCACTGGAAGAATAGATTTACGCAAGAATGCATCAAAGATCTTAAAAGGGAATATATATTAAGGTATTATTATGGGGCGTTATTATTATGTTTAAAACAGATTAATGTTTTTCAATTACATGTTTGAGTCAAAAAACAAGTGATTTTAATAATTGTTCAAAACGTTTGTTCTAAATTTTAAATCTGTAATTTGTAATGAAAATACTTCAGTAAAAAAAATAGCAATATAAATCACAAAAAATTGTTGAAAAAAAAAAATTAAAATCAAATTAAAACCAAAATAAAATATGCAATATTTTTGTCTGTGAATGTATATTAAACTTTCACGGTGCTTTGGCATTATTGATAAAACGGAGCTAAATATGTTATTAATTTGATTGTGAATAATGTAGATACTGGAGTAAACAATATTTAGCACTATAATTTACCAAAGTTTTACCTAACTAAAAAAAAATAATTAAAACCGAAAATAAAATATTCAATATTTTTGTCTGAAAATATATATAAAATTTTCACGGTGCTTCAGTGGTATTAATTAGGCCAGGGCCGAAAAATTTTTAAGAACAAAAAATTAGTAACAGGATGGAATATTGGAAAAGGAAGAAAATATAACACAAATGAAAGGAAAAATAATTTACGGGCCATCCGAGGTCGGAGAAGTGGAAGGAGGGGTAAAAAACGGTTTATTACGATTTCCGATAAAACTACAATCCTTATGGCAAAAATTTAAGTGCAAAGTTGTAGGTTCTAAAAATAAAAACAAATAAGTCTTTGGTTTTTTTATTTTTATATTGTATTTTGTTATGTCTCAAACACTATAATTTTTTGATTTAAAATATTTATTTTTTCTTATTTTGATTTAATATCGACAAAGTACCCCAAAAAAAAAGTTTCAATCGAAAATTCTCCGTCGAAATATCTAGAATTGCCTTGTATTAAGTCTTTCTCCTCATTGCTACCTGCATTATTGTATTTGCGCTTACCCTACCTATCTTCCTGTGTAATTCATTTCTGTCGTAATTTAAAATTCTGCACTCGAATACACAGTGCTCGGCCGTGTCAAACACTCCACATTCTGCGCAGTTTCCATCCACTAGATTCTCTATTCTTTCTACGTAATTCACGTCCTGAAGGAGCCGTGCCTATTAGGAACTGGTTGAAAAAGTAGATAGTGTCTTTGTCGCCGCATTTCATCCGGTCTGCAATATTTGGAATTAATATCCTCGTCTAGGCCGCCCTATGCTCGTTTGTCCATTCTTCCTGCCACCCCGTTATGCTGCTATTCCTAGCTACTATTTTCTCCTGCTCATCCTTCCCGTATGTTTCCGCCCATTCCTTCACCTTCACGTGCTCACTAAAGGTTCTTCTCGTATCTAGGCATATCCTTAAATACTTCACTTTTTTAGAAGGTAAGATCTTTTTTCCCCCCAGTGCCAAAACTATATGATCTCTGGCCCTCGGTCCATAGCTTCAATTTTCTCGGCCGCGAGCATGGGTCCCTGCTTCGCATCCACGTCTTCACTTTGTTGAGGGCTTGGTCTATGCACGAGTGAGTAGTTTTCGTTGTGCTCCACCAGCACCACCAGGTCATCCGCAGACGCTATTGCCTGTACACCAATGCCCAGGTCGGCCTCCAAAATCTCGTTGTGAAGAACATTCCAAAGCAATGACCCCAGGACGGAGCCCTGTGGCACTCCAACCGTGGTGCTCATAAAGTTACTCCTCGCAATATTGATGCACCTATCCGTGAAGTAATTCCTGACCAACTTCTGTAGACAGGGAGATATCCCCAAGTCGCCCAGTAGTCTTACGATAATTTTCCAGCTAGCACTATTAAAAGCATTTCTTATATCGAGAAAGAAAGTCTATCTGCCTGCTTCTACATATGAATATCTTCCTCTTGATCCTGCTTATCGCGTTTACTGCAGATTTTCCTTTTCTGAACGCATACTGTCGGACGGATATGCCACCTTTTTCCATTATCTCAATCTCCAGTTTTGTCTTCGCAAGAATCTCAAAGACCTTGCCTAAGGTATTTAACCTTAGGTTCTCGTATTAATTAGGTTCTCTTATTAAAATTTAATTCTTATTAATCTCAACGACTTTGCTTAAGGTATTTAAGGCAGTAACTCAAATCGTCAGAAAGAAGGAAATACTAGAGAGGAATCTGCAGCAAAGCTAAGAGAGAGAGAGAGAGAGAGAGAGAGAGAGAGAGAGAGAGAGAGAGAGAGAGAGAGAGAGAAGAGAGAGTGAGAGAGAGAAGAGAGAGAGAGTGAGAGAGAGAAAGCTAGAGAGAGAAAAAGAGAGAGAGAGAGAGAAAAGAAGAGAGAGAGAGAGAGAGAGAGAGAGAGAGAAAAGAAGAGAGAAAGGAAAGACGGGCTATTCATGTGATGCACCGGCCTGGAGAGGACCTACCGCATGAGTAGTCCGGTTGAGAGGGTGAACTGTAGTTGGTAGACAGGGAGCTATGGGTACATCTGTGAGCACAACTCTTTTGGGAGGACTGCTTGCGGATGGGACCTTCCACCCTGAATCCAACACACGCCAGGGCATCCTTAACGGGACACGGCCTGGTACGGTCTTTAGAAGATTTACCACCTCCTCATAAAAAAGTCGAAATATCTGCCTTTTAAAAATCTTTTTGTTCGTTCAAATCTCTTCTTTCTGATTTGTAAAAATATACATTACTTTTGGCGAATTTTCCCAGAGAATGCAAAAAAAATAAAAATACTCGAATTTGAATTTTTTTTTAATCAGTATGTAATATTTTGAGCTATTAATTAAAATTTACATTTTAATTACTCAAAAAAGGTAAGATTCCATGCTACATTCATAAACGAAAAAATTGCAATACATGAAACTTTATGAATTTATGTTGTTTATAAAAAAAACTCATAATAAATAAATATACATGTTAATCATTTCAATTTAAAAAAATTTATGCTTGAAATCGTACTACTGAATTTAAATACTTTATTCTGATTACGCTATTCATTAGAATATTTTTAAATACATTAATCTTGTTATTTATAAATACCTTATCTTATATTCTAATCACTTATCCATTAGTTTTTGTCTCTTGGATGACATTTCTTCATCATTGATTCGACAAACCTTCCCGATTCTAGTAAATCTTAGAAATCTTCAAGACCATCATCGTCCTTATCTTCAATTCTTTTTTCAGTCAGTATTGGTTCTTAATCCACAATTCCATCTGAATCATTAACGTCCTCATAGTTTTTTTTCATGACAATTTGAGCATAAATAAACTGGAACTTTGCAGTTAGAAGTAGTAATTCAGTAGAACTCAATGTAACGGACTAAAGTGTGGTTGCCGAAAACATGGTTTAAAATGCACAAAGGACTCTGGCACTTTTCTTACGTAAAAGTGGTTTCTGCTAAATTCGCTGTAACTTTGCAGAATGTTAGCTTTGGTCATGCTAATCAAAAAAAAAACTCATTGCCACAAGACGCAGAAATCAATTGTTTTTAAATTACAGGGGGTTCAAAATGTCGTTTTTTAGTCCATTTGAATAATACATACTTGTATAAAATACAGGATGTTAGTAAAAAAGTGTAACAAACTTCAGAGAGTGATTCTGCATGAAAAATAATGACAGTTTGCTACATAAACGTATTTCCCCAAATGCTTCGTTTTCTGAGATACAAACTCAGGTTAAAATTTTTCTTACAAACTGACGATTTATTTATTGCTCTGAAACTGCTTGAGATATGTAAATGAAATTTTGTGGTATATGGTGGTATAATATTGTTCTGAAGCTATTTTCTTGTGGCGTTTTAAATTAATTACTATTTAAATGGGAATAAGCCACAATTAAAGGTTAAAATACGTTTATTGACGTTTCAATTTCAAATATGTAAACACGCATGGGATAATGAACATAGGGTTCAATGGAATGATTCACATAATATAGTCCTAAAAGAAACGGATGGTAAAAAGAGAAAAATCAAAGAAGCGGCTCTAATTATGCTAAATGAGACCAATTGTGTCGCGAATTTCTCGGCAGAATGTAGTAGGATCTGGTTACCCATATTGAAAGAGGAAGTTATTAAAAGGAAAATACCAGTATTGGTAAGTCAGTAACATATAGAGAATACATTATTTATGTTTTTTAAATAACAAACATATAAAATCGGAATTTGGTGTTTATTGAAGGTAAACTAAATGCACGATCAAATACTTACCATGTTGGGATAGTATTATGAGGTTTTTTCCTGGTTTTCCCTCATAATTTACTATGGAATCACTAACGGGAGAATTTTACTGTCAGCATGGCATGTATTTGTCTTTTCAAAGACGAATTACATGTTATGATCTTTTCTGACGGATATTCTCGAGTTAAAGTTGATTTCATGTAATCGAATGAACTATCTTATAAGTAAAGTCGTCCCAGGAACGCAACTCAACAATATTGGCAATATCATTTTAAAGTCGTCTACTTTAAAATGTATAATGTAACGAAAATCAAAATTTGTTTAATTTACTAATGTTTGTATTTTGAGAACGATTTCCGAAGTGGAAATTGAAACGTCAATAAACGTATTTTAACCTTTAATTGTGGCTTATTCCCATTTAAATAGTAATATGGTGGTATAACTTTTTTAAACCATGATTTCGGCAGCCACACTTTAGACCGTTACATCCAGTTTCACAGCTGCAGCAAATAGTTTTAAGCAATATTCCCTTTTCCTTTAATTTGGACATATTGCCACATAAGGCATTATACCCAAATGCTGGACGGGTTTGGCATAATGCTTCTTAATTGATTCAGTGTTATTTTCATTTTTATATTTATAAACAGATATGGTTAATTGCATTCCATTTTTTTTTCAATATCGTCTTAAAAAAAATATTAGTCAAATTTGACAAATTTTTATCGCTTAATAAAGAATTTGCGATGCTTTTCTTTCCTTTTCAGGCCAATCCAGATGTTGTATCCCAACCAGAAAAACAATGCTGAAATAAAACGATATTTTTAAATGATTCATATTTGAAACTGTTGGACGTGGAAAATATATCTTTTACATTTCCAGAACCTGGCTTGGGAAAATAAACGTCACAATTATTTGAATTCAATTGCTTCAAAAGAACCAAAAGATCAATATCCTGAATGAGAACTATGAGTGGTATTAGTATCTCTGGCAATTTCAAGGGGTGTTAATTATTTTAGCATCAGCATCTTCTTCTGCTTGTTTACAGGAAAATCCTTGTGACTGTAATAATTTCAATAACGTTTTTATTATTTTGTTTTTGTTTTTCTCGATAAATAAAAAATTTTCTTGCAAAAATGGTATTTTTGTATGGTTTTGATAATTGTACTGTGGAATATTGTCTGAGCTTTTCTGCGACTACGTTTCTCATTTTTTAGTTAAATTAGCTTCTGGTACTGCTGCTTGCTGCGTAATGTTTTCCTACATAGTGCAAATATTTATTCATGATCTCTTCCCCCGTTTCATTTTTCTGTAAAATGTGTGCAGTAAAAAGCCACCGTCGACGACATGCCCATTACTGTTAGAAGGCGTTAGTCTATTCGTACTGACGTTTTTCCTGAGGCCATTTTCAAAGTGAGTAACACAGTTTTCACGTAATCAGCCGGAAGGAACAGAGACAATGATAGAAAGGAAAATGGCAAGATAGAGAAACAATGATTACGACATAAGTCAGTAAGGAAAAGTTATGCCAAAAGAGCATCCAAGGGTGAAAGAAACATGGTGAAATCGACAGAACATTTCAGTAAGCTTACAAAATATCGCAAAATGGTAGCGACGACTGTCAAGAAATCAATCTGCCCATTGTCTGGGTCCGACTTAGCAGAAACCGAACTATAAAATTTATTTTTTCAAACTAATCTGAAGCAATTTGAGACACAACATACTAGATATCGTCAACGTTCTTCATCATTCACTAATGATGAAGAACTTATCAGTGAAATTCATTATCTGTCACCGTTAGGTATTTCGGATCATGTAGTTCTTCAGACACAAGCTCAAATGGACATTACTGGTTCAATCAATGAAAAAATAGTTAAAGAATTTAGTAAAATAGATTATATTAAATTAGATCAGTATTTTAGCGACGTAATTTGGCCGGATTTAGATGTTTAAACATGTAATTATTCTTGGAATAAACAACGAAATTATATATAAAGGAATAGATACATGTTCTTCAAGGAACACCCTTATGACTAATCCCAAAAGCCCTTGGATCGATAATCGAATGATCGCAATGAGTAAAGAAAAAAAAATTATGGAAAAGGGTGAGGAAAAATCCATCTGAGAAAAATATACGTTTTCATAGACTATTTTCCAATATGCTGTCAAAAGAGGTAAGATTGTCAAAAAGTTACTATGAAAACAGTGGAATCAATCCGTACGACGTATCTTAAGTGAGAATTACCATGTTGATCGAAAACGTCCAAAGTAAAAGTATAAGACGAAAAGCAAGAGACGAATTTTATCACAGAAATTTGGAAGCAGAAAAGATGCTCATGCAGTGTGGGTACTATGCCCGATCCACAAAAAGGATCAAAACTGGACTATCAAAACTAAAGAGACATTTACTATTTTTATTGGGAATAAGCCACAATTTAAGTTTAAAATGAGTTTATTGACGTGTCAATTTCCACTTCGGAATCCGTTTTTAAAATACAAAACATTAATAAATTATACAAATTTTGTTTTTGTTAAAGAGATTTTTAAAGATACATTTTTAAGTGAAAAAGGGACATTTCTGTAAAATTCTGACAAGAATACAGAACTGGGTTTCAAATGCTATATAGACTCAAGTTGGTGGACTACCATTGTGAATTATGCAACGATAGATCGACAATTAGTTTTAACCGCCAATATATGTACCAAACTATGGGTTTGACCAGTAACAGTGATGGTGTTCTTAACACTCCAGAAAAATATTACGGCGCTTCTTTGAACCAGTCTCAGAAAACCAGAACATTGGACATCACTAACAGACTAAAGCTGGAAAGGTTAACAACGCATAAACAACTGCGAAGAAACGAATATAGAGGACGTGGATGTGATCCTGCATGCGAGTTCGTGACTAGTGATAGAGATATGCCTCTATAAGTGGAGGCATGTAATATTTAGGTTTTACAAAGACGACGACGTAATAACTAACGAAGATTTCACGGTACTAAGTGAGTTTCAAGTACACATTGATCTTGATAACGTAATTAAAAAAATAATATAAAGAACATAAAAAGAGAAAAAAGAATAATGTCTTAGATGAATGTTCCATATGCAAAACTAGTGTAATTTTTTTTTTTGTGGCGGAGACTTTTGTCATTCAGCCAGTCTCGAAAGGTTATAATATATTCCTAAAAAGTATACACAGATAAGTACAGATTAGTTCTCTCAGACAAATGCACAGCGATATCCCTAAAACGAAATAGACGAATAATTAATAGAACACGTCGAAGGAAAATATAAGGACACTCGCTTCTCGTCTAGGGGTCCGTCAAGACATTTATTTTACCAGACAAACAATACTGGACCAATGATAAGGTATTGTTACATATAGGATAAACAAAGGGTACAAGTCTAGCGTAATTTAGCTGCACTAAAAAAGCCTTATTAAATGTAAATACGGTTCATGCTTTTTCTTTACTATTTATATCTGATGAGTTTTCCCTTCTATGATACAATAGTAATAATAGTACCTCCTAGTATCGGTAACACATGGAAAGTGAGTAATGTTTAACACTAATTTTTTTCGACAGGAAGATCAATCTTTAAGCGCTCACTTAACGATCTTGAAAAAATTAACAGGATTTCTAAACAAGGGGATACTACGCGACACGTGGCACGTGTTTTTTCAGTTCTTCTTCCCCTCGAAAGGTGAACGTGTGGACACTGACATAAGCATCTTGGTTGTATCTTATTCGAGATGTTAAATTTACAGGACCGAATGTAGAAAATAAAAAGTATCATCCTACTTTAAAAAAAGAAGGTGAGTCTAATAAGGCGCAAAGTATATATTAATTTTATGATTATGGTATATTCCTACGTTATCATAAATTTATGTTTCGAACTTAAATTTGGGTGAAAAGTAACATTTAAAAATATTTTGAATTGGAAAACTGACATTTATTACTAACTGTTCCATTACATTTTATATTATTGTTGATTTTTACTGATAAGCATATCAATATCAAGTATAAATCTTCTCATATAAACTTCAAAAACATAAACAGGAATCTTCTGTTGATGCGGGCAAGAGATCGAATTTGGGAGAATGATATGACTCTTCGATGAACCGCGACAGCAGTCGGTTTCATTGTTTGGTCCGGATTTTTTAAAAATTCGTTATTGTTTTTTCGTTATTAGTTTTGGTTATCGGAAATTCGAGTGAGCAGCAGGCAAGAGGAGAAGCAGATTGGGTTCGGAACAGCAAAGATCTTTCTTGGCATATAGGTTTCGAAACAAACCGGCAATTTTTTTGTTTAATTACATTAGTTAAGAGGTGAATTTAATCTCAAAATGCTATTTGGCAGTCTTTGTTTAGTGAGTTAGTTAATCACCGATTTGTTGTATGCTGTATCCCATGCGAGGGATTTGAAAAACAGCGATTCTATAAAAAATCCTATATGCCCGACCTATAAAAAGGAGACGAACTCCAGTACAAAAACTACCGTGGAATTTCTCTGCTATGTACCTACAGTACTGGATCAAATATTTACAGTCAAACAGATCTTGAGTAAATCATGGGAACATGACATTGATGTTCACAACGTGTTTTTGTAGACTTCAAACATGCATACGACTCAGTCAAAAGGAACAAACTCTAAAATATATTGGCTGAATGTGGCTAAGCTAATTAAATTCATTAAAGCCACAATGGATGAAACTCAGGCATGTGTACGAATACAAAACCGCCGGACAGACTTTTTCAAAATTTCATAGAGACAAGTAGGGAGATGAGCTGGCCCAACTTTGTTTAACCTGGCACTGGAGTATGCGTTTAAGCAAATGCAAACTGGACGAGGAAACCTACTAGCCAATCGAACAACTTAACTGGCCGCTTATACCGATGATATTCATATTATGAGTAGAACATCAACAGGAGCACAGGAAACATACGCAGAGTTTAAAACGCAAACAAAAAGGCTAGGTCTGGAAATTAACACAGAAAAAAACAAAAACAATGATACAGACGAGAAGAAATATAGCCCCACAAAACATTATACATGAAGATGACATTGAAACGGTTGGAAAGTTTACATACCTGTAAGTAGAAATATATACCAACGGATCAGAAGTTGGAGAAATACGGAAGAGAATAACGCAGGCAAACAGAGCTTATTTTGCCCTCTCCCATATATTTCGGTCTAAAAATGTCCACCGAAATACAAAGATGAGAATCTATAAAACCTTAATTCGACCAATACCATGCTATGGCAGTGAAGCATGGGTTCTTCCAAAAGCAAACTCGACACATTCGAAAGGAAAGTACTGAGGAGAATACTAGGACCTGTGAGGGAAAATAGAATCTTTAGAAGTCAATACAACAACGAGCTTTATCAACTTTATAAGGAAGCATCACTGTCAGACTTAATTAGAATACAAAGATTGCAATGGGCAAATAATGTGATAAGAATAGGAGAGGATAGGCTACCAAAAAAAAAGCACTGAATGCTAGAGCGCAGTGAAAGAGACCAGTTGAAAAGCCAAGAAAGCGCTGAGAAGGCACAGTAAACAGCGACGCACAAGCCCTTTTAGGAGTCCGTGTATCGAGAAGATCAGCCACAGGCAAGCAAGGGTGGAGTCAAAAAATAAAGGAGGCCAAGGCTAAATTTGGACTGTAGTGCCGTAGAAGAAGAACCTTATCGCTATAATGGGGTAGAATACCATCCTACAAAAACAACATACTTTGTCTGATCGCTAACGGTACATCTTCCAAGTAGAGAGACACACTGTTTTGAAAAAATAATAAATAATTTTCTCTGTTTAAATTATTGGGAAGGAATACTCGTCTTACTAAATAATTATTGACAATTACGGCACAAACGTTTACTTTAAAATGACTCTGATGGAGACACACATTTAACATTGGGATTTAAGTCGGTTCAGACATGAGTATTGTGATGTTTAGTGACTCATCAGCAGCTATCACCTTCATATTTGTTTGTGGGTGCTCCAAAATAGACCGTATTGATGAGCATGGTTTTTGGGCGACAACTGTCACCACGCACTTATTTTTGTAAAGTCCCAGTTTCTCTCAAATTGCGATCAATTCCTAGAAATATGGTCGGTAAGTTTCTATTAGAGTATCAACTGCATAACGCCTTGATGCCGCCGAATCATTCTCTTGACATTCACCTAATTAAAAATTGAAGAAAAAGGTAACCACCGTCAATATTTCCATAGTTGTTATTCTTATTTAAGTTAAGACTAATTACATATCTGCCATTTCAGAAGAAAAACTATAATTGTTCATTTTCAATTATTTTGTAACTTTAACACCCCGTAACTGTTTCTGGCTGCACTTTTGAATATAGCTAAGTTAGGCCAAATCGACTTTTCGCTACACGCTACATCTCAAACAAAATAAAGTATATTGTAATTAAAATTACAATTTAATTTTAATACAATTTTATATAATATAAGTAAATGCCACAAGAAAGCAGTTTCAAAACCTTACCAAAATAGACGTAATGTAATCACATAATTTTTTTATAGTCGAATAAAAAATTAAGGAAAAATATACAAAGTAAATTTTTTATCGATTATACATGAATGCTTCCAAGTTTACACAACACATTCAACTCGATAAATACATGGAAACTCTCTATTAGACATTTCCGTTAATATTTATTACATTCGGAACTGATAGAGAAGATCGCCCGATCTAGGAGGGGTTAGTGCCCTTTTCTCAGTCTAGACGCAGAAAGGAAACGAAACGCGACCCCGAAGTTAAAAATTTCGGGCGCACCACATGTCTGTATGTCAACCCCCAATGAAGACACACGTGGGGGTCTTACTAGTATGTATGCACTAAAACGCATTAAAAGAACTTTGCTTACCCAAATATTAAGTGTAGGTGGTTTCTGGATAGGGAATTGATTTTTAATTTTGAAAGGGTTGCGCTACTTATTATTTTTAATACTAAAACAGCACGTTAGATATTGGACTGAAAATAACATGACCCATCACTGGGGTAACTACTATCTCTTATAACCGTGAAATAATAATCTGATAATCCCATGATTATCCGCCATAAATTTGATATTATTTTACAAGATCCCATATTATTCAAGATCCTTCACACTATTTTAAACAATGACGTAAATTTGAAAGATTATAAGAAAACGTTCAATAAGGTAAAATAAGAAACTTCACGATGCAGCATCATTATGTTAAGAGAAAAATTTCTTCATGCAGATGTTCCCGCGAAAGTGTGTAATGTCTTGTACAATCTTCTGACGCAAAGAAAAATTTATGAAAGGCCGAGTAACAATTCTTTAATAGGTCCTAGCTAGACGATCATCGACAGGTATACCACAGGGCACCGTTATCTCTCTCCTTTCGTTAAGTATTTTTACAAAAGAAATCCACGATGGAAAAAATGGTTATATATAATAGGGTTTTTTTAGAGGTATAGAAATGTAAGTTGGTAACACTTTTTTAACTGTCGGCCATTTTAACTGCTGTCAAATGATTTATTTTGGGTTTGAAATTTCAGCATGAATAGACTTCTGAAAAATGCTTCCAAATTGTACAAATTTATTTTGAAAATTGTGTTATGGAATACTATGCGTTTATTTCTTCTCCGGACTAACTCTTTGTTTTGGAATTAAACAGAATATATTGACATGTATAAATTTATTATATTAGAGGATGAAAATTACACTCTGCTTGTTATTTCTTAAAACTATGAATATATAAGTTCTGTTATCTACAATTATTTAACGATGTTTCTGGATGGATTTGAGTACAAGAGATTGGACTCAAATATTAATATTAAAATAGCAAATACGGATAGCTTATCGAACAAAGAAATAAGAGAAATAAATTATTATTATTCCATAGATACGAAGTATTAGGTGAATAAACTAGCGAAACTTATTTATTCTAAATAGGAAAATATTTATGAAGAGTATTGATTCTGATTTCTAACAGCAAATAATTATTAGTGATTATACATGAGAACTTTTCATAATTGTAAATAACATATACCAGGTGACTAAAAACTATATAGAAATACATAGATACTTTAATTATCTTACATGTGAGTAGGTAGGTACATTACACCTCCTTTTGTAAGAATGAAAATAATTGTAAAATGAATTTTCATTTAAATGGTATAAAACATTTGTATACATTATTATTTTATTTTAACACATTTAAATAGTTTCTTTTAGTCTCGATAGTCTTTCACTTCGTCTTATCGGTGTAGTCTCTGTGAAACTAGTCTCTTCACACTTTTTGGATTCACTATAATTATTGTCTTTATTATGTTTACAATCTATACTTAAATCTGTCTCATGTACATGTTTTCGTTTACTTTGACATATATTTAGTGTTAAACAATTTGTAATTTGTTGACAACTATGTGACGGATTTCTACGAAATCGTCGGTAAAAATATTTAATTATCCTGTATAAAATATAAAGTAACATACATTTTATCAAAAATAAGATTGCATAAGTGAAATAAGAACTATTTTTTATTGTGTCTGAAAAATTAATATTTGTTTCTGAGGTCATTTTCTCTAAATTATCTAGTTTATGGCTTGCTAAATTTAATGCATCTCGATCGAGATTATTTAATTGTAAGGGAACAAGGTGTAATTTGGATTCATTATTTATCTTAATATCATCACAACAGACTTCTGGAAGGGATAAATCTGGAATGATAGACTGAAAATTACTTTCTTTTGGATTTGAGACAGATATCAAAATAGTTGATCCGGTGTAAGTTTTGCAATTATTCGAAGTAGAAAAAATACCTGTGTTTGAAAGAACAATAGATATTGGCGTACTAGTCTGACAGCTTAAAGTTAAATCTGTTGGTTTGGGTAAAACATATATCCAAGAATTTGGTTTGTTTAATTTATGCCAAATTTCATATTCTGTTTGAATTATACGAGTATCGCAACTAGATGGTATGTTTGTTATTGAAGTTAACAATTCAGTTTCACAAATTGGATTAGTGTGTGTAAATCGGAAAGTATCAGGATTTTTGCAAATAAGTTTTTCTTCATCTAATGAATAACAGTCTTCTAATGTATCAATAGTAACATAAATGTTTCTATTTTCTGAAAGAACAAGATATTTGACAGATGGAAGAATAAAGGTAAGTCTCTTTAATGTTGGATGAATTATAGGAAGAGATATTAGTTTAAAAAGAGAATAAGGAGTATTACTAACCAAAGGTATACTAACCGTAATTAAAATCTTGTTATCAAAATATATATATTTAAGTAAAATGATATCGAAATATTTATGAGCATAATCGATAGTCAATGGAAATGGATAAGTCGATGTACTAGGTAAATGCGTTACCGTTTTAGATAATTCTTGAATTAGTTGCTCAGGTGTTATAACAGAAGGATGAAGGTTATTATTTCTTGCAAATAGAATAACGTTTATTAAAGTAGAATATTCTTGTTGTAATTCTGTTATAAAGAAAGTTAGTAAGGTAAAATGTTCTTCAATTTTTTGTTTTAAATCTAAATTAAAATATTTATTATTCATTTTATCTGTGTAATTGGTAATTGATTCAAAATTTTTATCAAAAATCACTTTGTTTCGGTCTAGATTTGTAATAGAGTTATTAAAATTTGCAATCGTGGCTTTTACTACATGAATTTGTTGTTTTAGTAAATCAAGAAGATGATTTTCGTTACTTTCAGCTTTGTTAATAGCATTATTGAAATTTTCAGCATCATCACTGTCTAAGGTACCGAATAAGGTCCTGAAAACAGATCCAATTGCATTAAATAGAGCGCGTTTTGGTCTAAAATGTTCATGCAGAATTATGTTTTTTAAAGTTTGTTCATCTTGAAAGAGTCTAGGTATGATTTGTCCTAAGAGTTTTAGTGAAGTATCGCATAATCGTAATTCAATAAGAACTGGTTTGTTTTGACACAGTCTTAATGTTTTTTGATAGGTGAGATCTACAAAATTTAATTTGTCTGTAAAAGGTTGTAAAGGAATATGACTTAATATGTTCCAATGAGTTTCAATAAATTGAACATTTTTTATGTGTTCGTAATAGATTCCAGGTGATTTGTTGATAGGAGTATTGGTATATTTCTTGTGAATTTGTTCACTATTTGTCAGCCATATTATTGCATACCTGAAACAAAAGCATGTTTCAATCTATTCATGTGAACTTTTATTGGTTTTTTATTTACTAAAATTGTGCAATTGACAGGAGAATTTATCTCTAGAATTTTATAAGGTCCATTATAATTTTGTGTAAGTTTTTTGGTTTGACCCTTCTTTGTTTGCTCATTTTGGAGATATACTAATTGTCCTTCTAAGAAAACGGTGTCATTAATCTTTTGGTCATAATATTTTTTACTGACTACTTTAGATTCTAATAGATTCGTTTTTGCTAACTCATGAGATTTTCTAAGCTTAAGTGTTAAATTATCTAAATAATCTTCATATGTATATTTGAGTTCTACTGGTCGTATTATACTGCTAGGTAGATTAGGTGTATATCCAAATATTAGTTCATATGGTGTGAATTTGGTTGAAGTATGATTAGTTGTATTATATGAAAACATAGCAAAATCTAGCCATTCGTCCCAATCGGATTGATCAGCTTTAATATAATGTTTAAGGTAGTCTGCTAAAGTAGCGTGACTCCTTTCTAATGCAGCATTTGATTCTGGATGATAAGCAGTACAATTTATATGTCTGATTTTAAAAAGCTTGGCGATTTGAGAAAATAATTTGGAAGTAAAATCTCGGCCTTGATCAGTAACTATTATATCGGGTTTTCCAAACTTGCAAATAAATCCACGAACCAGATTTTCAGCGATAGTCTTGGTTTCATGATTCGGAATTGCATAAGCTTGAGAAAATTTTGTTAAGTCATCTTGTAATGTTAATATGAACTTATTACCTGACTCGGTTAAAGGTAAAGGACCTACTATATCTAAAAATATTTTTTCTAATGGATTTGAGCTTGTTGTTGTTATCTCCATGGGCTTTACGAATTTTTTTCTAACGAGTTTATTTTTCTGACAAGATTCACAGGTTTTTATAAAGTTTTTAATATCATTTTTCATATTATTCCATTTGAAATGTTTTTTTATACGATTGTATGTCCGATGAAAACCAGAGTGTCCAGCCGTAGGACTAGTGTGATTCTCTTGTAATATTGTAGTTATTTCCTCAGGTTCAGGATTTGTTAGTATATCATGATAAATGATAATAGATATATCAGTTTTTCTAAAAATAAATCTAATCATAGATCTAATTTTTCCCCAACTTAATTTATCGTAGCTAAAAGTTATTCTGGGTAGGCAAATTTTTAATATTTTATCGTTTAATAACCAGTCTCTTAATTTTATTAGGGAATTAAATATATCTTCATAAGAGGTATTGTCCCAATAATTATTTTTTATAAATATGTAATAAAAGTTTTTATTTTGATCAGAAATATATATAATGTCATTTAGTCTTGGATTTTTGGCTTTCAATTTTTCTATATGACTGAATTGTTTATTTATTTGTTTCTGAACGATCTCATTAAAATTTAAATCTACGGAAACAAACAATGCTAAATTTTGTGAAAATGATGTAATCTTTTCATTTGTTTCTTTTATATTATCATTTGTTATTAATATAGTTTCGGATTTAGATAAGAACTGTGAATAAGTGTCATTATTTTCTTTACTCATTTTGTTTATTTGTAAGGTGATTGTTGCCGGGTTTTTGTTTTCTTCGCAAATATTTGTTTCAGATATGGTTAAAGGAGGACGACTTAAACAATCAGCATTTTGATTTAATTTACCTGGTTTATAAATAATTTCATAGCTATATTCTTCTAATGCTAATCTCCACCTAACGAGTCTTGATCCGGGATCTTTTACATTAAATAGCCATGTGAGTGGTTTATGATCCGTATAAATGAAAAATTTATTTCCGTACAAATATGGTCTAAAGTGTTTAACACTCCATACAATTGCAAGTAATTCTTTTTCTGTTGTGCTATAGTTTGATTCCGCTTTGTTCAAGGTACGACTAGCATAAGCAATAGGTAAATCATCTGGTACTTTACCTTGAGAAAGTATGGACCCTATTGCATAATTACTAGCATCCGTTGTTAAGACAAAGGGTTTGGTAAAATCTGGATACTGAAGTATTGGTTCTGAACAAAGTATTGATTTCAGGTTCTCAAATGACTGTTGTTGAATGCTTGTCCAATTAAATTCAACATTTTTCCTCAGCAGTTTTGTTAAAGGTTGTGTTAAAGCACTGAAATTTTTTATAAAGCGTCTATAATAACCAGTGAGACCCAAAAAGCTCTTAATATCTTTTTGTGTTCTGGGTATAGGAAAATCTGTAACAGCACATACCTTTTTTTCGTCCGGTTTGACACCAAATTCAGTTATTAAATGTCCTAAATACATTACTTCGCGACGAAAAAATTCGCACTTATCTGGTTGTATTTTTAAGTTGAATGTAGACAATTTTTCGAATACTTCTTTTAATCTTTTATTATGATTTTCTAATGTATCGGCATGAATGACTATATCGTCGAGATAGACAAAACATCTGTAATTTTGTATTCCTGAGAGGACAGTATTCATTAGCCTTTGAAAAATACTGGGAGCATTTTTTAATCCAAATGGCATTCGTGAATATTGATAATGTCCAGACGGAGTTGAGAAAGCAGTCTTTGGAGAATCCTCAGGATCCATTTTGATCTGGTGAAATCCTGATGTTAAATCTATTGTTGAAAAATATTTTGAATGACCCAATTGGTCTAATATATCGACTATATTCGGAAGTGGAAATGAATCTCCTATAGTAATATCATTTAGTCGTCGATAGTCTATAACAATTCGCCATTTCTTCTTTGCTGAAGCATCGGCCTTTTTTGGCACAACCCAAAGGGGCGAATTCCATGGCGAAGTTGATTCTTCGATAATACCTTGATCTAGCATACCTTTTATTTGAGTTTCGACTTCATGTTTGTGTACTTCAGGATACCTGTATGATTTAGTGCTAATAGGTACATTAGAATTTAAAGGAATTTTGCAAGTTATGGCATTTGTACTGGTAAGTTGATCTCCTTCCAGATAAAAGATATGATTGTACTCCTTGCAAATAGAAATTAAAGATGATTTTTCTTCACTATTTAAATGATCTGTTCTCAAGGCATTTTTTAATTTAGCAATTCTGTTAGAATTCGTATTATCTTTATAAGAAGACATTTTTCGTATATTTGCATTGTTTTGTAAATTTGGAATTTTTTCTATTGCTACTTGAATATCGTTTAATTCAACATCCGTTTCAGTAGTGTTTACGATTGAGGTTAAAAAGAAATCATTTTTTACTTTAACAACACTAGGACATAAAAATACACCTTTAAAGATTTCGCGTTCGGGACATAATCCTTCGCTTAATTCATTATTTATTACTTTAATTTGAACAATTGTTTCAGTTCTTGCGGATAGAATAGTTTTATTACTTCTTGAGTTAGAATTAGAGTTTTGATTTAGTATAAGATCGTCTGAACAGGATTTTTCTTCTGAACAGGATTTTGATTTATGATTTCGTGAAGAGTTACAAGTTTTATTTGTGCATATCTCAGTGGATTTTACACATTTTGGACTTGAATTTTCTTTGGATTTAGAGTTAGATTTAGATTGAATTGGATTGGATAGTAGTTCTTCACTACTTAAGGTTATTTGGATATCATTGGTTTCTAAATAAGAATGATCCTCTATGGATTTAGCATCATAAGGAAATATTTCATCGATATTAGAACTTGTCTCGATATTTTGATCTCTCAGAAATTCGTCATTGTCATTGTTTAATGGAGATTTTATATATTCGATTGAAATAGAACAATTTTTAAAGTTTAATTTATTTTCTTTATAATCAATTTGGCATTTATTTATTTCAAAAAAATCGCTACCTAATATACCGTCGAAATGAAGAGGAAAATCGTCTTCTACGACATAGAAAACATGAGTTTGGACAAAATCTTTTATCTTGAAATTTACGTTACAACTACATATAGTTTTATTTGGATTTAAGACATTTTTATCAATGCCTCGTAGAGTAATAGACTTAGAATAAATTTTTGGAATGTTTAGTATTTTTGAATATTTAATTAAAGAAATATCTGCGCCTGTATCGATTAGAAACTTGCAAGAGGATGGATTAGAATTATTTACTAAGGGTAAATCTACATAGGAAGTGACTGAGAAGTTGATGGTTGTGATACGGCCTGAACTGAACGAACTCCTCGAGAATCGACCGTTGGTTGTCGAGGATTCTGGAAGTTTAAAGAATTTGTTGGATTTTTGTTTTTATTGTTAAATTCGCGTTTTCTACATTCTTCTATAACGTGACCTGGTTTTTTGCAGTATCTGCAAAAACGTTGGGAAGTGTTGGTATTTTCTTTTCTTAAGTTTGGAGGAAAATCAGAATTGGAATTTGAATTTGAAGGTTTATAATTTTGATTTTGAGAATTTGACCTTTGAAGATTTGAATTAGGATATTTTGGGTTTTGAAAACTAGAATTTTGAAGATGTCTAACATTTCTATCTGAATTGTTTTTATATCGACAGTTATTTGAGGAATGGTTATTTCGTTTGCAAATATTACAGAATGGTCTGAAAATTTCTTGTCTTGATAACTGTTCTTGTTCTTCGGCAATTGCTATAGCAACAGCTCTTTCTAAGGAATCTGGATTTCGGGCTTTGATTAAAATAGAGAGGTCTTTGTTTAATCCTCTAATAAAGACATTTAGTGCTTGAGTTTTTAAGAGTTTAGTACATGCATTTCTTGCATCTGGAGATAAGTCTGGATCAAGTGTATTTATTAATTTTATATAGCAATTTTCAACTTTATTTGCAAATGACATTACATTTTCACTGGGCATCTGACGTAAGGAATGTAATTCCAATTGCCACTGACCTTCAGTTCGGCGTTCAGAATAAGCATCTAATAAGAAGTCTTTTAAATCTTTCCATTCGTCAAATGTTCTGTTTCTAGTTATGGCCCTAGCTTTATCGGTTAATTTAGTTTCTATAATGGCTAATAAGATGGGTTTGGATTGCGGATTTACTAAATTGTATGCTTTATCACAATTGTCTATGAATTCGTATAATTTTGATTTTGTACCATCAAATCGAATGAGAAGTTTTTCAGCTATTTCAATTGATACTGACATTTTATTTGGATTAGAAGTAGAAGAATTTGAAAGAGAATTTGAGTCGGGAGAAGGTATTTGTTCGTCAAATAAGTTACTTATATCAGGATATAAAGTAGACATACGTTTACAAGATTTTTAAAATATGAGACAGAATTTAAGATAGAATGTACTTACAAGTAGAATATTGTTGTTGGTCGCATAGTCTATTATTCCACGGGTTCACCTCTACTTCCGATGGAACTACAATTGGGTTATGACTGGAACTGGATTTCGAACTGGATGTACTGGACCCCAATGTAATTAGTTGTAGTGGCGATTTTTCCACACTGACAGTTTTTTTTTTTGAATGATTCCTCGAAGGAAACAAGTCAATTCAAAAATTCCTCAGCTCTCCTTCTATCAGCAATCAGAGGAACTCTGCTACTAATATCCCACGTTCTGACACCAAATTTTGTTATGGAATACTATGCGTTTATTTCTTCTCCGGACTAACTCTTTGTTTTGGAATTAAACAGAATATATTGACATGTATAAATTTATTATATTAGAGGATGAAAATTACACTCTGCTTGTTATTTCTTAAAACTATGAATATATAAGTTCTGTTATCTACAATTATTTAACGATGTTTCTGGATGGATTTGAGTACAAGAGATTGGACTCAAATATTAATATTAAAATAGCAAATACGGATAGCTTATCGAACAAAGAAATAAGAGAAATAAATTATTATTATTCCATAGATACGAAGTATTAGGTGAATAAACTAGCGAAACTTATTTATTCTAAATAGGAAAATATTTATGAAGAGTATTGATTCTGATTTCTAACAGCAAATAATTATTAGTGATTATACATGAGAACTTTTCATAATTGTAAATAACATATACCAGGTGACTAAAAACTATATAGAAATACATAGATACTTTAATTATCTTACATGTGAGTAGGTAGGTACATTACAATTGTGGTTCTATTCGAAATACGTATCGCGCACTACGTTCATTTTATAGTCAACATAATAGTCCATCATAGCAAGTAATTCGATTAACCATGAAACGTTTTTGCACCACGTTTACTCTAACTGATAATATGCATCCACAGACACGTCGTATAGTGCGTACAGAAGAGCGTAGCATACAGGAAGACCCGAATTAGTTTATCTGCCATCATGCACGGCAGTTGGATACGTGTCCATCCACTTTATGGAATATTTTGCGGAAAGATTTTGCTTTGCGTGCTTACAAAATCCAACTCATGCAAGAATTAAAGGTACATCATCACCTAGCTAGGCGTAGATTCGGAGATTAGGTGAGTGGATCCAAAACGAGACTGCCGTTGATTCTAATTTTCATAAGCGAATTTTGTTTAGGAATAAATCTCACTTTTGGTTAAATGGCTATGTCAACAAACAAAACTGCCCTATTTGAAGTTAAGGTAATCCTCAAATGTATGTTGAGAAACCATTACATCCAGAAAAACTGACTATTTGGTGTGCTTTATGATCTGATGGAATCGTTGGACCGTACTTCTTCAAAAACGATGCTGGCCAGAACGTTACAGTCAATGGTGACCGCTATAGAGCCATGATTACAGCCTTTTTCATTCCCCAATTAAACAATCATGATGTGTAGGAGCTGTCGTTTCAATAAGACGGCGCAACATGTCACACAGCTCGTACCACAATTGATTTATTGAAGGAAACGTTTGGTAACCGCATAGTTTCAAGTTTCGTACCGTGAATTGGCCTCTAAGATCGTGCAATTTAACACTGCTAAAGTATTTTATGTGGGGATATGTGAAGGTGCTAGTCTACGCCGATAAGCATGAAACGATTGACCACTTGGAGGACAACAATCGCCGCGTTATTGACGATATACGGCGACAAATATTGGAAAAAGTGATAGAAAATTGGACCTCTAGATTAGACTACGTCAGAGCCAGCCATGACCGTCATGTGCCAGAAATCATATTTAAATTATAATGCCAAAAGATTATCTTTCT
This sequence comes from Diabrotica undecimpunctata, assembly GCF_040954645.1. Classification (NCBI taxonomy): domain Eukaryota; kingdom Metazoa; phylum Arthropoda; class Insecta; order Coleoptera; family Chrysomelidae; genus Diabrotica; species Diabrotica undecimpunctata. Next base: position 119,401,790 of record NC_092805.1, read on the forward strand.
AATAAATTCAATTTCATGTCAATTTATAAAAATCATCTTTGTTTTATTTCATTTCAAAGTTATATACCTCTAAAAAAACACCCTTTCTTATACTACTTCAGTCGTCCAAGACGAAAATGCCACTGAATCTAAAAATTGTATTAACAAGCTGAATTTTGCTGAGAACGTGAATTTTGAGACCTCAAAAAATATGCAAAAAAGTTTACCGCTTTTACCCAAGGCTTATCCCTAAAACCCCCAAACCCCCTCGTAGGTGGGGTGAAGGGGCGGGTAAGGAAACAGAAAAAATCAATTTACCAAGAAACTGTACGTCGTACAACAAATAAAATGTAGTTAAAATAATTTTGAACAAAAATATTTGAACCGTTCTCTCAGAAACAACGCTTGAAGCGACCGGCGATTTTGAATGTCAGTTACGCGCGCGAAATCAATTTTAAATACAATTTGTATCAACTCGACGATAAAAAATCGATATCCTTTAATCAGAATGTCCTACCAACAAAAATCAAAATGCATTTTAAAGGTAAAGAGTGCAGCTTTTGTACATAATTTTTGTATTTTGTCTCAAATGAAGTCAATTTTCTATAAATCTGGTCAATAAATAAACGTTGTGCGATTTACCATTTTTTACGATTCTCATGAGATCGATAAAATTTATCACTTCCATTTATCTAACTAAATTTAAAAAATATGGTATTAGAGAGCTTACATATATAATATCCTAGAAATTTATCTTCTAAATAGGCAACAACATGTTTATATAGATGAAAAAATTAGTAAGGGAAGAAATATATCCTATGAAGTCCCGCAGGAAACAGTCTTAGAGCCAATTCTCTTCAATATCTACATCAATGATCTATTCAGACTGAATATTACAGGTAAGATAATAAGGTTTACAGATAACACAGCTATTTTCTATGATGTAAATACGTGGAGTAACTTGGAGAAAACAAAAAGGCGAAACAGACTTTGCTACTATTCAGAAAGGGTAGATAAACAAAATATATGCCATTTACATCGTATGTAAGTAACCTCCCAAATCTTGGCCCATTAAAAGTCGATGCAAAAAAAATGAAATTCCATATATGTACATGCAAGATTAAATATCTAGGTATAACAATTGATAAACATTTACGATGGAATGCTCAAGCAAATAATATAGTAACTAAATTAAGAGGGCTATTATCAAGATTCAAATTTTTAAAACAATTTTTAGAGATAACCCATTTACGAATTCTTAATTATGCACTTATACAATCTCAAGTTACCTATGGTCTTTTAGGATGTGGTGGAATACGGAATAATTACTTCCATTCTATAAACATTATTCAGAAGTGGCTAATTAGAATTATTTATGGGAAAAATTTAAGATATTCTAGCGAGCTGTTATATAATGAAAGTCAATTTTTAACTGTACGTAAATTATTATGTTGCAAAGCCCGTATACATACATAAAAAAAAAGATAATATTAAACTTTAACAATCATGTTAACAACCATCAAACTAGATATTCAAGGAATAATGCAATTTTACCTAAATGTAATAAATCCATACACCAGAGATCTGTTGGTTACATGGCCCGAATTACACAATTGTCTTCCAGGAAAGTTAAAACAAATTAGAAATTATAAAAAACATAGATATAAATATATATACATATATATATATATATATATATATATATATATATATATATATATATATATATATATATATGAGAGACCTGAGAGAGTGGTACGGATGTACATCAAATGAACTTTTCAGAGCAGCCGTCTCAAAAGTTCGAATAGCTATGATGATTGCCGACCTCCGCCGCGGAGATGGCACTTGAAGAAGAAGAATATATATATATATATATATATATATATATATATATATATATATATATATATATATGAAATTAACCAATGGATTGAAAACAAAAATAAGTCACCAACCAGCAAAAGAAGTATCGGTCTCGGTCGAACGCACAAAAGATGGAGTGACAACCTTCCATAGAGGTATTAATCCGCCAATGAACAAGCAGAATTGCTTATAAAGAGGAAGAAAAAGAAGAAGAAGAAGAAGGAGACGAAGTGTTTACATATTTGAGATTTATCAAATTCTCCATTTTTCTATCTATCTATCTATCTATTATATATGTTCACTTATTCCAACACCTAATGGTCTTGATGTTTCACCTAAATAAAAATGATAGCATTCATATATATATATATATATATATATATATATATATATATATATATATATATATATATAAATACTATTCTTTATTGTTTCTCCTATAGGACCCCGTTATAAAAAATTTCTTATTTATAAACGATAAAGGATAATAATTTTTTAATCAACATTACATTTATGTCAACATTAACAGATGTTAACAAATGTTTCTCCTCTAAGAACTAATTTTCGTTAGAATAAGTAATGTTTGCTCTATTGTATAAGGATTTAATGATTCCCTTTTTAATACGGATGTTGTGATTTGATTTGTAATTTAGATATCTGTTGGTTTTATATACACCTGGGTCTCATATCCAGTATCGTTCTTTGAAATTAAAACATCCAGGAAAGGTAGTATGTTATTATATTCCTTTTCCATGGTAAATGTTATTATCTCTTCTTTATCGTTTATATCATTCGGGAATGTGTCCAACAACTCTTATCCTTGAGGCCACAATGAGAATACATCATCTACATATATCTGCACCATACTGTGGGTTTGAAATTTTGTTTTCAAAAAGTTTGATTTAAAAACATAGGAGAGCCTCTAGCGCCTTCCGTTTAGAGTTAAGTTTGGCGCCTTTTTTGAGCCAGTCTGGCCCTGAATAATATTATAACTTGGAATTTTGATTTTGAATAAATTGATCTTGAGACATAATGGTTTTAGGTATCCATTACCGTTTGTATCAATACTATACAAAAATATATGTACATAAGACTGATAAATTGTTTATTAATAATTTGTTACGTTTACCAGATAGTCTACTTATTATGGATTTCCGAGTACGTTAATGTATTGGTTTATTTTAAAGCTCATAAGGTATTTTCTATAACAGGTTTAGTTGGTAGTTTTATAAAATTAGAGTAATAAACACCGTAACGAGATATACTTTTATATTTCCAGGTAGTGGTTTTGTTTATTTCCATTATGCTAAAACGTATAAACTCGAATGTGTTATTTACGATATGAATGTCATAATACTTTATGTGAATATTACGTATGAGAAATTCTAGCTCTAAATGCATGTCATAGTAACGGCACAATATTTACCTATATATTTAGTTGTTTACGTTTTAGATATACGTGTCAGAAAAGTTGATTGAATAGACATTGATTAATATAATAAATTATCTCACAAAATATAGGAAGTACATTTCTCCACGACTACTAATGAATTGGAAACAGTGATTTTAATTTTAACAGAATGTAAAGATTACTATTCTTGACATATGTTGTATTTTAAAACACTTGTGTGCTTTTCAAAATTTACATATTCCTATATTAGCCCGATCAAAGAACACTATGATCCCAAAAAATACCCCAAGAGAAAATTTCGAAATAGGTAGATGAAAGTGTATATTATTAAATAAAAAAAGTTTACATTCTTAAGGTACCTCCGTTTTTCATATATCACATATCATATTTCATAAATCAGTTGCAAAAAATAAAAAGCTGTAAATTTGTCAATTCTTCCACCTACATCGGAGTATGTAAAAAACTTATCGAGGGGTTCGAGCGAAAACCCGATAAATGACAAAATTATGAAATCCGGTTACTATTTAACTGGGAATAAGCCACAATTAAAGGTTAAAATACGTTTATTGACGTTTCAATTTCCACTTCGGAAATCGAGAACGATTTCCGAAGTGGAAATTGAAACGTCAATAAACGTATTTTAACCTTTAATTGTGGCTTATTCCCAGTTAAATAGTAATTAATTTAAAATGCCACAAGAAAATAGCTTCAGAACAATATTATGAAATCCGGTATTTTTATTTTTTCTGTATTAAAAACACGTCTTCTATCACTGAAAATTTTTTTAAATTGATATTAACATTTTTAAGCACAATAATTGATAAAAACCAAACATGGTAAAAACCGTTAACTCATATTTTTAAATAACACCAACCCGATAATATAACTTTACTAATAAAAATACTTTGAAGTAAACATATTTATAATATGAGAATCCGGTAGAATCATTTATCTTCTTTTCCTGTGTAAAGTTACTAATTTTATTAGAAATATTTCTGAGTTAAAAACAGATAATTAATTTTATCGGAAATTGAAATTCATAATAAATGTCTGAACTATAAAATCAGTTCTAGGAAAAATCAGCTAGAACAACTTAACTGCTTTCTTTTTAAAAGAAATTCACAAGTTAAGATTTTAAAAATATATAAATACATTTATCGGATATGAAGATTACAAAGCTGTTAATTTTAACAAAATATATTCATGCGAAAATCCAATAAAGAATTTTATACTATGATACTTTATTAAATTTCAGCACATTTTTGTCCTGCGAAAACCCAGTAAATCAATTTTAGGTTACACGAAGTACAATGATTTACCATTTTGGGTCGGTAGTTCTGATTAGTTCACTCATGTCTGGACATGATTACGGACGTTGCGTTCTCTAACAAAAGTATAGTTTGATTTAAGTTAACGATACTACTTCTTTATTTGGAGGTGATTATTCTGACGTGGATCCAAACTACTGCACAGACTCATTTTTGGATTCTGAAGATATTGGTGTATCTGAAAATGATCTCGTAAACCAAAAAAAGTTCAACGTAAGAAAATTTTATACTCTGAGACGTCTATATCTTTAGTGACATTAATAATTGAAGGCATTTTAGAAACAGTACTGCGTAAGGTAACAAAGCCAAAAAGGTGGCGTAAAAGTAATCCCGCTGAATGGAAATTGAATATTGCGAAAAAAAGACGGTCAGAAGGGAGCACATATATAACAAAAAACAAAATCAGAGCTCCTAAGGTACCCCAACAAGTCAATTGTGATAAATGTAAATTTAAGTGTACTGAAAAGTTTTCTGAAGATTACCTACAGAAACAAACTCTGTAGAAATTACTGGAGTCTAGATTTTAAATATAGAAAAAATTTTATTTTGCACAATATAACTGTAAAGCAAAATTAGGACTAGACTTGTCCTTAAAACTTCAAAAAGAAAGGAACGAAAATTTAGCAAGAAATGTTTCTTTCCACTAGCTAACAACGAACGGATTCCAGTGTGCCAAAAGTTTTTTACAAAAACGCTGTGTATATCCGCAGATGTTTAATAAATGCTGTAGCTAACACTGATTCTACTGGTTGCTATTCTAAAGAAGACAATCGCGGAAAACAGGAACCAGTTAACAAAACAAAGGCTGAAGATGTTCTATTTGTTAAAAGTCATATTAAATCCTTTCCGGTTATGGAATCTCATTATACCCGAAAGGATACCATTAGAAAATACTTTAGAGATCCCACTCTAAATATCAAAAAAATGTACCAGCTTTACTTAGATATCTGCATTGAAAATAATAGAGACCCTGTTGCTTTACGTAAATATCGATCTATTTTTTGTAAAGAGTATAATCTAAGTTTTTTCACGCCCAAAAAGGACCAGTGTCTTATCTGTGCCAAATATGCTAAGGCTGATCTAGAGCAGAGAAAAAAACTTGAAATAATCTACGAAGAACATAGAAAAAGAAACGAAATTTGTCAGGCCGCTAAAAGAATAGATAAAGACAAAGCAAATAAAGACAAGACATTTATGTCTGTAACATTGGATTTACAAGCAATTTTACAAATACCCAAAGGATCTATTAGTCAATTATACTATCGTAGAAAATTGGTAGTATACAATCTTACTATTTGGGAATCACCGTTACCCAATAACGCATATTGCTTGTGCTGGAATGAAATCAATGGCAAAAAGGTTAGTTCTGAAATCGGAACTTGTATGTATTACTATTTAAGTGAATGCTTAAAACCTGAGGTTAAGCATGTAAAAATTTTTTCAGATACTTGTGGCGGTCAAAACCGTAATCAGTTTATAGCCGTACTGCTGTTGTGGATCGTACAAAATATTGACCAATTGGAAATTATAGAACAAAAGTTCTTAGAAGCAGGACATACTTATATGGAAGTGAATTCTATGCACTCGGCAATAGAATATGCAAGTAAACATGTAAATGTAACTTGCATGAATGACTGGAAAAATATATTTCAAACAGCAAGAAAACAGAAAATGAAGACAGTAGACAATGTGAAACATAATATAGGCCCATACAAGGTAAAAGAAATAAAATATAATGAATTTTTAGATTTAAAGTCACTTGCAGCAAATATATTGCAAAACAGAACAGTAGATTCTGACGGTAATACTCTGCAGTGGTTAAAAATCAAGAGACTAAAATATATTAAAGGTGAAAGAAGGAAAATTTTTTTCAACTACGATCTCTCAGAAGAATTAAAGTGTTTAAACATATCAGAAGATATTGGTTTGAATTCAAAAAAAACTCCTACTCCACGGTCTAAAAGGCCAAAACAAATTTTATCCCAAAAAGCAACCCTAGACTTACCAACTCCGGGTAATTTACCAAAGTTATACAAAAGTACTCTTCCAATAAGCGAACCAAAAAAAAAAAGGATTTAATGAAGATGGGCCAAGAAAACATTTTTCCGGAAGAGCTGCATGCTTGGATATCAAGTTTAAAAATAGGGAATAATGTCGTAGATCGAATTTCAGACATAATGATGGGAGAAGAATCGGAAGAAGAAGATATTACCTTTTAATTTCCCAAAAAGAATGTAGATTATTATTTGTTTTATTTGAATAAAATACAGTTTATTTTTGTTTTATAATTAACAAAATTAAAAATAAAAACCAATAAAATCAAATGTTGTACTCACTCAGAGAGGAAAAACCCGATAAATATCATGTTTAATTTTTTTTTGTAAATACCTTTTAATAAGATAAACTAAAAATTAATTATTCTAACTAAACATTAAATTCTCTACTGTTTGGCTTTAACTAATATTTGAAACAACTTCCTATGACGATTTTAAAGCCTCTTCAATGTTACGAAAATCTTTAATCGCGATTATCTCCGAACAATGATTTTGTTAGTTATCGGGTTTTCGCTCGAACCCCTCGTTATGTAAAAAGTGAGTATTTGCCGAGAACTAACAAGATCATAAGATCACACTTCCAACAGTTTAATATTAATTTAATTTTTACTTTAGGTAACATTATTGAACAGATTAAGAGTTTAATTAGTAATATTATAAAAGGTGTAATGAAGTTAGAAAAGCTTCCAATGCTAACAGGAGGTACCCGGCAAATGGAAGCACAATTCAGGTCCAAATAGCTATCACGAAAAAAGACAGTGTCCTTGAAGGCAAAACATGATACACAACAAGGCGAGTTAACAACCGCTCATGCAATATGGCGGTAAATTTAAAAAATATGAAAAAGTAGGCAAAAACCTTGTCTTTACGAACCATTAAATGAAGGAAAAAGATGTTTAAAAACACCATTTTCCATTCAGGGAATGGCTCGGAGAGAAAAAGAACAAACAAGTGAGGTCGATCCCTACATATCATATAAAAGTGTCTAAGTTATGGCTGGCTGGCCAGTCACAAGTGCAGATTTAATTCAACTTCCAATAGTCCAAGGTTCATAATAATTTGGAACTGAGAAATTAATGAGAATTCTATGAATTCAATTAATTTAAAAAATTTTATTAAACTATTTCATCAAAAATTGTTTTATATATAAACTTGATAAATGAATTAATAAAATATTAGTTGAATATCAATCTTAATTAAGTGAAGTAAAGTAAGAAAATGTTATTTTATTTTATTTGAATTTATTTAAATGTGAAAAATTATGTAAAAACACACCTTAGGAGACAATTTTAAAGTAAAAAACCGTTAAGTCTAATTCTGCAATATTAATGCATGATAGATTTGGCACAAGTTACTAATGTCAGTTCTCTTATTCAGAGCGTTAGGGTGTTTAAGTATTGAACACATTTCCAAAAACTGCCTTTTTACGAGATTGCGTTCGTTGCCAAGAACCTTAACTTCATTAAAGTCCACCTTGTGATTAGTGTTAATAGCATGTTGAGCAAGAGCACCAGTATGCTTAGATAAGTTAATATCACTACAATGTGTCGTAAGACGCCCTCGTAGTGATCTCCCTGTCTGACCGATGTAACACGAGTCACACTCAGCACAAGGTATGTGATAAATGGCGTTGACTTGTTCCAAAAGGGACAAGGGTGTTTTGGTTTTAGAAAATAAGTTATATAATAAAAGAAAAAGGTTAATGCGAGTTGATAGTAAAATAAAGGTAAAAGATATCGGCATAGCTCGCAACAAAGGAAAAAAATATAATAAAATATGTGTATAAGATGGAAGGCAACCATATTGGCTACGGTGCAGCCAAGTTAGAAAAGGAGCATATTAACTTGGGAAAAGATCACTACAGGAGATATATAATCCTTTTCTAACTTGGCACCGTACTGAAGACGACTACAGAAATACATATATACGGCTGCCTTCCATCTTATACACATATTTTATTATATTTTTTTCCTTTGTTGCGAGCTAGGCAGATCTTTTATCTTTATATATATATATATATATATATATATATATATATATATATATATATATATATATATATATATATATAATCTTTAATGATCGTATCGCACGATTCTACTCTTAAGAATTGAAATATATACACGTAGTTTCAAAAGTTATGCATCTCGCAAGACACATTGTTCCGTTGACAGATACTTTTTGTTTTAAAAAAGGTACTGTTTTTTTTTATAAATAAAAAATTAAAAATGAAAAAATTTCCAATTAATTAACAATTTTTAAATCGTGTAATTTCACCACGGGCATCGATGCGAGCCTGGATTCAAGCTCTAATAATAGCTCTAACAAGTCTACCGATCATTTTCTGTGGAAGATTCTCCCATTGTTCTTTACAGGCAATTGGAAGTTCATGATGGGTTCTAGGAGGATTCCTTAGTGCAGAAACGACTCTGGAGAGCATATGCCATGCATGTTCAATGGGGTTCATGTCTGGAAACACTGCAGGCCACTCCAAACGGCGAATATCTTCTGTCTTAAAATAGTCATCAACCACTTGAGTCCTATGTGAGCGGGCGTTATCACCCATAAATACAAAATTGTACCTCGAAGTGATATATTACTAATCTTTAAACTGACATATATACGTTATTTGGTTTGAAACAGTGGCATTTCCCCTAAACATAATAATTTCGTTTTTCGTACAATTCATTTTTTATTTGTTCACTTACAAGCATCACATATATATATTATATTTATCGATAATTTTGCATATCATGTGTCATATATTCGATATCCTAGTAGTCCTGGTCTAAAAAAACTGTTACCTTTGGAGCATAGAGTATAATTATCTAGGAATATAAGTTAGTTAGATAGGAATATTGTTATCCGTACATGTGTCTACATTTCTTCAGCGATTCTTTAATTCTGCTGAAAAACTGCTTCAATTCTTTGTTTATGAAAAACTATGCAATATCTTACTTCCTAGTTTAATCTGCACAGAGCTCTTATAAAAATGCTGCAGTGCTTTTATTAGATTGACGATTTTATTGATTTTCTCGAGAACCCTCAAAGATTTGTCTGTGGAACGCTGTTGATATGTACCATAACTATGTAGTTCTTCATTATAAACATCTCTTCAATTATCTTGTAATAGCGTAACTGTAAATGATCCACCCGCAAAAAAATTATATGCAAAAAGTTTCACAAGAACAACACAGTTAAAGTAAAGATGGTAAAATACATATCCAGATTTAAAAACGTACGAAGGAAAAATAGATTAATTGAATATCGAATAAAAAAGATAACCGTGGCATAGCGAGATGACCAACAGGCTAAATAAAAACATACCAAAAACAAGAGCAGTTAAATTTAAACATTGGGATAATAGTAAACAAGAGATAGCGATGATAATATTCTCTTTTATTAACAAACTTGTTACTGATTTAAACCTTCCAGTTTTTACAATTTTTCATTAATTTAAACGCAAAAAAGCTCATCTTTCAGACGTCCCTAACTGTTTCTCTCTACTTAAAATTGCGTTACCTCATCAAATCTTCAGAGGCCAAGAGCTCTTTTAGCGTTGCCATATGTGAACCATCAATCCGCACGAAAGGTATTAGCACGGTGTATTACTTTCTAGAGGGTAAGTTTTAATTAGTTTTTGTTTTCTTTTTTCTTCTCACCTTTTTATCGCCACTCATGTCAATGTAAGGGAGAGCGTTTAAAAATAGCCGAGTAGTTGCTCGAGCCGTGATATCAATGAGTGGTGTGTGGAGTCATTCAACACCGCGGGCGAATAGCCAGATTCGTATTATATTTATTTAATGAATTTGTTCGTTAGTCCCCGAAGAGGCACATACAACCTCTGGCTCACTGTCGAAAAATTGATAAATTGCATAATATAATAATTATATAATATATTGACCATCAAAACAATAATGACATTACGGCAGCATTACTTTTAACTGCATTATCTTATTGGAATCCAGTTTTTGGTATTGTACATTCTAGTAAGTTATAGTTTAAAGCATAAAAAGAAAAGCACAAGAAAAACACTCGTAATTTAAAACTTTTGAAAAAGTCACGTACACTAGAAAGGTATCAAAACTACATTGAAAACGAAAACTCAATACATAAAAATTTAACAGCTAGCGAGTAATGGGATATATGAAAAAGAACAATTAAGGAAGCGCCAGATTACGTCCTAGGACCAGAAGAACCCAATCCAAGCAACAGTTGGTTCGATGATAAATGTGATTATATCACTAAAAGAAAAAATTATGCGTAGAAACTATACGGAGCAAACGTACAAAGAACTTGGGAAGGAGGGAAAACGCGTGAATCGAAGAAAAAAGCGGACCTTGGAAAACCAGAGTATGCAATAGCTTCAAATACTGAAGGGAAAAAATAAAACAAGAAAATTCTATAACATCCTAAATAAGACCAGAAAAGAATTCAAACCACGGCTGACGACGTATAGGGACAAAAATGGACATATAGTTAGTAGCAGTAACTCAGTACAAAGCAGATGGGTTGAGCACTTCAAGGAACCACTTAGTACCGAAGTAGAAAATGATGAGTTACCTCAAAGTCCAAAATATAAGAGCCACGTAGAACCCCCTTCAATATTGGAAGTGAGAGTGAAATCACACCCTCAAAAATAACAAGTCCCCAGGAGTGGGCTATGTCCCTGCAGGGCTCATCAAATATAGAGGTAATAATATAATAATAAGGTAATAGTAATAGTCAAAGTCTGGGAAGAAGAACAAATACCAAAGGAATGGTGCACTGGAATCATATGTCCACTACACAAAAAGAGATTTGTTGGAATGTAAAAATTATTGGGATACGACTCTTCTGAACACAATATACAAAATATTCTCCAACACCCTGTACAGCCGTTTAGGTGCGTACGTGGAAGAACTCCTTGGTAAATATCAAAGCGGTTTTAGGCCAGATAGGTCAACAATTGACCAGATATTTTTGCTACGTCAAATCTTAGAAAAAATCAATGAATTTAACATTGATACGTTTCATATCTTTGTGGACTAAGTCAGCGTACGATAGCGTCTTAAGATGTAAATTATATGAAGCCATGAATGAACTTAACATTCCTAATAAATTAATAAGACTTGCAAAAATAACTATGAGTAATAGTCTAGGCGGGATCTGTTTTGGATTGGACATTTTCCATAGGAAGCTATTTTTTGCTGGAATCCCTTCAGGATGTGCCCAATATCGATAATCACGATATGCGCCAGTCTCAAACCCTGTGCTAATTTTTTTATTTAACAAAATCTGAAAACAATTGAAAATTTCTCATTTTTTTGCTCCTATTTTCGTTTATAATTCGGAAAATATTGATCCTAGAGAAAAAATTATAAGAAGTTAAAAGTTTCGTTATTCAATTTTACACAATATTTCGTTAGCTAGAAATTGAAAATTTAATGTTTATTGTTGAAAAAATAGCAATAATTGAAAAAAAAAAGTACAAAAAATGAAGTTAATCCTTTAAATGTTTTCGACTTCCTAAACTTGACTTACAAGCTCCATATTCCGCCTAGAAAAACCTTTTAATATGTTTAAAACGTGTGCTAAATTTTGTTAAAATCGGTCGGATAGGTATTGCATAATAATTTTGCAACCCAGCCTACTGGAAAAAAATCGCAAATTTTCAAATTTATAGTAAGCCCTAAATAAGGCCCTCAGATAGTTGCAAATTTTTCTACACATAAAAGAAGGCTCAAACTTTCAAACGCTTTTCGTAAAATTCAAATCGGTTCACTAGGAGAGCCTAGAAATTTTTTTAAAGTTTTAAATATTTTTTATATATATTAGGCTTATAAACAAATTAAATAACCTTACGAGCTTTAAACATATCAATTTCAAAATTTATACACTTAAAGAACATTAAAAGACGCTTCTTCTTCTTCTTAAAAAAAAATACATTCGGCTTACTGGTTGCCGAGATATTGAAGGTCAAAGTTGGCATATATTTACCGTGTAACTATAAGTGATAGAGAGCTCGTTTCTAAACAAATTCCCCTTGTTTTGTCAAGTACTTTTTATATGAAAAGTTATACGTAATGCGCTTTATGGCATCATCCATAAAAAAGACAAATAAAAAACCGTTTTCGCGTAAAATGTCGATCGGAATGCATGAGAGGTGGTGGTGGGTGATTCACTCGAAATGTGAATCGGTGAGTTCAAAATCATAGCGCGCGCTAAAAATTGCATTATCTCGGCTTCTTGTTAACCAATTTTGCTCTTTTTTTTTGAATCGATGTCTCGGACGACAAGGATTTCAAATATCATATTTTCAAGTACCATTTTTAATTGCAAAATTGGGAAATTTGCAATAAACAATTGTATGTTAAACAAGTAATTGCATTTTTTTTGTGCATTTTTTTTGAGCTTGCAATTTATACATTGAAGTAAATTGTTACTTTTAGTAAACAAATATGTATTTATAAATTGTTAATAATTAATTTAAATTGTTAAAACAAAGGCGAACGAAAAAAAAAATTTTTTTTTTTCATATATTTTCATTTTTCAAATAAACTTTATTTTGACTCAATCTTCAATAATTTTTTTAGTCTTTTTCTTTTTTTGGAAAGACAAGAATCTTCAGGTCTGACCTTGACCTTCAATTTCTCGGCAACCAGTAAGCCGAATGTATCGCTTTTTTTTAAGAAGCGTCTTTTAATGTTCTTTAAGTGTATAAAATTTGTAACGTTTAAAGCTCGTAAAGTTATTCAATTTGTTCAATCAAAAAATGTTTAAAATTTAAAAAAAAATTCTAGGCTCTCCTAGTGAACCGATTTGAATTTTACAAAAAGCGTTTGAAAGTTTGAGCCTTCCTCTATATGTAAAAAAATTTGTAACTATTTGAGAGCCTTATTTATTGCTTACTAGAAATTTGAAAATTTGCGATCTTTTTCCAGTAGGCTGGATTGCAAAATTATTATGCAAAAACCTATCCGACCGATCTTAACAAAATTTAGCACACGTTTTAAACATATTAAAAGGTTTTTCTAGGCGGAATATGGAGCTTGTATGTCAAGTTTAGAAAGTCGAAAACATTTAAAGCATTAACTTCATTTTTTAGTACTTTTTTTCCAATTATTGCTATTTTTTCAACAATAAACATTAAATTTTCAATTTCTAGCTAACGAAATATTGTGTAAAATTTAATAACGAAACTTTTAACTTCGTATAATTTTTTCTCTAGGATCAATATTTTCCGAATTATAAACGAAAATATTAGCAAAAAAATGAGAAATTTTCAATTGTTTTCAGATTTTGTTAAATAAAAAATTTAGCACAGGGTTTGCGACTGGCGCATATCGTGATTATCGATATTGGGCACATCCTGAAGGGATTCCAGCAAAAAAATAGCTTCCTATGGAAAATGTCCATTATGGTCTGAATTTCTACAAATCCCGTCTAGTCTATAAAGTGATCTGCAGAGTGCAAATACAAGGCGATCTGTCACAAGCATTTGAAACATATGCAGGGTTACGGCAGGGAGATGCGCTAATGTGTCCTCTCTTTAATATAGCGTTAGAAAAGACTATAAGAGATGCCGAGTTACACAACAGGGGAACAATCTTTAAAAAGTCAACGCAGATTATGGCTTACGCTGACGATTTGGATTTGATCGCACGCACCACATGATGACTTAAATAAAGAGATGGTTTCCAACTACTTGACGGCCGCACAAAATGTAGGCCTTAAAATAAACGAGGAATAAACCAAAATATTGGCGATGTCAAATAACACATTGTAAATAAGTTTATCTGTCTGGGTTCTCTCATAAGAAGCGATAATGATACATCTAAAGAAGTAAAATGAAGGGTAATGATAAAGAACTATTTGCCAAGTTGCATAAATGATATTTCTATTGGGATGTCCATTTTTATTGATGTTTCTTGATGCGTTTTCTAGTTTTCCCTAACATTGAAAACCATGGTTACAAAAAAAAATATGGCGATTTATAAGAGGCCAAAGAACGGAGGTGAAAGACCTAATAAACCTGAAACACAGAGAAAAGATTATATAAAAAAGGTGTATACAGAGGAACAACAAATGCCTTTAGAATCAGAAACTCCAGAAATAACTAACCATAAACGAAGCAGATAATATACAAACCCAAGAAGTTCAAAAACACTTGAAAAACTGCAGGTAAAGACAGTATCCTAAATAAACTGCTAAAATATTGTAGAACAGTCATGACGGAATATCTAACTGTAGTAACTAACAAAATTATAAATAATAATAAAATACTACCGAAAGAATGGAGAACTAGCAAACTTATCCTGCTATTAAAAAAAAACGATAAAAACTGTCAGAAAACTACACAGTTAAACATTTCTTTGAAACTTACAATTAAAATTTTACAAGAAGGACTAAATCAAGTAATAATTTGGTAGATGAACAACGTTTTCGTTTTGGAAAATCGTGTACATGATGTAGTATTCGTCATAAAGCAAATTACAGAGAAATCGTTAAATTATAATATTCCAACGTTTCTATGTCTGATCGACTTTCGAGAAAGCATTTGATAGAATAAAACTCAAAGATATAGTTCATATTTTGTATAACAGACAAGTTCCCTTGGATATAATAAAACTATTGAAAAAATCTGCCACAACAACGAAGCCAGAATATATATTTACAGTATTTGCGGAATCCGACAGAGATACTTATTCCTATACTCTTCAATGATGATAGCAGATAGTTTAGAGGGACTTCAGAGGCTAATGGACAGAATAAACGAGTACAGTCAACAGTACGGACTAAACATTAATACCCACAAAACCAAACAAATGATTGTCAGCAAGGAGAATATAAATGGGGCTCATCTATACATTAATGGGACGCAGATAGAGCGAGTAAAACAGTATTGCTACCTGGGAACTATTATAAACGAACAGTGGAGCAATGTACAGGAAATAAAGTGCCGCATAGGAAAGGCAAGAACGGTCTTTAACAAAATGAGCGCCATCTTCAAAAGTCACAACATATCCCTGGATACAAAAATGAGACATTTGAGATGCTATGTTTTCTCTGTGTTGTTGTACGGGGCGGAGGCATGGACGCTTACAGACACCACTATTAAAAAACTTGAAACATTTGAGATGTGGCTTTATAGAAGAATGCTGAGAATATCATGGACAGCAAGGATCACGAACAAGGAAGTTCTAGAAAAAATGAAGAAGGAACCAGAGATTGTGTTTACGATCAAACGCATAAAATTGCAATATCTGGGACACGTTATGAGAAATCAGCACCGTTACTCCCTGCTGCAGTCTATATTGCAAGGTAAAGTCAAAGGTAAGCAAGGACCCGGTAGAAGGAGAATATCATGGCTGCGGAATTTAAGAACATGGTTTAAGAAAACCTCAACGGAGCTGTTTCGAGCCGCAGCGAGCAAGGTCATGATTGCCAATATGATTTCCAACATCCGAAACGGATAGGAACCAGAAGAAGAAGAAGATACTCTTCAATTTAATCATGGATGAAGTCATCACAAACATCTACAAGGGAAGAGGATATAAAATGAAAAAAAAAAATAAGTAAAAATATTCTGTTAAGCAGATGACGCAATATTAATAGAATGGTCGATATGAAGATGGTCTATAAACACTAATTTACAGATTCAACGCAAGAGCAAAAGAATTTAAAAAGATGGTCTCAACTCAGAAGAACCAAACAATAATAAACCACAGAATAATAATAAGTAAAGCACCAACTACATAATATTATATTGTAAATCGATGCAGTCACATTAAAGTCTATTAGAAACAGCGGAGATAAGAAAATGGAACGTACAGCAAATATCTGTCGCTAAACTCATTTAAAACGTAAAATAAATATAATCCAAGTATATGCACCCACTGCAAACAAGGATGAAGACTCCATAGAGGCCTTATATGAACAATTCGACAATGTCTTAAGGCTAAATAAAAGACAAGATATAAATATGTATTATAATGGGCGATTTGAACGCTAAAGTGGACCAAGGAGAAGTGGAAAATTGCGTGGGGCAATATGGACTCGGGGATAGGAATGAAAGTGGCGATAGGCTTGTCGATTTCTGTGTCAATGAGGAACTCATAATTACAAATACCTTGTTCAAACTTTCTAAACGTAGGCTATATACATGGAGGTTACCAGCTGACAATAACAACAAAATAGTCAGAAATCAAATAGATTATATTATCGTCAACAGAAGATATAGAAATTCTATAATATCATCTAAAACTTATCCAGGAGCGGACATAACCTCCGATCACAACCCGGTTGTTTTGTCGATGACAGTGAAACTAAAGAAGGTCAACAGCCCTAGCACCAAGAAAATCAATGGATACAAGACGTCTCAAACAAGACAACACATATGCGGAAACGAAATTTAAAATAAACGAGAACTTAAGGAAAGTCAAAGAAGATAATGCGGAAACTCTAACTATTGACCAAAAATGGGGAAAAATGCAACATGCCCTTGTGTCAGTTGGAAAAGAAACCCCCAAACCACTTGGAGAAAAAACAAAACCTTGGATGACAGTAGAACTTCTTGAACTTATGGAAGAACGAAGAAAACATAAAGCAAAAGACCTGAATAAATACAAAGAAATTCAGTGAAACATCAGAAAGAAAATTCGAGAGGCAAAAGAGAGGTGGCTCTCCGACAGATGCAAGGAAATAGACGATCTAGATAAAAAGTATGATAGCTTTAATTTACACAAAAAAATCAAAGAAATGACAGGTTCTGGAAAACGTACAAGAACGAATATCCTTAAAAATGATAAAGGGGATATTATTACTGATATGAAGGAGAGATTATGTCACTGGACCAATTATATCCAACAACTATTTAATGATGAAAGAGAAGAACTGTCATTAGAAATCACCGAGGATACCGGACCACCAATATTAAGAGAAGAAGTCATCTATGCCATCAAAAACACAAAAGAGGGTAAAGCTACTGGACCAGATGATGTGCCAATCGAAGGATTTTGGTGTTGCATAAGAATCCTACGAATATCATGGATTCAAAGAATGTCAAACGTGGAAGTAACTAGAAGGATAGGGAATGAGGCGGAAATAATATTAACCATCAATAGACGAAAACTTGAGTACTTAGGACATGTGATGAGAGGGCAAAAATACGCATTATTACAACTTATTATGCAAGGCAAAATCCGAGGAAAGCGAAATGTGGGAAGACGAAGAATATCCTGGCTTAAGAACTTAAGGGAATGGTTGGAATGCAGTAGTGCAGAACTTTTTAGAGCGGCAGTCAACAGAGTCCGCATAGCCATGATGATTTCCAACCTTCGATAGAAGATGGAACTTAAAGAAGAAGAAGAAGCATATATATTAGTGAATACTAAATAGAAAAAAAGAATGGACTAATCACATAAGTAGAATGTAGAAGACCACAGTGGTCAAAATAGTAAAAAATAAATCACCAAACGGTAGAACAGGTATCGACCGGCCGTGCAAAAATGGAGTGACAACGTTACATAGAGGTATTAATTCGCCAATGAACAAGTCGAATTGATTATAGCAAGGAACAAGAAGAAGAAGAAGAAAAAGAAAAATTAATTCAATTAATCAAATACTGGTATTAAACTCACCAAGGACTGAAAAAGTTTCAACGACTTTTAAGGGATTTGACCAGGAAAACCTTTGAAGGCCTCGACAAAAAATAGGCTCTACAACGGCCGTTAAAACTGAGATTGGTCAATTCATTATTTCCAGTACTGACATAATATGGATGCCAATCTTGGACATTAAGGTAATCAAAAAGTAGAAAGATATACGCCACTGAAATGTTGTGCTGGAGTAGTATGTTGCGAATTCCATGGACCGACCGTAGAACAAATAATTCTATACTAAAAGAACTAAAAGTCTGTAAGAGACTCTCCGACAAAATCCAAATACATACAATAATAGTTCAGGATAGTTTTCTGCTCAGAATTCTTTTTATATGCATGGATTTGCTTGAAATTTTGTTGTTTAGAAAACAGCTCAAAGATTAAAATCTACCCACTGCCAATATGTGATTTTCCTCTGAGGGTGGTTACCACCCCAACTCGAAGATGGAAAAAGAATATTTATAAAAAAAAAACCACGGTAGTGCATTTTAAGACAAAAATGTTCTGTTAAGTTTTTTCGAAAAATCAATATTTTCGAAGTTATTCGTAACTAAAAGTGAATAAACAAATTACACCTCAAAAAAACATGTTTTTAAACGGTTTTTCACGAATAACTCGAAAAATTTAGACTTTATCGGGAAAACTGTTTGGATACAAACTGAAGTTTATAAAACAAGGAGATTGGTTCTTCATTATTACTGTAAACTTTTAATTTACGAAAGTAGACTTTTAATCTTCGAATACAAAAATCCAAACATACGATATTGAATAACCGGAAAATATTAAGTTTTTCATGGAAAACTAGAAACTATTTTAAAGTCCTAAAGAAACCTTTAAAATGACTACTGGTAAAAGTGATTTGCATGAAAAATAAGGTGAGTTATAATTAAAATAAGATCCGCTTATACTTTTTTATTCACTTATTTGAACAATTAAAAAAATACAGAAAAAATGCTAAAATATATAAACACCTTTTTTACTTTTTAATTTTATTTATTTCTATAGACTCCCATGAGTTTAACACCATCTTCAAGCCCTTTTAGCGCAACCCTTTTTAAAATGAAAAGCTTGAAAAAAAAAGAAATCAGTAGACGGTACTGTAGGCTAGCGCGAAGCTTTATATTAATCAACAAAACTCCTATTTTTACTATTCTCTTTACTATTTCATTTTTGATCAAATTTCTATACTGCAGCAGTTTTTGTTGGTGTATCTTTTTAAAGCTTTTTACATGCTTTATCGATTTCGTTAAAGCGTGACACAAATGGACTCTTCCGCTGTGACTATAAAAAATATGACAATGTTTTACTAGTAACTCTTTTTATCGTACTTTAATACAATAGTCGAACTGATAATTGCAAAAATCCAACATTGTATTTATATGAAATTATATTTATATGAAATTATGAAAATTAAATATGTAAATATCATTTGATGCTAAATTCAATCATTATATAAACTAAATAAGATGTTTAAAAATACCAAGTTATATTAAAAAAGTGGAACAGAAGGCGGTACTGTAGACTAGCGCTGAGCTTCATGCTATGTTTTATGTTGTTTTTAAATTTAAACAAAATTTAAAATTTAATAAAGTAATTTTATTATTTATTTATTTTTTATATTTTAAACAAATTCAATAAATTATTGGTTACTCCTAACGCCACCTGTCAATGTATTAACAAAGCATACGTTGTTTATTTATGAATATAACAAACCTGTCAAATTCAGACCAAATATTAATAATAAAATATAATTAAATACCATTTGATAGTAAATTTAATTATTATATAAACAAAATAATATGTTTGATAGAAACGAATTGATCGAGAGTAGTGAATCGATGTCACGAACCGAACAAGGCATCGTCACGAACCGTGACGATGCCTTGTGGCGCTAGTTCCGTGATGCTCGACCCAGCATTTTACTGTAGAGAAAAAAAAAAGTAATACAACGTCAGTATGGAGGATTCGCTTCAAAAATTAATATAGATATACCATTTTGTAGTTAATTTTAAAAGCTTAAACGTGATGTATATTAAATTTTTTTTAAGCTATTTGTTTTAAAAAGAGTTGCGCTGAAAGGGCTTGAAGATGGTGCTAAAAGCACGCGAATACAACATTTAAACAATCATATCTGGTTTAATTTTTAATCTATAGAAATGAAAAAAATTAACTTCGTCAGTAAAAAAGTTATTTTTTTTTTATTCTTACATTTTTATCTTTTTTAATTGATGAGTTGTTTTTAAAAAAATGAGATTTTGAAGAAATTTCGGAAATAGTGTCTTCACTAAACTCGGATTTTTTCCAAACTAAACCAGTTAAACTTCCAGAATGTAATAATGTTTGTATATAAATAAAGTAAATTGTAAATTAACAACGAATAGTTTCAACCAGAGTGGTTGTGAAAGGAGCGAGTTTATTACTTTATGCGTAAAAAAATAAAAGAGGACTTTATTTTAGTTATAACTTACCTTAATTTTCATGCAAATCACTTTTACCAGTGATCATTTTAAAGGTTTTTGTAAGATCTAAAGTTTCTATAAGTCTTCCATGAAAAATTTCCGGCTATTCAACATCATATTGTTTGGATTTCTGCATTCGATAAATAAAAGTCTACTCTCGAACAGCCATAACTTTGTTAATATTAAGTTTACGGTTATAATAAAAAGCCAATCTCTTTGTTTTATAAGCTTCATTTGATATCCAAACAGTTTTTCCGATCAAATCTTTATTTTTAGAGTTATTCGCGAAAAACCGTTAAAAAACATACTCTTTTGACGTGTTGAAATTTCAGTCACGAATCCAAAACTATTTCTTTTCGAAAAAACTCTCAAAATTTCAAGCAGTGCATATAAAAAAAATTCAGAGGTTTTCTATTTTTACCCGTCGTATCCTGGACTATACTTACATTATTTTGGACATGTTATGAGGTCAGACATAGACAATATCTGATGGATTGACGTCGGTTCAAAAATAAATTGAATAAAAACAGTTACCAGTGATTTGTTATCAACCTAGTTAAAACTTCAAAGGCTTCAAACGCCACTTTTCTTTGGTCTTCTTTATATGTACTCTTATTTTTTTTGTAGTTCTTTGTCTTTTAATTCGATTCTTCCCTTAACATTTCTACTTTCTTCCACTAGCGTTAAAATTTCTGAACGCATCCACCTCAATTTTTTTATTTACCTTTTATAGCTGTAGAGTTTCTTGACATAATAGTACTTTTGGTCTGTTGTACCAACTATACATATATGGTTTTAACTTTAACCAAAAGATCTAGACTTCTAAGAAAGACAGTTCGGAGCAGCATTTGTTACCTGATAAGATTCTGAAAGACCTGTTCCGACCAGAAGGTTGTAATAAACTTTGTACATGGAACAAGCATTTTTCGACATCTTCCACCATGCGGCTTTTCCGGATCCTGCAGAATAATTCTGAGTTTGATAAAAGAAGTACCAGCTCCTTCTTTAACAAAACTATTATCAATTCTCTTACGTTGTGTTATCCATAATGTTACTTTTTTGTGCTGCGCCTGTTGTTTAAGGGGAAATAAAAACGTGAATCATAATTGCAAACAGGTGTTATCATGGTCTATCAAAGTACTTAGCTAACAAACGTCTGTCTCAAAAAATTCATAAGACTGTATAGAACACTGATAGTCCCCGTTCTCACATATGGATCAGAGGCATGGACGCTAACGAAAACAGATGAATCCGCTCTATCCATTTTTGAAAGAAAGGTACTACGCAGCGGTCTGTGAGAACGGAATATGGAGGCGTAGATATACTTTTGAACTGTAGAATATCTACAAACATAAGTTTGGTTGAAAAAATATCATCACATTAATCAAGCGAAACCGTCGGCAGTGGGCAGGACATGTAGTCCGGGTCCTGGAATCGAAGATGGTAAAAAATATTCTAACAGCTCAACTGGGAATGATAAGATAGAGTAGACCAAAGCTGAGGTGGATAGATGGGGTAACACAGAATGCTGAGCAGATCGGTGTTGCCAACTCTAAAATCCAAGCAACGGACGGAACAGAATGACGCAGAAAGCTTGAGAAGGTCGAGGACCTTTAAAGGGCTGTAGCACCATGATGATGATGATGATAATAATGACGGACTCCACACACGTTTCAAGCTGCTACAAGTCTACGTTGTGTAGACTCCAGAATCTTTATTGCAGATTGGCTGTCCGAGGTTAGCTACACTTAGCAAGTAGTTTGGGAAATGTTCGATTACGGTAACTTAATACCCAACAAATATAAAATATGAATTTGGAGGGAAATTGAGAGTTACAAGTTATAGAAATTTACAAATTTTACCACCTATCTTCAATATAACTGTAGTACGTTTTTCTCATAATTTGAACAATTTACCTTTAACGGCTAGTTCTAATGATAACCTGTAAAGAAAAAAAATGTTAATATTATTAAATATATACAAGTAAGTACAAGTATAAGCAAGCAAATAAAATGAAGCAATAAAACTAAATATAAAAAAGCCTATACGGCATAGATTTAGTATACTGTTTTTAGCAGTGTCCGATTATCAAGCGTAATTACCATTAGGTATGGTCTCTTCACGTACATATCTTAACTACTATATTTAATAGGAATAAACCACAATTTTAATTAAAAATACTTTAATTTGACGTTCTGATCCGATCCAAAAGCTTTAAATTATTTTGTTTAATAAATCGTATCTTAAAATTACAGCAACCAATACTTTTGGCAATTTTGCGAAAAAATTAATCGTATTAATAATTATATTAATATGTAATTAATATTATTAGTATTATTACCTAAACGTGTCGTTTCAAGAACAAAATATGATTGAAATGTCATATGTCGGTAATTCAAATTTCTTTCCTAGGTGGCGTAGTTACTCTACAGGACAAACAGCGTGACTTGTCGTCCTAGCCTTCTATATTGATAGATTTGGTCGGCTGCATCAGGCGGTATAGTTTCGGATTTGTTCATCGTAGGCCATAGAAATATAATCCCAAAGCCGCACTAGCAGTATAAAGGACCGAGGGCTTCTTAATGCTGTTGCTCTGTTTGGGAATGTCATTATTAAATTATCAATAAAATTTTGAGGTATTGTTTCCCAAATTGTTTGCAATTCATTAGCTATTTGTTGTAAAGTTTGAGGTGACTGTAGAAGTCTGTGTAAACGTCTGGACATTTCTGGACCGCCCAAACGTGTTCGATGCAATGCATGTCCGGAGAACATGGTGGCCACTCCATTCTTGTAATTACATGATAATCTATCTATTCGTTCACAATTCTCGCGCGGTGAGGACGGGGATTATCGTCGATAAAACCAAATCTGTAACCTATAACACCAGCACATGGCACAATTATTGGTTCTATAACCCCGTCTCGATATCTTATAGACGTCATTGTTTCATTAAAGAACTTACTACGAAGTAAAAAACTTCTTGTGTAAAATGGTATAAATTTATTAAAATTTTTTAAAAAATATCTACAATGGATTTGTAAAATTTCAGAACGTTTTCAGTCCTATCGAACTATCATCAGTGAAAAACTTCTATATAGTAGTTGAAACGATAACGAGGTCAGATGACCCTTAAATTACATCATTAAAGTAATAAATTTTATAATATTCTGACATTACGTCAATGTTAAAATATTTCATTTGTAAGGAAAATTTTATTCATTTTATTGCTTTAAATATGAAATCCTCAGAACTATAGAACAATGGAAACAACATTTAGAGAAAGTGTCACCCAAAAGAATATCAAGATCAGCTTTATATTACAAAAGAAACGGTCGAAGAAGTATTGGAATATTTAGAAAAATATAGAAACTTTGAAGACGGAAGTCGGAAAGTGTATAAGGAAAGAAGAGAAGTCGTTTGAATACTTAAACGTAAAGAAGTTTAAAAAAGGATGAATTATAAAAGAGTTTTAAAAAAAGATATTTTATAACTAGGAATTAACAAAAAATAAAGCGGTTATTATTGGAGGTTATTTTAACATTTGGAACAAATGAAATAAAACCTTAAAAGAAAAATAATATTTTCAAATAAAACTCTAGTAATTTATAACTTTATAATAAAAATAAAAAAGTGCTCATCGACTTATACGTTGGTGTATTCTGCTCTCGTTATCAACGATAAATTAAACTATATTTTCAAGTTTTCTGGTATCTAAAAACGGTGCATTTAAATGTAAATCACACAAAAGTTACAAGAGACTAGCGTAGGAGGAAAATGTCTGTAAGTCTGTAGTTGAAATGAAAAGCAAAACTGAACAGACGCATGCGGCTCAGAGTCGGGCATGGCACAGCAGAAGCAGACTTCACTTGTGTAGCGTAGGAACATCGCATCGCCAAAAATCGATATGGCAGCTGCATAAGGCAATAAGATAAATCCGAGTGCAGTCTAGCCATCTCACAGGCACAGGCACACTGGAAATCCAATTCCGAGACGGAAGACACGATACAGGAAGCGGGCGTACCGAGTGTTCCTGCCATGGATACACGCACTTCGGTATGTGCTGGGGAAAGTCAAATTACTTCTTCATTAATTTTGGAAGTTTATTAAACGTTTGATTCTTATAATTGCAAAAAAAGTTTAATAGGCAACGTGTTTAATTTTAATTAAATTCTGTTACAAAATATGGTGGTTTAAATCTCAGATTTAATTCAGGCTACGATTTGAGTTGCGGCATAATATTGTTATGCTGTAAATAGTGTTTCAATCAATATTTCTCAGATATGAGGAGATTTTGGGGAAATCTTAGTGCAGATTAATATTTTAATTGACTTGTAAAAGTGGATAATTTTGAAATGTTTACGGACACAAATGTTGAATAACGAATAAGTAAAAATACGTGTAATTTTAAGGGCAAGCGTCTACCGAGTCACTGTTTTAAAACTACGGTCTGAAACTGATTGAAATCGCAACTGTTTTGTAATCTTGGCAGCGCAAAAGCATGTGAATTAGCCCACTAGGCGATCCTGCCGAAACTGGTTTCCAATCAGCCTAAAACCGATTCGGTTCGAGCCTCCTACTGGAACCTCCCAGTTGGCTGGAGTTTCGTTGCAATTTGTTGTAGCATGTTGTTACTTGAACATTTGGCAAACATTTTGGGGTATATATGTTTTAAGATTAGTCAAATTATACGAAAATTAAAGACTGGTCAAACATCTTGTTTATATTCTTTCAATAGTATAAAGAATTTATATTAACTGAATATTTGAAAAAAATTACGGATATTTATATTTTAAGATTTTATTTTAATTTTACGTGGACAGTACAATTGCCAGTTGAATATATGTAAAAATGAAAAGGCTATTACAAAAAAATATTAATCTATTTTTCAGAATAACGAACTTTTTCAGCTTGGAAATTTAACGAGAAATCTAAACATGATGACATTTGTTCACCATAGTCGAGAAACATATTTGTGAACAAAAGCACTGTTTTTTTTTGGGGAAAAACTATTTTAAAAGCTAATTTTTTATTTTGGTTTTTCTCTTACCCACCATTTTACTACATTAACATTGTATTATAAGCCAGTATTATAACCAATTATAGTTAAAAAATTTTATTTCAAATTCTTAGTAAAAGGTATATAATAAAATACCCAAACGGGCTATATCACAAATACATTACAGAACGTTTTCGGAATGTATATTCCATCATCAGTGTAACCTGAAAGTATATAACCACTTTAATTAAAAAGAACGTAAAATTTAAAATGTTATCGAAGGTTATGCAAAATGTGGTTAATACTTACAAATTATACATGCTATGAGCCACTAAAATATATGGGTGAAAACCCTTTAAATGTTATTAATGTATAGATATGTTACATTATATGTTATTATAAATTAGGATTGTTTCAGTTACCGTTGGAATTGGTAACATGGCAACGTATGGCTCTACATCGGTTACATGGTCCTGAGACAAAGTGTCTCCGAGGACCTGTTGATAACAACTGATAAAAATGACAAACTGATGGATGTCGGAACAAAGCAGTCAGTGTAACTTACGGTAGTTGTCTAAAAATGACAGAAGCCAGCAATATTTAAAATTGAATAAATTAAAATTATAATAATATAACAGTATCAACCATCAATGTTGTAGTCTGTAATGTGAATTTGTCCTATATTTATGTTGAAAAACATTGAAAAAATTTGTTTTATAAATTGATTTAGGTAGACTGGAGTACATGAAATTTTGTAGGTATCTAACTATACATGTGTCTAAATTTGTTCTTAACTAAATATTTTAATAACAGGTCCTGTATGTTATGAAACATTTGGGACCTAGGAAATAGTAAAAAAGACATATGTAGTAAGATGTTTCTATAAATTATTTATTTATAAATATTCTATAAATTATTAGTAAATTTTAGGTTTAAATGTTTTTCATTACAATCAATTGCGGTTTAATCCCATACAAATATCACAATATCTAACTTAAAAATTCTAGTATTTTCTTTTCCTTTAATTACTTCTGAAGCGGGTTCAACGGAGTAGTGATGTGCATTACAAGGTGTTGCTTCCATATAACACCTCTAGCCTTCACTTCTCAAGTCTTATCTTCACTTCCAAAAAATAAGGTTAACCACACCGATGAACCCTGGTAAACATGAGCAATCTTACTGGAGATTGGGTAACCAACCTCAGTGGAAGGTAGGGTCATAACCGACGAGGAAGGGAAAAATGGATCCTTTGAAAAAGAGGTTAGAACGGTATGCCAACAACCTACTACCTTAAAAAAAACACAGTCGCTAAAAATACGACCAACTTGCCTCGGAACCCGGACAGATCAAATTTACGACAACGATTGACTACGAAAATGTTAATGAGATTTGTAACTTGAAACATACGCGGAAATTCGCATAAGAAACCTGAAGTTATATCAGAAATCAAGAAAAACAACTTGGATATTATTGGGTTATCGGAAACAAAGCAGAAATGGCCAGGTAACGTGACTATAATGGGTATACATATTTTTGGTTAGAGATACAAAAACATGAGATAGCTTGATGTGGAATATCTATATTGCTTAAAAATAATATGAGGAAATATATCACAGACTTCAAATATGTATCACAAAGAATTATGAAACTCACTCTAAAGATATATAGGTATGAAACGGTATATTTCACCCATAGACACCCCAGAAAATTTATAAAAAATGAATTTTACCAAAGTCTCTCAGATATACTTGCAGAAACCAAATCACACCAGGATATAACAGTAACAGGTGACCCACATGTCAGAGTTAAAGCACAGGAAAATAACAATATAGATAAGTTTGTCGAAAACATTCAGAACGCATAATAGTAATAGACTTATCGAATTATGTAACCAATACAGTATGCAATTTAAAAATACACGATAAATATATTCATCGATTTACCCAAGTGAAGCCCCCGTCCGTAATGAAAATATCTATTATTGCCATTTCGCCATTTGCTTGTTGACGGTTAGCAAATGAAATTCGTGCACTAGAAACACCTAATGATGTGGAGATAGAATGATGTAGAGACAGAACCATCTTGGATAACTGCAAACGTCAAAATATTAATTAAAGAACAAATATACAAAATATCTTCCATGCAAAACAAACGAAAGTAATTTAAGGAACAAATCAACAAACCGAGATTTAAAAAGTCAAATTAAACAAAAGAAAAATATGTATTGGGGACACAATGTAACCAAATTAACAATTGTGTGGTTGGTTCAAGATCTAATGACGTGTGGCGAATAATTAAAAATCTTAAATTAAACAATTAAGAGCGTAGGCGCAAAATTTCGAGCCAATGCTTTTTAAATGCATTCATTTTTTTCGAATCCTAAAAAAACTAATAAGTATTTTTGAAAAATTTTAACGCAGAATGAAAGAATACATTATTACCGAGGGCCGAAAGTCCCTGAAAACTTCTATAATGTTTATTTTATTAAGATACAGGGGTGAAAAAAAAGCGAAAATTTAGTGTGATTTTTAATTTCAACTATCTCATTCAAAAAAACTTTTTGTTTATTCTAAGGGACTTTCGGCCCTCGGTAATAATGTAGTCTTTCATTCTGCGTTTAAATTTTTCAAAAATATTTGTTAGTTTTCTCAGGATTCGAAAAAAAAATGATTGCATTTAAAAAGCATTGGCCCGAAAATTTGCGCCTACGCTCTTAAGAGAAATTATTTACATTAATTGATCTTAAACAGTGGAAAGAATTCCATGAATTTTGAAAAATAGAGAACAGTTTTTAATGAACGATACCCAAAAGAAGAAATCCTAGTAGAGCAACTTGTAACGTTATAAACGTCACATGTTTGTTATTTTACTTTAAATAATTATTTTATTTTAAATTCTTTCGATTTTATTCATTGATTAACTTTCTCTTTTATTTTACTCAACTCTTCGATCAACTTTCTATTTACTAAATATTCTGTCATAATATAAATTTCAATTTCAATTTACACTTAATATTCTATTTTTCGTATTCGACTCCAGTCCGTTTTATGTCGTAGAATAGTATAAAGTTTCTATGCCCCACGTTGGGCGCCAATGTGTAACCTTTGAACGACCCATTAGAAAAGGTGGGTATAATGGGTAACAACATAACTAGCTCTAAAAGTTGGGAGCCACTGTATAACAGGAAAATGGGAACCAATTGTTAGGCCTCGCCTAGCTGTCTCTCAAGTGTAAGAACGGCGTATCTTAAATGTAAATCTGAAAAATGAGTTTGACTGGGATAAATAAACTAACATATTAACTAATCATATTTATTGTACATTAAAAATATAATTGAAATTTTAATATTAAATAAAAAAACAAAGCAAATCCTGCCTAAAGTTTTACAAAAAATTTAAAACGATACTCATGGCGAATATTGTTGTCTTCAAGTAGTTGGACATGATTGTAGAATATAGTTGTTGGTTTGAGATGCCTGAATCTAGATACTTGCAAGTATGTATCTTCAGGTGACCGTTGAGTACTGAATAGCAGCTGCAGTTATTATAGCATGGTCAACCATGCGCTTTGGAAAGTCCTAAACGAGGTTCAGGAAGTTTCAGCCATGTGGTTTCGATATTTCCCACCAAATGGTGGACAAGAAAAAATTAATAGGACCAAAAAACTAAAATAATAAACCTTATGTCAGCAACATCATAACTTTTTAAAATTTTTTGTAAAGCTTTAGGCAGGATTTGCTTTATTTTTTATTTAATATTAAAATTTCAATTATATTTTTGAAGTGCAATAAATTTAATATAATTAGTTAATATCTTAGTTTATTTGTCCCAGCCAAACTCATTTTTCAGATTTACATTTTAACATAAGACATTCTCACACCTGAGAGACTAAGCTAGACGAGGCCTAACAATTGGTTTCCAAAAAAAGTTGTGAGTTTTGTTGTTATACATTGGCACCCACCTTTTCTGATGGGTTGTTCGATATGGCAGAGCTAAAAGAGTAAATAAAGAGTTTGAAAAATGGAAGATCACCAGGACCTGGTAATATTGTGGCAGAACTATTTAAGTATTAACGAGGATTCAGTACTCTTTACCCGATTAAACCATCTCAACATTATCATCTGCTGTATTTAAAAAAATTGTAATAGAAAAAACCTAAATGGCTATAGGCGGTTAAGTGTAACAAACTCTCTCAGCCGACTTTTGGGGACAACTAATCCAATTAGTGTAGATAATTTATTTACCCTACAACAAATAACTGAAAAAATAAAAAAAAAATCAAGACTTACATATAATTTTTATTAACTTGAAAAAGGCCAATGACAGTGACCTAGAAATATATTATTGCGGACTTTGCGGAATCATTGCATTCATTGCGTTGCGAACTGTACACAGTTTTGCGTATAGTATGTAAAACAGGGTAACGTATTCTCAAAGGCTATCTACACCACTAAAGATCTTAGACAAGGATGCAGTCTCTCCATTGTTATTCAATGTTTACGAAGAAATAGAACTGAGAAGGAATGGGTATACCTATCAATAAGGTCCACTTCTTCACCGTGAGTTTTGCAGACATCCATATTAAAAAAATCCTTGGCCCAGGATTCTTTTGATATGCAGTTTTAGTTGACAAGACTTCTTCTTTTGTTGCCGCACGCTATGCAGCTTGTAGGCGTTCATGATAGTTGGATTATGCGTAAGGATTCTTCTTTTGCTCTTCTTATTATTGTGCTGATATCAGGTATGTCGCCTCAGTTTCTTATATCTCTGAACCATGAGTGTCGTTTGCGCCCTGGACCTATCCGATCTTTAATGTCGCCCATTAAAATAGTTTTTGAAAGATTATATTTGTCGGCTCTTAAAATATGACCTACAGATGTGAGACCTTCCGCTGTTTAGGTCTTCTTAAGACATCTTTATTAATAATATCGTCCACTCAAGGAATTTCAATCAACCTTCTGAGACACCACATTTCGTACCACCGTACATTATTATTTGCCATATGTAGCATTTTAGGACGCGAATACGAAGACCCAAAGGCGTTCCAAGCTGACAAAGGTTTTGGTAAAAGTATTTCTAGCTATTGTTACTCGTATTTTCATTTTTTTTTTTTATTTACACTAATTCACATAAGTTGGTTGTTTATTTTTAACTCTGCTTCCATATAGGATTGTTTGCTGATTATCATAAATTTCATTTTTGTGATGTTAATATTGAGACCATACTCGTGACAAGACTGCATAGAGAATATAGCAAATTGTATCTAGAAGTAGTTTGGATAAAACAGAATATTTAGTAATAAACTCTAGTGCAAGGTATGAGATTCTGATTGATTATAATACATAAGTAAAACAAGTTAAAAAATTTAAGTAACTTGGTGTTATAGTTGATGAGTGAGGTATAGCCAGGCAAAATCTGAAATTCAGACTTCAAGAGGCACGAAAGGTCATAGGTACAGTTGACATTATTTGGTGGGACAAAACATTAGCAAAAGCAATAAAAAGAGAATTGGTCAAACCATGGTTGATTTAGTTCTTACATATGGCTGCGAAGTTTGGACAATTAAATAAGAAGAAAAAAAACCCCTTACAACAATCGAAACGGACTACCAATGACAATATGTCAGAATTTCTAGATTAGACCGGATTCACAACGAAGAAATCAGAAATAAATCATTAGAACCAGAAACAATAGTTAATTAAGTGTATCGAAAAAAGTTATAAATGGTTTTATCATTTACTTTTTGTTTTTGTTAGAATATACACACTGTTTTGTTATAGATATGGTATGATATACGTTGATTATATGCAGGTCCCTACACTGTTGAGAGGAAAAGAGAATTTAGTGTTGGATACGTGATGATCAGATAAAAAATCGCAATTTAACATAAGATAATAACAATTTATTATTGTAATTTATTTGAACTCAATGTTGAATAAGTGATTTTACTATAATAGTGATATTTTTTCTAGTGATACGTGGATAGATTATTACGAGCATTTTAATTCAGTTAGGGAATTACACTAATTGTGAAGGAGTATGAACAGTAATGATATAAAAGAAAACTCTTTTATGATATCTTGGCTTTGTGTTGTTATTCGTTGAAAAGCTATTGATTAACTCTACATCTTTAAAAAGACCTTTAGAAAATAAAGGCACAAATAGGAAGCAAGAGAGAGGCCATTTATATGTAAATGACAAATATTGTTGGAGAGCGCAATACAGCATGAAAATATATTTAATTGAAGAGCTAAACTGAAATGCAAAAGGCCAGCAAAGCGCGCAAACATTTTATTTTTGTTCCCAAATCGATAACCAACCCACTACAAACTGTGTTATTGCTAGCTGGTGGTATGATGCGAATATTATTATGATAATTATATTGTTTAAGAGGATAATGAAAACACGCAGAATTTATCAGGGCGATAGCATGAATACGAGGGACATATTAGAGATTCTTCCTATCGACAATATTTGAGTATTTTTATCAGTATTATAAAGACTTAACTAAACATCCTCCGAGCACTTAGTATATGGATGGTGGGTGACGTTACTATCGAATAGCAGGGAAAAAGCGATTACAACGCGCATGGCTATGAATCTCATTATTTGTAATCGAATTTTGTTTTAGTTACTTTATGTTGAAAATAATTAGAATTTACAAACATTCGGTTGGTGTTTGTGTTTTGTTTTGGTCTCGTTCCAAAATATTATTAAGTTTTCCTTGAAAGAAATTGGAACAGGAAAAATATTTCTATTTGAATATTCCGCACATTTTAGAACTCCTGATTTTAATCTACATCAAGAAGTAATTACTATTTTAATGGGAATAAGCCACGATTGAAGGTTAAAATAAGTTTATTGACGTTTCAATCTCCACTTCAGAAATCGTTCTCGTGGAGATTGAAACGTCAATAAACTTATTTTATCGTTAAAGCATATGCAAAAGACCTATGCATGAGTTAAAAGAAATGACCAGAGACAGAGATTACTCTGCACTTTCTCCGGGGGGTCAAGATTGGTCAAGGTCAAGATACCAAAAAACATGAGTATTGCAGCCGCTATTGTTTGGGACTCGCTCGACCCTTGAATAGATACAACAGGTATTTTCCTCGTAGATAATCATTTTGTTCTTCTTCTTTTAATAGGACTAAGTCCTTTTTAAACTGCTATGTTTAGCCTTATGATCTTTTCTTGTGAAACTGAGCTTTAACTGTCGTACTATCTTTTGGCTGGCCTACCTTATTAGGTACATCTATTTTTTACAAGAATTTTTATCACAAGTACAGCTAATATTTTTCACTTCTGTTTTTTTTTTGTTTGTTTTGTAACTTAGAAATTATATTATTTATAATTAATACTATTTTTTTAATATACTTATTTTTTGGAATTACAACTACTTTTTTAGAACTACAACTATTTTTTTCGCATTTACTAAGTACGTACTATTTTTTTGTTTTTTTTTTTAATTTGCTTCTCGATTTTCTTTTTTATCTTAGAAATTGTGATATTTACAGTTAACACTATTTTTTAAAATTCGGTTATTTTTGCTATAATTTTTAGAACTACAATTATTTGTAAGGTAATGAAACAAAATTATAATAAATCCAAAGCAATGCCGACGTGCTATTGGTAAAACAATTAATAAACAAATACTTGCGAATTGTTATTGTAAATAATCAAATATTATTATAATCGGTCTGTCGCATATTTAAAACCGAAGAGTGTAAATACAAAGTGTTCATATTTCAATACAGTAAGTACTATTGCTGACCGTCGTAATGTAAGTCCCGACCACGACCTGGGTCAATTGTAAGAACGCTGAAATTGTAATAAAGTAGAAAAGTACCCATATACATATCAAGTAGAAAAACGCCACGTCTTTCTTTTGCGGAAAATGTGAACCTAAACCTAAGTTATGCTAGTGCAGTGGAAGCCCAACTTCGCATAGTGAAATAAGTGCCATATATCCTTTATTTCACAAAAACTACTAATATTTTTGTTTTTGTTTGTTTTATACTTTTTTAGAACTGCAATCAATATTTTTTCACAACAATCACTAATACTTTTTGTTTTATATCTTACCGTTTAATTGTATTATTTACATTTAACACTAAATTTTATATATTTATATATAGGGTGTGATAAAAGAAGCGGGGCGGTCGAATATGTAGCGAATTAAACATCGGATCGAAAAATTGACAAAAACGTGTTCAATATTTTTCAAAAATATATCGAATGACACCAAACCCAACTCCCCAGCCACACTACCTAGAGCGAGGAGGGGGGCAACTTTGAAATCTTAAATGGGAATTCCCATTTTTTTAACTTTTATAAGAAACATTTTTTTGTAATTGTGATAGACGTCGCTATAATCAGAAAAAGCGATTTATCGTGATACCCTACGAAAATTATGGAAACGGTTTAATATCTCAAGAAATACACTTTAAAATGAAAAATCAGTAAATACGTGTTTAATATTTTTCAAAAATCTAGCGAATGGAACCAAACACGACCCCGCACCCCCATCCGCTGGGTGTGGGACGGAGTGCAACTTTGTAACGTTATAAACGTCATATATTTGATATTTTTCTTTTAACAATTATTGTATTTTAATTTATTTTGATTCATTCATTTAATAACTTTATCTTTCATTTTACTATTTTTATTCTAAAAATAGTTGTTGCCCAATTCTTCATTCAACTCTTCAATCAACTAAATAGCCTATTTAATCTTTATTTTTTATTTTCAATTTTCACTTATTTAAGTTATATTTTCTGTATTTGACTCCAGATTGTTCTATGTCACAGACATGGAACATATAAATTTCTATGCCTAACTTCAGTCGACAAACGTTATTTGTCAGTTGACAACTCTGCCCTGTCATGTCACTTCGGTGGTAGTGTAAAGGGAGATTGGTTTTTATAGCGCTTTTGCTTATTTAAGCTGGATCTCCAGTTTAAAATTCATTTATATTATTAAATCTTCTCTGGGTTTTTTTGGCCTAATTTTTGGGTAAGGAATTCCACAGCACATTGCCGACCATAAAATAATAACTGCTGCTATTTAGAACCCGATTGCCACCTGAAGATGAAAGTATCTAAATTCAACTACATCATTAGCATCTAACCACTACATTCTACATCCTGTCCAGCTACTTGAAGAGAACATCTGAAGCGGTACTTATGTATGATTTAAAAATCTTTATGTAAAGCTTATAGGCAAGATTTAAAAATCTTTATGTAAAGCTTTGTGATTTTGTTTGATTTTAATTTATTAATAATATTTTTAATTTCTATAGTTATTTATGTGCAATACGACGACCTGAAGCATGTTAGCAACAACTGGATGCAAGCCGCACAAGAAAGAGACAGATGGAAAGAGCTGAGGAAGACCTATGTCCAGCAGTGGACTCATACAGGTTGATGATGATGTGCAATAAATATAATTAGTTAATATTTTAGTTTATTTGTTCCAGTCAAATTCATTTTTCATATTTACTTCTAAGATAGAATGTTCTCACACGTGAGAGACTGAGATCTACTATTGTTCTACATTGGCTCCCAACTTTCGGAAGTAGTTATATTGTTAGCCCTTGGCACCCAACGTTTCTGATGGGTCGTTCAATGGTTACAACTTTGAAATCTTGAATTTCTCTCTGTCTCTATCTCTATCTGTGTTTCTATCTCTCTCTGTCTCTATCTCTCTCTGTCTCTCTCTCCCTCTCTTTGTCTTCCTCTCTCTCTCTCTCTCTCTCTCTCTCTCTCTCTCTCTCTCTCTCTCTCTCTCTCTCTCTCTCTCTCTTCAATTCTGACCCTAGGGAGGGAATGTAGTGGTTATCGTGATTTGTCGTGTATTGTTCGTCTCCATAGATCTCTGTCTCTGGTTATTTCTTTTAACTCATACATAGGTCTTTCGCATATTCCTGTAATTTGGTCGATCCATCTTGTTGGAGTTCTTCGTTGCATTTTCATTCGGTCCCATAAAAATTAGTTTGCAGAGTTCTAATCTGTATATGTTTTTCTGTGGTTACAGCGCCATCTATCGCGAATCGAAAAAAATGGTTAACTGTTTCACATAGAATCCTAATCTGCAATAAAAATATGCTTTTCCATTAGACACTTCAAAGTTGCCTCCCGCCCCACACCCAGAGGATCTTGAGTCGCATTTGGTGCCATTCGCCAGATTTTTGAAAAATATTAAGCACGTGCTGTTTAGTTTTTCAATTGGAAGTGTATTTCTCGAGATATTAAACCGTTTCCATAATTTTCCTACGGTATCACGATAAATTGTATTTTTCCGATTATAACGCCATATCTATCAACCACTCGAAAAAATGTTCCTTATAAAAGTTGCTTTTTTTTTATGAGTAATCGAAATCTGCAATAAAAAATATGAGTTCCAATTTAAGATTTTAAAGTTACTCCTCTCCCCGCTCTAGGAGGCATGGCTGGAGAGTCGTGTTTGGTGCCATTCTACAGATTTTTGAAAAATATTGAACACGTCTTTTTTTTGTAATGAAAATTACATTTTATAATTTTTGATTGACATTTCCATTTCCATCCCCGAAATCGTTCTCAACAAAGATTATTTTAAAAATGTGATTTGCCATTTTCACATTTTTAAAATAATATTTTATGAACGCTTTCCAACAACATTATAAAATTTAATTTTCATTACAATCAATTGCGGCCGAATCCCATATAAACTAAATTTTAAAATTATATTTTTTTATTTACTGATTATATCTATAACTTAGAATTTATAATACATACAAGAACCATGGACCAAATACATACAAGAACTCTTTGATGATATCAGGTCCGAACAACCTCCGTCCTACAATCTAATGACCACTTACCAATCACATCAAATGAAGTGCAAAAAACAATATCACAACTAAAAGCTATTTAACAAGTCGACGTTTATTGCTCTACCAAAGAAAACAAAATCCGCATCCTGCAATGATTTCCGGACCATCGGCTTAATGAGCCACATTTTAAAGTTATTTCTAAAAATCATACATAAAAGGATATTACAGACTGTGCGAAAAAAATAAGCCGTACACAGTTTGGTTTTCGGAGCGCAGTGGGTACGAGACAGGCTCTCTTTGGCATACAAGTGCGATTTCAACGATGTAGAGACGTGAATTACGATATTTATGCATACTTCGTTGATTACCATAAAGCGATCGATAGCACGACAAGCTGATGGAGATATTAACAAATATTGGAATAAACACCTGTGATCTAAGAATTTTTAGCAATCTTTACTGAAATCAAACATCGTCTATCCGTACAGAGGCAGGAGAATCCGATGATATCAAAATCAAACGTAGGGTCCGACAGGGATGTATACTATCACCCCTGCTATTCAACATAAATTCTGAGGACGTTGAAGCCGGAATTCGAATTAACGGAAAATGTATCAATAACATCAGATACGTGGACGATACGGTGGTATTCGCTGACAGTTATGGAGCCCTTCAGTTGGAGTTAATGAATATAATCACAGAAGTAAGTCAGAGATATGGACTTTTCCTAAACATTAAGAAAACAAAATGTATGATGTCTCTAAGAAGGAACAGCAAATTGAAAGAATCAATGTGAATGGTCAACCAATAGAAAGAGTAAAAACAGACACCTACCTTGGTACGAACGTCAATGAAAATTGGGACCATTCCTTAGAAATCAAGCTATTCGAATATCATGATTTATCAGTACCCATAAAAATCAGGTTACTACGATGATATATCTTTCCTATACTGGAAATGTGGCTTTATCGTCGAATCCTGAAGATATCTTACCGACCACGTTACTAATCAGGATGTTTTATTAAGTATACAAAAAGAAAAAGATCTGTTAACCATAATAAAAATAGCTAAAATCGAATGCCTCAGTCACAACATGAGAAACAGAGAAAGATATGGGTTGCTGCAATTAATTTTACAGGAAGGCGAAGAATTTCCTTATTGAAAAATCTACGTACGTAGTTCAACAAAACAACCATAAATCTTTTCAGAGCAGCAGTTTGCAAAATACAGATTGCCATGATGGTCGCCAACATCCGAATCGGATAGGCACTACAAGAAGAAGAATTTATAATGCGTGGATACATGTCTCACAAAGAAATATCTGTCTCAAATTGACCGGTTTGGTATTGCACAATTTTTCCTGAACGCTTTTCCTTTTTGTCAATGGGCAAATAATGTTTATTATATTGTTTCTTCGAGATGTGTGTACTTCTTATTGCAATGAGATACTGTTCTTGGAATGCCTAAACGACTTCGACAAAGATGTATATATTTGGATGCTTTCGGTTGAAACATTGATTAAATTTAGAACGGAAACATTAATTTGCATTGTTGATAGCCTCTGACCCAACCAACCTCTGAAGTAGCCCACATGGAAGGTGGATTCTGCGAGTCTGGAGCTATATAATTATCTAGCAAATAATCTGTATATGGATGAATATCTTCTGGAGTTCCAGCTATGAGATCTTCCAAAAATGCTGCTTCTACTTGATTGGGTGGCAAAAATGTGAGGCCAAATGTCCACTGTAACCATTCGCTATTTTGTGACTCTGGATTGTCAGAAAAACCTAATTTTTGAATCTTCCTGTACCATGATTGAGCTAGATAAAACCAACATCCTTGAATTGACACAGTTGTCCACGACGGTTCACTGCTATGAATAGCTTTCTCATAGTCTGCGACAATCTTCCTGGGATAAAACACCTTTTCGATTTCGACACATTTGTTTATTATCATCCGAAACGCAGTTTTATGGACACCTTCTAACTTACAGTTCCTAGGTGCTAGTTGTTTGGGATATTTTTTCCTTCTGGCGGTGTAAATGTTGTATCGTGCGTTTTCCAAATCCACTCTATTTAACTGATTACGAATAAATGCTGGTGCTGCCTGAATTTCGCGTCTTACAATTTTTGTTGGCTTCTCCGTACTTAATATCGTTGGTAGCTTTTCGTTTTGTACCATTTGAGATATATTGTCTTAGTAACGTCATATCTTCGTCGTAATTGACTGCAGTTTTTTTGTTGAATTGAAGGTCGGTGACCAATTTTAATGGTCAGTTTTTATTATACTTATATCTTATATACCTTTATCTTATAAACTTATATCTTTCGAATACATTTAAGGGTACAACCCATTTTGTTGACCATTAAGTACATGGTTGAAAATAAAATTTTAAGAAGACCAAAAAGATCGCAGATAAACATCAGAGGCAATCAAAAGAATATGAACGAAAGAAGTAAGAGGGAAATTACATAGTGAAATTATGACTTCAGGTCGAGTGGTATATGGTTAAGGACCCTCTATAAAGACGAAAAAAAAAACCTCTAAGACTTCAGTATTTTGGATATGTTGCACAGAAATATAACCAACTTCTTCAAAATATATTTCATAAGAATATCGTAAAAAACATACAAATAGTTATAATAACTAATAGT
This sequence comes from Diabrotica undecimpunctata, assembly GCF_040954645.1. Classification (NCBI taxonomy): domain Eukaryota; kingdom Metazoa; phylum Arthropoda; class Insecta; order Coleoptera; family Chrysomelidae; genus Diabrotica; species Diabrotica undecimpunctata. The sequence continues at coordinate 119,440,991 of NC_092805.1, forward strand.
TTAGATAACTACAATAATAGTTTTCACAATGAAGATAGCATGTGAACAAGGTCAATAACATGCATTAATATCATCTCTTACAAAGATGGTCACTGTCGGACTAGTAAAGTACATAACATAAGTTCGGAGAAAAAGTTTATCTTAAAATTCTTGGAAATTTTTTTAGAAAAATATGGGAAGTAAAAAAAATAGGGTAAGGATCGCTTGGACGCGATAGTGCAGACAAGTTAGACGTCAATGTTCGTTAGCACTGTATCTGCATTATCGGCCGAAATTTTCTGAGCACGAGTTGCCATCGGTTAAAATAACTTTTGATTGTCAAAAAAAGCGCTGCATTGAATCATATCGGTTCAGAACACCGAACATAGTGTTGTTTAAATAATAAAGTTTCGTTATTTTGCCATATAATTCTGGTACTTTTTTTCAAAACGTATGTCAAATACATTATTCGCGCATATAAATTAAATGAAATTTAATTCTTGTAACAAGATTATACCAAAGAAATGACCCTCAATAATCGCCGAATATGTAGATTCTATTATAGACACTGCGGAACAGTAATCAAAGAATGAAAATGTCCGTTTTTTGTGCGAATATCTAAAATCTAATATAATGCTGTCTGGGGGCCCACGGCAGGTCCATCCATTTCTCCAGGCATCGCCTTGCGAATCCTTCGGCGATCGTTTGGTCGTTGACCTTCTCGCGCATTCCATACAGGATGGCTCACTATTGGTAGTAGAAAGCTAGCGGCTTTCTAACTTCGAGAGTTGTTACCTCAAAACGGCAGCTTTAAAAAGTAAGGTGTACATTTTTTATTCGCGCGTATCAGAAAAACCAGCTGACGCATTTAAAATTTATTTAATTATTAAAAATTAAATAGCACGTAAATTATTTATTTTTACAGTTTTTTCCTTTCTCAGGTGTGTCAACTCGCGTCATGTGTTTTAATTATCGATCCTTTTGATTATTTTGTGACTGAATTCAGCATTACAAAATATTAGATCAGATGGAAACGTTTGAGATTTGCTTGTTTTTTTTTTCGTGTATTGGCAACCACTTTCGATTCGACAGTAGTACCGTTAAGTAACATTTGTTTTCATAATTCAAAGTAAAGAAGACGATGCGCCACGTATTCTGACCAGGCCATGAACAAAGTATAAGACGAAGTATCGAAAGATCCGACAGAATTCTTGACTTCTGATCCGACTTAACAAAGCCTCTATGACCAACAGTTGACGATTGTATTAGGAGAATTCCATTTAACCACAATTTGGTATTATTATAATAAAATACAATACAGAACAATATATTTATATGAATTTATGCCATGAACATATCGCTTCAAGATAGAAAGGCAGATATACTATGACACGATTTGAAGAAGGATCAGTCGGGTACTTAATAAAAATGATTGCCTGTCAAAGCCTTTTGACTAATACCCTATATCATAAGAAGACAAGGAACTCACGTTTGGCATGGCAGTGCATTTACTAATGTTGATTTTATTTATGTTTCAGACATTTCTCAAAAAAAAATCTACAAAAAACGGCTTCGACTACCCAAAAAATTAATAAAACACTAACTAAGGGAGCAAGCCACAAAAACACAAAAAAACGGGCAAGAGGGGCCCACATCCTCGAGCGCCGAGTCACCGAACTGGGCCCAGAGCAGGAACTCGAGACCCAAGCAAGCAATACAGATCGATGATATGACACTAGACATAGCGAGTGTTACTATTGTGAACTATGCTTGCTTGTTTGCTTGACTTTTGACTCATAGTAGGGACTTACAAATAGCGAACAACGACATATATGGCAAATAAGTTTAAAAACTAAGACGGTCCTAATAATATTGTATGTACAATTTCTTTGCCGTTTTATGTTAGTTTTCCTTTATTTATTAATTCCCTTTCCATCAGGTTTCATCATATTTGTTCTAGCTTTCGTATTCTGAGTTATTTAATTTTTTTATATATTTTCTTTCGTATTGATGTATATTTGTTTTTTTTTTCGATAATCTCTCGATCTATTTTATTCCTGAGTATGGGTTTAGTTGTTGGTTGTCATATAGTTTATTGTCTCTTAAAAACGTTATGCATTCCTTTCATTTAGTAATTATGATTTTGTTCCCTGTTTATTCTGCTTTGTTCTTATCTTTCGTATGAATGATAGTCTAATATAAGCGCTTGTTTATACTGTAACGTTATAATCGTCACATGTTTATTATTTTCTTCAAATAATTTTTTATTCCAATTACTGTTGATTTTATTAACTTGTTAACTTTTTGTTTTGTTTTACTATTTTTCTTCTAAAAATAGTTGGCGCTCAACTCTTCTATCAACTGAACACTCTGTTTAATCGTTATTCTTCAATTTTAATTTCCACTTGTTTCGATTCTATACTCCATTCTATTCTTTGACATAGACATATATAAAATTTCTATAATGTCTATAACCTACTCTTAAATAGCTACAAATTATTTGTCTGTTGGCAATTCTTCTATCATTGTCAGAAATGTTAAAAAAATGCAAAGTTTGCGCTTCAATAGAAGTGGGAATTAATTTTTAACATTTTTCCTCTATTTAAACTGACGTTCAGTAACAAAATGCATTTATATTATTTAATTTTCCATTGGGGTAAGTTTAAATCTCCATTCAGTATCTTTTTATAATTTCTATATCTGACTTGTTTTTAAACATAGCCTCCAAGCCATCTTTTTAACTTTATTAATCGACCGTATATGCATGTAGGATCTTTATTTCATTTAATTAATTTGTTTAATAATTAATGATGATGATGATAGTGTGTTTGGCATGGAAACTAGTCCATTTTCCACAGATTTTTGAATGATTTATGTTATGTCTATGTATTAAAACTTGATTGTATCAAATATATATTATATATCCGCATGCATATAAGTGATTACATAAAATATGAGTTCGTATATTGATTTCTGATTCAGTGACAGTAGGTGGGTTATGTTTACTGGAAGTTGCATATTACTTTTAACCAAGTTTTAATAAAATGTACATGAGAGTGCTTTATTTTTAATACATCTAAACAGGATGTGATTAACATCACACTGGGAAATATTATCGCATGAGCACTTTCCTGATTCTATAATCTAGCCAGGTGAGCAGGAATGGTTACTAATTATTATACTCATTTAATCCTTGTCATCTACTTTTTTTCTATATATTTGTTAATCTTCTATGACAGGTAAATGTTTAAAACTTATGATGTTGCTAACAAGGTTTCTTATTCTATTTTTTTGGTCTAATTAATATTTTCTTTTTCTTCGTTGTTCGGGAGGGACTTCCGTAATCCAATTGGGCAACTATGTATATGGAGTAAACTGCAGTAGTACGGTCGCTGCTATAAAAAACTCGACGTCTGCATGAAATTACAATTCATGTACACGTTCAGCCTATATTAAATATTGTTAAAATTTTGTATCATAAAATTAAAAATATTACTTCGAATCCATTATTGCCAAAAAATGCCTCGAAAAATAACTGACAAAATAAAAATAAAGCACCAAGAAATTCTATTGATCTTGCACAGAATAGAATCAAGCAGATCATTCACAAACGCACGAATGTATACAATTATAACCAAACTAGGGGAGAGAACAAAAAACTACGAAATGTAAAAATAAGCAGAAAAATTTTGACAAAAAATGAAAATTTCGATGGTTGACTATAAAAAAAAGAGAAGGCTTACGCTGTTCAAATTCAAATATAGAGTCCAGCGCTCACGGCGCAACTGTTTTAAAACAAGGCAACGGTTGAAAACTAGTTTCATCTGCAAGTGGTTTACAACCAGTTCACAACGTAAATAAAATCTGTGTCCGCCCACGCTCCGTTCGGCTCGCAGAGATAAGAATACGGCCGAGGTCAGAAGGCCCTGCCTGTCATAAGAGGCGACTAATGGGTAGGAATTGAGAGATGTCGCTTGAGGTGACGGGTTTGTAGAAACGCACACGGACGCTTAGGCGTCACGGTCACCGGTCTACACTCATAGTATCTCTCTCTATACGGCTCTCGTGAGACCACTCTACTCTCATTCTAAGAGAACCAGGCGAAGTTGAACGAGCAGGGGCCGTACACACCTCTCTTGGCCTTGTGTCAAGCGTGGTGTTGGTGTCCCGGCACGTACCCGCCAGGAGATTTAAGAGTGGTAGAGGAGAGATCCTCGGCGGCGACCTGTCTACGTGCGAGGTGGAAATTCCTCTGCCTGCGTCACCTATCCACCTGTGGGAGGGGATAACGGGTAGGTGAGGTAATCGCAACACAGGTACTACGGGGAAGGTGAAGCCCCACGAAACGTGCCTGGCGTACGTGGCGTGGCACCTTCATTTTGGTGTCGGACTCGTAGGGGCAGTGGAGTCGTTAACGGTCGTATGCCGAAAGGCCAAGTAGACCGGGGTCCTGCCAAATTTTAACAAAGCATAGCAATGTGTCCGCCCACGAAGCGACTGGTTTTGGATCAGTTGAATTATAGTACAATGTTATCAGCTTATAATACAATGCTAAATGGGGCAAAATTGTGGGTGTAAGAAAGACCGATTGAAAAAATTTGCTTTTAAAATATATTTTCAGTTTTTTTGATAAAAAAAAACAATGTCTTTGTTCACAAATATATTTCTCGGGTACCATGGACATTTGAACATCATGTTCAGATGTTTCGTTAAATTTCCAATGTGAAAAATTATTCGTTATTCTGAAAAAACAATAAATTAATATTTTTTGTAATAGACTCTTCATTTTTACTTCTCTCCAACTGCCAATTTTAATGTGTACACAAAAATAAAATATAATCTTAAAATAGAAATATCCCCATTTTTTTTTTCAATTATTCAGGTAATATAAATTCGTTATCTCACTCAAAATAATCTAAACCAGATTTTTTAACCAATCTTTAATTTCCGTATAACATGACTAAACTTACAGTATTTATATCCTATAGTAATTTACGTTACATTTTACGAGACGAGTAAGAAGTTTCCACGGCGAGCCGTAGGCGAGTCCTGGAATTCTGCGAGTCTCGTAAAATTACTTTTGGATCGTGTTACGTAAAATATTTTTTCTGTGGCCGTTTTGTGTTGTCATAACAAAATTCAAGTTGATGTTGTCAAAGCCGTTACCTAGCTACCCAAATCGTCCCGAAAGTGAAAAAATTAGTTCCGAAAGTAGCTACTTTCGGTACGAGTTGAGTAAAATGATACTTTCGATTTAATAAATCATACCGAAAGTTTTATTTTCGGGACGGCTGCAGAAAAAAATATTTACCAAATATACCAAATGTTCATATAAGTACATGTTACAAAAAATTGCAACGCAACTGCGACCACGGGAGGAAGGTTAAATAAAATCGGTTTTAGACTTATTGGAAAACAGTTACAGCCGGATCGACTGGTAAGCGAATCACCATACTTTTACGCGGGCGATATCACAAAATAGTTGGAAGCGCAATCAGTTTCAGACCGTAGTTTTAAAACAGTTGCGCCGTGGGCGCTAGACCTTAATGTCGTCTGCCAGAGACTGATCGACACAGGATTACCCGAAAAATTACAAACATTTCAAGTAAACGTATTTGGAAAAAATGCACCGAAAAATAATGTACCAAACAAAGAAAATATCATTTTCCAAAGTTTTCAAGTGAGTTTTACAGTTTCTCAATACAACAATCAATTTCAGTCAAAATTATTGGCTCACAATGCTAAGTAACAAATAACAATTTTAACTTTGAAAAGTACGGATCTTATAAAGAAATGAAATAGTATTTTTGTTTCCACTAACAAAAGATACCATTGACATCACAATAAGTCATTTTACAACATTTGCTAAATTCTTGATAATGTAATTTTTATTATAATTAATAATGTTATCTTGGTAATATTATTTTTTGAAAATTTATTTTGCATAAAATATCTCTTAAGTCAAAAAATTACAGGGTTAAAAAATATAAATAAATAGAATTAAAATTGAAGAAAATAAACATGATCCACCCAGTAGATTGTACATCCTGATCTTGTCATTGGGAGAAAGTCTGAATGAAATGCTCTAGGTAGGTCACGTCGATGATTATAGATAGATGTTAAATGCAGATATGCTAGTGGAACGAATGCAAAGTGTATCAATTATAGACTGGTAATGAGCTACATATTTTTTCCAGTTAATGCTGATGGTTTTTGTTGTCGCAGCTCGCGAGGAATTTCCGTTAGATGGCGCACTTTCGCCACATTTTTAACGCTATTTTTAGGTTTTGTCGAATTTGGAAACTTACAGACTGCACAAATATGTATATACGAATATGTGAACGTTTGGAGGGTACATATTAGAAACAACTTTAACAAGTAGCCTTGAATTCACCTTGCTTTATACCATTAGGTCGGCTTGGTTGCTACAAAATATTGTTTATTTTATACGAAACCAAAAATTTCCTAAATTATTTTTTAAACAATTATATTTCTTGTATATTACCTCTTCTTCTTTATTTTTGTAAATATAATTAGTATTTGCGTTGTGCAGAATTAGCGAAGTAAAAAATCGATCGCGCGACAATATAAAAGTAAGAATTATCATTTATTTAAACAGTAGATGGGATCAAAATAAAATACACTGCTCTAAAAAGTTTATACATCAATAAGAAAAATAATTTAATAAATGAAATAATTACATATTACGTCCTTAAAAGAAAATATTTTAAAATATATCGTAAAAAACAATTTTTTACAAAAAAGAAATTGTCTTGTACACATTTTTCACTGATATACAGACCATTCGAACGTGCTATGGGAACACGTTTGCGCCCAAGTTACAATGCGTGTGACATAAAAATTCCAACAATGAGTTTTTTGTGCTCGAGTTCAAATTGTGCTGACATGGCGTTGGAGCATGTGGAACAACGTACTCTGGCACTACTCATTTCTCAGATTTGCTAGACTTTTCTTCAGTCTTGCAAAGGTGTCAGAAGTCTTAGAGGAATCTTGTATATATTTAAGTGAAAATAGTGATCTCCTAAAAGGGCAGACTCAGAAAATATTCAGGCAAATCGTAAGACCCTATAAATTGGTAATATCAGAAAGATTAGACCAGAGAAATTAACAAAGAAAAAATCCTCTTTCGTGACACTCTTTGATATATGTATCGAACAACTACTTTTGATAAATTTGGTGATAACAATAAACGAAATATGCAAAATAATAAACGTCATTTTTTACTTATAAACAATATATAAACAATGTAAGATCGCTAGTTGATTTTTAAATACTAAAGGTGAACACTGGCAAATTATATGGAAATATGACCAAATTTTACTGAAAAAGTATAAAATATCCTTTAAAATGGGAGTTTTTAAAATTATTTTTGTTAATTTGTTGCTTAATTATAGATTCAAAAGTCGATTTTTTGAAAATTATTAATAATTTTTCTAGATATGCACAAAAGTCGTACCTATTGGTGGACGGAGAGGATTGAAGAAATAAGAAGAGGCTACATCGAGCTAAGAAGAAAAGTCACGAGGGACAGAGGGAGGCATCGAGTGATGGAAGAGGAGGTAGAAAGATTAAAAGCCATGAAGAAAGAGCTGGTGCGAGAAATAAATGGCGAAAAAAGGAGATGTTGGAAAGAACTTTGCGAAAATCTTGAAAATGATATCTGGGGAGACGCCTACCGAATAGTTGTCAAGAGTTTTAAAGGGACAGGAGGCTTCTTTAAGATCGAGGAAAGTCGAAGGAAAGAACTGGCTGAGGCTCTTTTCCCACAGAGGGAAGAAGTAAGATTTATACCACTCCAATTAGAGACACCGGTGACTGAATTCACAAGGGAAGAGGTGACGGAAGCTGGCAAAACGCTCAAAGCAGGAAAAGCGCCTGGACCGGATAGAGTGGTACCCGAGATAATAAAAACCATGATTGAGGATAAAGTGCAATGGGTACAGGATATTATGAACAACCTGTTAAGAAGACAAGAGTTCCCAGGAGACCTGAAAACGGCAAATCTCATACTTATCCCTAAACCAGGAAAGGAATTAGAGGAGCCCGGGGCGTACAGACCTATATGCCTGTTAAATACCTTAGGCAAAGTCTTTGAGATTCTTGTGAAGACAAGGCTAGAGAGGGAAATAATGGAGAGGGGTGGCATATCCGACCGGCAGTATGGGTTCAGGAAAGGGAAATCTGCGGTAGAGGCTATAAGCAGGATCAAGAGGGAGATATCCATATGTAGGAGCAGATGGATGGTGGCTTTCTTCCTTGATATAAGAAATGCTTTTAATAGCGCTAGCTGGGAAATTATCGTCAGACTACTGGGCGACTTGGGGATATCTTCCTATTTGCAGAATTTGGTTAGGAACTACTTCACAGATAGATGCATCAACATTGCGAGAGGTAACTCTATGAGAACCACGACAGGAGTGCCGCAAGGCTCCGTACTGGGGCCATTGCTTTGGAATGTTCTTTACAACGAGATTTTGGAGACCGACCTGGGCACCGGCGTACAGGCAATAGCATATGCGGATGATCTGGTGGTGCTGGTGGAACACGATGAAAACTGGTCAATCATGCAGAGAGGGAATCGAGCCCTCAACAAAGTGAAGACGTGGATGGGAAGCAGAGATCTCATGTTAGCAGCCGAGAAAACTGAAGCTATGATTCTCAAGGGTCCGAGGGCCAGAGACCATATAGTTTTTGTCCTGGAGGGAGAAAGGATCGTACCTGCCAAAAAAGTGAAGTACTTGGGAGTAGTCCTAGATACGAGGCGAACTTTTGGCGAGCACGTGAAATATGTCGTTAGCAAGGCAGAGGTGAGGACTGCGGCGCTGACAAGGATTATGCCCAATGTGGGGGGTCCGGGGACCGCCAAAAGGAGAATTCTAATGGAAGTGGTCCACTCTACTATACTTTACGCGGCACCGGTATGGCAACAAGTGCTTAACATCAAGAAATATAGACGAATGCTAGAGAACGCCCAAAGGAAAGCACTACTAAGGGTAGCACGTGCATACAGAACAACATCAACGGTGGCCATACAAGTGATCGCGGGTGTGTTACCCATCCACTTGATGGTGAAAGAAAGGGCAGAAACCTACGGGAAGGATGAGCAGGAGAAAATAATAGCCAGGAATAGGAGCATAACGGAATGGCAGGAAGAATGGACAAATGAGCATAGAGCGGCCTGGACGAGGGTATTAATTCCAAATATCGCAGACTGGATGAAGTGCGGGGACAGAGACACCAATTACTTTTTCACCCAGTTCCTAACAGGGCACGGCTCCTTCAGGGCCTATCTAGAAAGGATAGGGAAGGTTGCGGATGGAAATTGCACAGACTGTGGAGTGGCTGACACGGCCGAGCACTGTGTATTCGAGTGCAGAAGATTTGATGAGGACAGAAACGAATTGTACAAAAAGCTAGGTAGGGTAAGTACAAATACCATAATGCAGGTAGCAATGAGAGGAGAGACTGAGTACAAGGCAATATTGGAGGCAGTAACTCAAATTGTCAGAAAGAAGGAGATATTGGAGAGGAATCTACAGCAAAGGTAGGTAAGAGAGTGAGAGAGAGGGCGAAAGAGAGAGAGAGAGAGAGAGAGAGAGAGGATGGGCTATTCATGCGATGCACCGGTCTGAAGAGGACCTACCGCATGAGTAGCCTGTATAAAAGGGGGTGGACTTTAGTTGGCAGGCAGGGAGCTATGGGTGTATCTGTGAGCACGACTCCTCTGGGAGGACTGCGTGCGGATGGATCCTTCCACCCTGAATCCAACTCACGCCAGGTCATCCTTAACGGGGACACGGCCTGGTACGGTCTTTAGAAGATTTACCATCAAAAAAGATATGCACAAAAAACTTTAATTTCGCGTGGTACTAAGGAAAATATCACATGTATTTAGTTATAAAAATTTTCATTTTCGAGAAGTTTCACTACAGTTATTACAAAATTAAAATTGTTTATCCCAGAAAGCTTTTATCTACAAAACGTTATTATGCGTAAACTATTGGTTCTACATGAAATCTGAAAGCACCAAATTGAAGAGAGAGGCTTATTTTATTAATTTAAATCATTTAACAATTCAACAATTATGTTAAATATTGCAAAACAGGTTTACAAAAGTACTGTGATTTTAAGCTACTAAACATTTAAAACAACTCAAACGCATCAGCATATGGAAAGTTAATTTTGTTTATTGGAAATGTTTTCATTTTTACACGAATAAATATAATGTTAATATAAAAATATAATAATGTAATATAATGTCAATATCGACACATACCATCTTTTCGCAGACTTCAAATCGGCCTATGATAGTGTCCTAAGAAATAAATTGTATGAAGCCATGGATGAATTCCACATCCCCGATAAACTGATAAGATTGGTTAAGGCTACAATGCGTAAAGTTTTGTGCAAAGTCGAAATACAGGGCGAACAATCACAGGCATTTGAAACGCATGTTGGGCTGCGACAGGGAGATGCGCTGGCGTGTCTCCTTTTCAACATAGCTCTGGAAAAGGCGGTCAGGGATGCCCAAATAGACAACAGAGGAAACATTTTTAATAAATCATCCCAAATTTTGGCATATGCAGATGATGTCGACCTAGTTGCCGGCACAACACGCAAGCTAGAAGAAATGTATACCACCTTGTCAAACGCCTCAAAAAATATGGACCTGCAAGTAAATGAAGATAAAACTAAGATAATGGCATCAACACCCAACAATAGAGCCAGAAACATCGGCCACCAATTAACGATTGATAATTCTACCTTTGAAGTGGTGGACAAATTCACATACTTAGGCTCCCTGATCACCAAGGAGAACGTCATGACGGAAGAAATCAAGCGAAGAATAATCCTAGCAAACAAATGCTATTTTGGACTGAGTAGACATATGAGAAGCAGAAACTTAAGCCAAAAACAAAAATAACCATATACAAAACCCTTATACAACCAATGTTGACATATGGGTCGGAGACATGGACCATTTCCAAGGCAGATGAAAATCTCCTGCTTATATTTGAACGAAGGATCCTGAGAAGAATATTCGGTGGCATCTGTGAAAATGGTGTTTGGAGAAGGAGGTACAACTACGAGATATATCACAGATATAAACATATATTTGGTGGTAAAGACGTAGTATCCTTTATAAAAATAGGAAGACTAAGATGGGCAGGACATCTGGCAAGATCACAGCAGAACAACCCTCCTAGAAGAATCCTTATGTCGCAACCTGTGGGAAGTAGAAGTAGGGGTAGGCCAAAACTCAGATGGAGGGATGGTGTAGATGAGGGTGGTAGACAAATAGGCGCAGCAAACTGGCAACAGTTGGCAATGGATAGAACTGACTGGCGTAATAGACTTGGGAAGGTCGAGGCTCTTTTATAGGGCTGTAGCACCAATGATGATGATGAAATATAATGTTCTACGACCGTTAGAACCCGAGTTAGCCTTTGTTTATTTCTCGATTTTACTATATCAAAAACTGAATTCAAAAATTCAAATTTATAAAAGTCGCAATATCTCCCGTTCTAATCAACGAAAATTGATGTATTTTTAATTTTGGGTATCTCGGGGCATAAATCATAAAAATGAATTTAGTTAATTTGTAAATTGTTTATTTATTTAACCAAGTGATTTGTTTTTTTTTTAATTTTTAAAAATAGTGAGCTTAATTCAAGAAAAATTAACACTAGAATCAACATTAGATTTGATTTTCAACTAAAAAAATTATTTTTGGTACAATTTATTGTTAAAGTCTATCTGTTTGCAACTGGCAGCTTATTCCAAATGCAAATCTTCACTAATCTTCAAACAGGAGGTAAAGTGGTCAAACCGAAATCGCTCAAAATAATATCCTCTCTTGTTAAAATGTAGTTTTAGATATTATCTTTCAAAGATTTCACTATGTTCACATAGAAATAACAATACAAATCCATGGATTATATACCTAACAGGTATGAAAATCATGGGTCAGTGTTGGAGAATTAAAAAGGGACATATTTATGTGTTAAATAAAATTAATGATAAAGAAGGGGATACATCGTATTGATATATTTTTTTTATTTTTTAAGTAAAGATTTGCAATCTATCCTGTTTGGACAATAATCAAATTTGTTAATTCAAACAAAGAAATTAACATGGGCGAAAAATATCTGCCAGTGCTGGTACCTCCCTTATTAAATTTAACTAAAATTAATATTAAAAAAAATTCTTATATTATAAACAATTTACTTATGAAAATCTATCTGACAAGTCCAAGGGTTTGTGTCTCTTAAGTCCTCTCACTTCCCTGCTGTTGTACAGTACCGCACTAGAATTTGGGTGAATTTCTAACCGCTGTAAATGCCCATTACTACACTTTTTTGTTTCTTCACGCACAACACTCACTGAGAGATCACGATGTATGACTTCATTAGGGACGTAGTATGGTGCATTAACAATCTGCCTAACAGACCTTCGATTGGAACCTCTGCAGGATTTCAATATTGAATTCGCTTGCATACCCCCACAGTTGAATGCCATAGGTCCAGATGGGTTTAAGACTTACTTTATACACTACTAATTTATTTTCTAGTGATAGTTCAGATCTGCTTCCAAGTAGCCAATAAAGTTGTCTAAATTTTAATCCAAGTTGTTTTCGTTTATTGAAGATGTGGTTTCTCCAAGTAAGTCGTCTATCAAGATGGATACCAAGGTATTTTGCACTAACGGATTGCGGTATATCTTGATTGTTTAGTTTTAAAGATGGACATGTCAGACGTTTGGTTGTAAAAGTTACATGGTTTGATTTACTTTCATTAACCTTGATTTGCCATTTTCTTAACCACATCTGAATGGTGTTAAGGCGGACTTGTAACCTTTAAGATGCTTCGATCGAATTTGTGTTTGTGTGCGACGAGAGGATGACGGTGCCATCGGCAAATGTTGCCAAGGAACACTGATCAGGTATGCCAGAGTTTATAGGTCTCAATGCTGTTACTATCGTACTGTATTTTATAACTATATACACTTTATAAAAGCTTGTGTGATGTCCAAGAAGACTGCAGAACAATAGTGCTTTTCCTCCAAATCCTGGTTTATGATATTAACAACTCTATGCACTTGGTCAACTACTGCGTGTTTTTGTCGAAAACCAAATTGGTAGTCAGGAACAAAGCAGTTTTCTTCTAGGAAAGAACTCAATTTATTTATTATTAGTTTCTCAAGAATTTTAGCAAGAATTGGTAATAAACTAATGGGTCTTGATATCTAACATTCAAGCAATGTACATAAATTATTAAAAACTTACTGATTTATTTATAAATTATGGATTTCCATCTCTTCTTCTTCTTCCGTGTCAGATTCGTTGTCAGGCACGATTGGAATGATTATAGATTGATAAAGTTCTTCAATATTACTATCAACCGTCCACAATCTTCCTCCTCTTTTTTACGTGGTTTACGGCATTGATCCAGTTATCTTTCGTTGCGTTTTTTATGAAATTTAATAAAATTTATTTGACACCCTTCAATGTATATTTTGTCTGGCCACTTCACTTTTTACTTGAGCCCATATTAACTCTATTGGATTTATTTGGCAATGATAAGGTCGCAAACGTAATACCGTTACTCCATTTGTTTCTGCCATTTCGTCAATGACATATTTTTTATGGTACGATTTATGTTGCCTTGCAATTCGTAATAATTCCATTTTAAGCATATGCGTTGGAGCCAGTCAATTATAGCTATTTTTTTTCTTTGAGACGAAGATGAGATGATATCCTCAGAAACGTATGAAACAGATATATACTTGAGGCGACGAAGAAATGTCCTCTATGAGAACTACTATTATCAACGCTATGAAATATAGTTCTTGTTGATCTGATCTACCGGCTTAGCAGCCATGCAATATCGACACAAAGTTTTTTAAACTATATCATGATGGTGGGCAAGTGAACATTTTCTGGTAACGTCTCCAGTCAGGTGCATATTGCGGTAAACTACATAGAGAAACGCGATCTAAAAGAAAACCTCTCTGTGAACCGTTATCAGACAAAACTAGTAGCCTACACAAATAGGAAATTCCTCGGTTTGGATGAGCAGAGACTATTTAGTAGAGAGATTGTTACAACTAGGGCAAATATCTGCAGGTGACTTTGAATACTAAGCTCAATTGGAATACATGTATTAATAATATTACCAACAGAGCTTCACAACTATTATGGAACTACAGAAGAGTTGTAGGTCAAATATGTCAGTCTCAGCACTCCTGAATAGGCAAAGAGGCGCTCCTGAATGTCACAGTAGTGCTGAAAATACAAAATCATCATCTAGAAGCCATCACTATTCTATTCTCTAGAATGGATCAGAAAATTATATAACCAAATATAGCGAACTCAACAGTGTCCCAGGCTAAGTAAAATATTTGCAGTGCTAGTCTGCTCCAATGAAATCATTAGTGAGGGCTATATGGGGAACAAATTTCACCGATAGTCCCAAAAATCAAAACCAAGGTATCAAATCAAAACTAGCGGCGAAGCAAAGTTCTACAGGAAACTTTGAACGTCCAACACCATTCCGCCTCATCACAAAAGTTGCTGGTAGAAATAAAATTTAGACGCGGGTGGAAAAAGTCCATGGTGGAAGAAATTGTCAAACATATCCTTTATGAATATGAAATGCTTAGTGGCATGAGGCGAGCATACACCGGAAAAACAAGTATTGAGCCGGAAGAAATCCTCAAACTCGAAGAAAGTTTCTAGCTTTTATCAAGAGCACCTGACTTCTAAGTGGATTCTAATCAAAGGACAGAGTATGCTACAGTGGACTCACGACCAAGTACCTAAGACAAGGAGTGATTCGCCTAATTTAGAAAGAATAATATTTAATGATCAAAGGTGGAAAATAAAATTCTTCCTCTAAATCTATTTAATACCCCCCATAAATAGTTGTACAAGCGTTCAAATATTTAATTAAAGAACATTACACTGCTAGAGAAGGTTCTGTCGTGAATTTATAAAAAACAGAAGTTTTCGAGGTTTTCTCAAAAAAAAATATCGGCCTAATCCATATGATATATTTATATAATACATGAGGACGGCAGGATTGTATAATAAAAAAAGCAAACGAATGAACATGAAAACTTGAAATATTGTTCGGAAAAGCGACTTAAGATTTTATCAAATAGTTCTTGTTGAAAATAAACCTTAAATTATAAAAATACACTATTTAAAGTTTCAGCTTCAATAGTACAGCCAATTTTTGATATTTGATAATTAAAATCAAAGATTATTTCCTATTATGTAGAGTAGTGTATACTAAAAAACATTTTTGACACACTTTTCAGATAACCTTGTGTTTTTATTATTATTCGCATAATTCGAGTGGCACACAATTCACATGGTTTTTAAGATAATGTATTTGCATTGTTATTTTTGTAAATTTAAATTTGGGCTGTATTTTTAAACATAATGATTCTCAACCTACTATCTAACAACATTCTTTTACAGTGAATTTGACACTACGCTAATGGTTTTATTAACCTGAAACAAAACTGCTAGTTTTTGTAGCTAGTAATAATTTTTATATTTACATTTGTATAAACTTCGTAGGAAAATGATTAAATTCTTAGTCAAGACAGGTAACAATATACGCGATAACGAACTTCAACAAGCAATTTACAAAATATAAAGCAGTGGGACTAATTGATCCCATAGAGAAGTTCACAAGACCATGCATATTAAGATTCTGGATGTTACCAGAAACTTTTTTAGCAGAAAATAAAACAAAAAAAATGGAAAAGGATCACAATTTTTTTATAAAAAAGTATAAGCTAAAAAGCAAATTATAACACACCTATACGAAAAAATATACGAGCCCAAACAACTAGATATTGGCAGAATTTAAAATATATAACAAAATCAAGTGTTAGACGGTACATTTTCAAGTGCGTTTGAAAGCTGAAGCCTTTCTTTATATGTAAAAAAATCGACTATTTAGTACCCAGCATAAATTTAAAAATTTGCAAAATTTTTTGCAGATCCTGGATTGCAAAATTATTACGCAAAAAGTATTAAATCGATCCTAGCGAAATTTAGCACACCTTTCAGTAGTATTATAAAGTTTTTCTAGGTGGAATATGAAGGCTGTAAGTTATGTCTCTGAAATCGAAAAAAAATTATAGGAAAAACTCCATATTGAAGATCCGAACTAATATTTACATAAATATTTCCCACTATTTATTTACATCTTCATTTGGTGTATGAAATGACTGTTGTCACTATTGTTCTCTAAGTATATAATTTTCCTGATTCCGCTGAACTCTCATTTCCCTGTATTAGATTTTTTGTAGCATTCCGCTTCAACTTTAATTATGTGTTTTCGTCTAGTTTCCTGCTATAATATACACATTTACTTAATTACTTCCAATATTTATTAGATATATTTTTTCCTGCTTAAGCCTAAGATCCCACTGCATGATCACTACGTTCATAACGTATTTAATCAAACTCACATTTTACATATATTTAAAATTAGGAGAACACATTGATAATTGCCAGTCAAAAAGTGGCCGCAAATATTTTTAATTCAATTAATAGTAACTAGTTTTTGACAAATATTTTATTTCTTTTGTTTCTTTTTAAATAAAACACGCTGCCCATGACGTATATGCATGTTTTTTATATCAAATCAAAGCTAATTTTTTTCTTAATATGATGTTATAAGTTTGCCTGAGAAAAAATGGTCGAAAATTAGGGTTGCCAGCTATTAAAAATGGGAGATATCAATGATAAAATAAAAGACAGCAAGGGCAAGTACCTATTGGTTTGAAGTGTCAGTTGTGTGAGTTTGTAAAGCATGCGTCGATAGACTTTGATTTCTTTTTATATATAATAATATACATATTATCATTTGTTAAACCAGTATCGTTGCGTCCCAACTCTATTTTACTTTATCTTTGATACTTCGCGTTTTTAACAGCTGGAAATCGTAATTTTCGACCATTTTTTCTCAGGCAACCTTATGTCAGCATATTAAGAAAAAATTAGCATTAATTTGATATAAAAAAACATGCATACACGTCATGGGCAGCGTGTTTTATTTAAAAAGAAACGAACGAAATAAAATATTTGTCAAAAACTAGTTACTATTAATTGAATTAAAAATATTTGCGACCACTTTTTAACTGGCAAACTATTATCAATATATTCTGTTAATTTTAAATGTATGTAAAAATGTGAGTTTGATGAACCACGTCATGAACGTAGTGATCCTGCAGTAGGATCTTGTATTATTAAGAGAAATTTATAAATAACTAACTAAAATAAAAAAAACTACAATCCGTGTAGGTTACAAAGAGGTATCCCCTGTTAAGACAGGCAAAATTCCCTCACTCCCAAAACTATTTTTTTTTTCATTTTTTTACGTTTTATGTGATAAAAAAATAAGACAGCGCAATTTTAGCCCGTCACCCCTCCCCCCACATTGTACCTTCAAAAACATCAATTTTTTGTTTTTATTTTTATTAGGTGGGATGTAATCAATTTAAATATTTCAAAAAATTCATACGGATAGTAAATGCTTGTAAAAAACTTTGATTAAAAGCCTTTAAGGATTTTAGGGATTTTGGCGGGGATAATAAACATATTTTTTAACATCGAAACAACCTGAATAAATTTTCTCATATTTTTACTTTTTATATGAATAAAAAAAGATTCAGCTAAATTTGTCCATTTTATAGATCCGTAGGTTGAGTATACATAAGCTAAAAATGCATTTTTTTTTTTTTTCGAAAAAAGCGTATAACTTTTTTTTGGAGGTGGCTACAGGTCCAATTTTTATTTATTTTGTGTATTTGATCAACAACTATATCTCTGATTTTTTTAGATTTTTTCGTATAGTGCACCATCTTCAAAAATCCAAAAAACTGTTTTTTATGGGTTTTGGGCGATGTTCTCCACTTTATAGACTTTAAATAAATCAAATTTAGGTTTTCTTATAGGTTATTCATATCCTAAATTAAATTAGGCCTTTACGGCATTCAAAAATTGGGCAAAACACCTTTAAAAAAACATGTTTCACGGTTTTTAGAGGTTTTGACGGGGTTAAACATATTTTTTAACATCGACACAACCTGAATCAACTTTCTCATATTTTTACTGTTTATGTTATTTAAGAATAAGACAGCACAATTTGTCTATTTTTATAGACCCGCAGGTCGAGTGTACATAACCTAAAAAGATGTTTTTTTTTTTAAATGCGTATAACTTTTTTTGGTGGTGCCTGTAGGTCTAACTTTTCTTTCTATTTTGTGTATTTGGTCAAAAATTATATCTCTGATTTTTTCAGATTTTTGCGTATGGTGCGGTATCTTCAAAAATCAGTTTTGGGGAATTTTTTCCATTTTATAGAATTCAAAATAGATCAAAACAAGGTTTTTTTTTTTATACGTTATATATACTTTAAATTAAACGAGGCCTTTAGGGCATTCAAAAATCTGACTAAATACCTTTAAACTAATAAAAAAGACCGGTTTTTTTTATGTTTTTAAAGGTTTTTGGGGGTTTAATCATATTTTTTGCGATCGATACAGCCTAAATATTTTTTTTATTTTTTACGTTTTATGTAATTAAAGAAATAAGACGCAATTTTAGCCCGCCACCCCCTCTCCCTACCATAAAAAACATAATTTTATTATAATTTTTTTTTTCGGTAGGTTGCAATTAATTTAAAAATTTCAAATAATTCACACGTATGGTTGAGGCTTTTACAAAACTTTTTTAGTGTACACAATCTAAAAATGCATTTTTTAAGAGCTCATACCTTTTTTTGGAGATGGTTGAAAGTCCAATTATTTTTTTATTTTCTGTATTTGATCAAAAACTATATCTCCGATTTTTTTTAGATTGTATGGTAAGTTGCGCCATCTCCAAAACCCGGAAAAGCTATTTAGTTTTAGGAGATTTGTCCATTTTATAGTCTTCAAAATGTATAAAATAACCAAAAAAAAAAACAGTTTTTCGGATTTTTGAAGATGACGAACCATACGGAAAAATCTGAAAAAAATCAGATATAGATTAAATACACAAAATTAAAAAAAATTGGACCTGCTGTCTCCTCGAAAATACGCTTTTTTTCGAAAAAAAAAATTTATTTTTAGGTTATGTACACTTAGCCCACAGGTCTATAAAAATAGAAACATTGAGTTGAGTCTTATTTTTTAATCAATAAAATACCATTACTAGTAAGTCAGTAACACATCGAGGGGAAGGGAGCAGCGAGTTAAAATTGCGCTGAGCCTTATTTTTTTTATCACATAGAACGTAAAAAAAATTAAAAAAAAATTATTTTGGGAGTGGGGGAATTTCCCTATCTTAACGGGGATACCCTTTATGTAAACAAAATAAACTTCCTATATAAAACATAATAGAGTGAAAAGAAACGTATCTGAAAAAAAACGAAGAATTAGAACTTGAAACATTAAGAATAAACATAAACTTAATCTTTTCAATACCAAAAATTAGAAGAAAAATATATATTAAATATCGAATTCTCCCTTAGAGTCTTATAGTCTAAGATCACTCTGAAGGATCACTACGTTCATAACGTAGTTAATCAAACTCACTTTTTTAGATGCATTTAAAATTAGGAGAATACATTGAGAATAGGTTGCTAGTTAAAAAGTAACCGCAAATATTTGTAACTCAATTAATAGTAATTAATTTTTGAACAAAAATTTTATTTCGTTTATTTATTTGTTAAATCAAATACGCTACTCATAACGTATATGCATGTTTTTTATATCAAATTAAAGCTAATGGTTTTCTTAATATGGTGATACAGTAGACTCCCTCTATAACGAGAACTGAAATGGCAGACTAATTACCTCGTTATAAGCGGATCTCGTTATATCCAACAACAATAATATTGTGCATACATATGAATATGTAGTTTTCTAAAACATTAACTTTCTATAGTGAAGCCATTCGGAGCAATATAAGATGCTAATAAATATTGTTTGAATAGCTTTTTTAAAACAAAGTTGTTTATTTTTATTGTCAATGAAATGCATTAAAACAAAAAAGAGTTGTTTACTTTTACTGTCAATGATATACGTTAAAACAAAAAATCTGTATTCTGTAAATATGTATAAAGCGTATAAAGTTATTTTGTCATTTTTGACTGCTTTAAATTGTCCAGTATTCTACCTATCATATTTTCTAAAGATGTGAAACAGTTTTATGTTTCTTTATTTGCGTTTTGTCCCTGGATAAAGTTTCTGACAACCTTTAAAACACTTTCCACATCTTGTCTATTAGGACCCATATTATTAGGTGTGAATGGTCAACCCAATACAATGACACTTGTGAATAATAAATTTTACATTTCCGACTAAGAATCATAAATTGTAAGAAGTTTATTGCGGGCGGCCCGCAGTTAAAAAGGGTATTTATTTATAGCTACGGCAAGGCCAAAACGTAAAAAACACGTTTTTCAATCTTAACTTCTCTCGTTATAAGCAAATTTACCTCGCTATAAAGGGTTATAGTTCAATAGAAATTTCACGGGACATCTAATGTACCTCGTTATAAGCGAAACCTCGTAATAACCGTGTTCGTTATAAAGGGAGTATACTGTATAAGGTTGCCTGAGAAAAAATGGCCGAGAATTAGGGTTGCCAGCTGTTAAAAACACGAGGTATCACAGATAAAGTAAAAACAGCGCAACGATACTGGTTTGATGTGTCAGTTATGTGAGTTTTTAAAGTATAAAGTCAATAGATATATAAAAATATATAGATTATCAATATTTACGACCATTTTTTCTCAGATAACTTTAATCATAAGAAAAAAATTAGCTTTAATTTTATATAAAAAACATGCATATTACGTCATGAGCAGCGCATTTTATTTAAAATTAAATGGACGAAATAAAACTTTTTTTTAAAAATTAATTACTATTAATTGAATTAAAAATTTTTGCGGCCACTTTTTAGCAACCTATTATCAATATATTCTCCTAATTTTAAACGTATGTAAAAAATGTGAGTTTGATTAACTATATACTATGAACGTACTTATGAACGTAGTGATCCTGCAGTCGAATATTGTACTATTAGCAACGGACGCAGCAATCCTAAAACATTACAGCATAAATCGCCTGCAGCCTTTGAGATAAGGTTAGATAGGATAATAAAGGATATATTCGACTAAACGAATCATTAATAAGAATTTACTAGAAATATAGAAAGAAATAAGAAAAGATAAATAATTAATAGCATTCAAAAATCGAAAACTACAATATCTACGTCATAATAATATAATATGTGGCTTAAAATACAGGCCGTTACAACTGATGATTCACCGTAAATTTCAAGCAAATTGCAGAATTCGATGTGAAAAATATCATGACAGCGTAATTTGGGGGATTGATTTGACTATACATGCAGTCTCATGTTTATAGCAGAGGTAGACATCGTGAAAATTATAAATCTTGAAGACGGTACTATAAGAAGGCGAATATATTCAATTTCTCCCAACTCTCAGTATACCGCACTAACAAAATTCCGTTAAATTAAGTAGCTGTCGTATTTACTTTGGGTAACCAAGAGTGAAATTAGATCATTCATTAATTTTCTCACATGCTATTGCGGTACTCGTACCTGCTACTTAATTACATTTCGACTAAGTAGGCAAATAAAAAGTTTCGATCAACAGAATAGAACAGATTCGCCGAGGATAAATGACCTTTTATTTGGATAATTGACGTTATTAAGGTTTATTGTCCGTAAGAAATTCATTTATTATGTACTAATCCACGCGGTTTTTCGCTTCTGAATCTGATTAGGGATATAATTTTAACTTGATTGTGTTGTCCTGATAGTTGCTTTCTATTTGTATTTCTATCACTGGGCTATTTGTAATTTATTTCAACAGGCGATGCAGATGCAACAATCATAAAAATGTACCGCTTTGATTTTAGAATTATATCTAACCATATTGAGGGTAAAATTCAACAACTACTATTTGATTATCAACTTCCACTTTTTATCGATTATACTTTCCTGTTAAAAAATAATTATTTTTCTTTGATATATTATATATCTCATCAACGGTTTTCCGAATTTATATCCAAGTTTAGCTGAAACACAAACTAACCTAATTATAGACTGGTAATGTCTATCTAAACTAATTAATTAATCTCTGTGTAAAATTACTAGCGGGACTTAAAGCAAGTTCAAACTGCCTTGCGCCATCCAAAGGAAGCACCACATTTCAAATACTTACTTCTAATTTGTTTCACCTTTTAGACTTTAATGTCCATGTTACGCAGCCATACAATAGATGGACTACGTAGGTATCACAATTTAACGAATAGAACAAAATAGAATAGAAATATGCTTTATTGTTACTGAAAATTATACAATTTTATGGACAAAGCTTACAAAAAAAATCAGAAAAATAACAATAACAATTTAAAATTTACTGAAATTACATAAATCGTCAATACCACAAAATAAAAGATGATAAAATACACAATCCATTGCAAAGTTTAAATAAATTGCAAATTGCATAAGAAAACCTTACGAACTAATAAGTTTAAGTTGCTAATAAAAAATACTTTAGTTACTCGTACATAAAGGTACTGTAATTTCTTAGTTATTCGTTAAGAAACTCTTCTACTGAATAATATGGTCATTTAGATAGATAGGAAAGGAACTTTAGGAAAGAAGTTGCAAAGGGAAATGGTTGTATAATTTTTTTGCCGAATATAATATAGATTTCTTTACTAAACCTTTGAATTTCTGGTGGAGCAACAGTTAAAAGAGTTAAAAATAACATCAGATTGGGCAGCTGTACTAGAACCCCAAAAAGGAAGACCATATCGAAGATGAGACTCAGAACAAAGAAAAATATGTTATTTTGGAAGATGCTAAATTGATTTCCTTCGAAACAGATCTTATTGCATAGCAAGCTGAAGCTAGTTTCTTACTTAACAAATCGGTATGAGGGGGTCATTTGAAGTTGCTGTCTATAAAAATACCCAAAAATTTTACAGAATAAATGATACTGATCTGGCCGTTATTAAGAAGCAAGGGTTGAAGAGCTCCTTTATAGGATAATGCTACTGTCTTATCCACGTTAATAGAGAGTAAATTAGAGTCGGACCAGGTTTTTATTTTAAGTAGATCAGAAGTTATAGTTGCATGAAGAGTTGCAATATTAGAGTTCCTCCCGGTGATATTGGTCTGATCAGCAAAAAGAAAAATTTTCCATCGATTTTTAAGTTAGTGATGTCATTTATAAAGATAAGGAAAAGTAGAGGACCCAATACTGAACCTTGCGGTACTCCACATACAATGCTTTTGTGACTAGTCAGTATCATTTGCTCTAACTAGTTGTTTCCTATTCCTCAAGTAAGATTGGAACCAATTCAAAGAAATACCTCGAATTCCGTAGAAATTTAGTTTTTTTATCAAAATGTGATTTACACAATCAAAAGCTTTGGCATATTCACAAAAAACAGTGGCAGTATAAAGATTATTGTTTAGTGCTTGATAGACCTCATGTATTGTAGTACAGACAACATAGCATCATTAGTACATTTATTAGATAAAGAGCCGAACTAACTTTGTGATAAAATGTTGTTTTCAACGAGAAAGAACAAGTCGAGCTTTTATAAGTCTCTCAATAATTTTGGATCGGACCGGTAGTAAGGCAATAGGTCTATAGTTGCAGACATTCGATTTTCACCACCCTTATGAAGAGGAATAATATGGCTGTCTTTAGGCACTCTGAAAATATACCTTTCTATCATCATAATCATTCGGAATCATCATCATAATCATTAATTAGTGAGTCCAGGACTTTCAACACATTTTTTGGGAAAATTTTTTTGGATAGTCCATCAGTACTACAGGAATTTGCTTTTGATACTACTGATTGTTTGAATCAGTTCAGATTTATCAACTGGTCTTATAAAGAATGAATTCAAGACATTCTTGAATCAGGGAGATAGGGAAATAGGTTGTTGTGGTAAAATAGTTGACGTTATATTTTTACTTACATTAACGAAGTATTTCTTACAAGATCAGACCTTAGTCTACAGCTTAGAATCCGAATGATCAAATATTACGTTTTTTCTGTCTTACTGTATGACTGTGAAAGTTGGACAATGGACTCTGAAATAGAAAAAAGAATAGATGCCTTTGAGATGTATATATACAGACGAACGTTGAGGATTCCATGGGTACAAAGAGTTACTAATGTTGAGGTACTTCGTCGCATATGTAAACAAAAAGAATTACTAAGAATAATCAAAAAGAGGAAAA
Source organism: Diabrotica undecimpunctata (assembly GCF_040954645.1). NCBI lineage: Eukaryota > Metazoa > Arthropoda > Insecta > Coleoptera > Chrysomelidae > Diabrotica > Diabrotica undecimpunctata. The sequence goes on from NC_092805.1 coordinate 119,465,297, forward strand.
TGCAATACTTGGGTCATGTGTTGAGAGGCGAAAGATATGAATTACTTCAAGTTATACTGGAAGGAAAAATACAGGGCAAAAGATCAGTAGGAAGACGCCAGAACTCGTGGCTAAAAGACCTGAGGAGATGGTTCGACCGCTCATCCGCAGAGATCTTTCGCGCAGCAGTTTCCAAAACTACAATTGCCTTTTGGATCGCCAACCTTCGAAAGGAGACGGTGCAATGAGAAGAACGAAGTATTCATTTAGATTTTCAGGGTTTGGAAGAGAAACTGTTTGAGCTGTCTTAGTTTTATTTCGAAGATCGTTTATTATGGACCAAGTTACTTTTGCAACATTTTTCGAGCATCCCAGACGATTTTGATACATTTTTTAGCTGTTTGATAGTTGATAAGTTTTAGATAGAATCCTCTCTACTTGGAGATATATTCAGTGACAAAGACGTTGGTAGTAAATTTCTTGATGTATAGTAGTGAACGCATATTCTTGGCTGATTATATGGATACCTTATGCGGTAATCCAGGGTTTGTGATGATTTGACTTAATTGTAATTAAAGGAAATGTCTTATTGAAAATACAGACAAGCCTATCCATAAAATCACTGAAATTATAGTCCATGTCCACAAGGGTAAGTGCCATCCACAAGTTAAGCACAAATATTTGGAATTTACGAAAGTTCTGAGCGGAAAAAATCCTACCTAAATGTTGGGTTTTCGAGGATTATTTGTTAAGAGTGTTAAATTTGGTACACACTGCTTCATGATCAAATAGTCCTTCATTAATAATTGTAGAGCGGACATCAAGGTATCATCAATTCTAGAGAGGACACGATACGAAGGTACGGGGGTTGCTGTTTTAATTTTAGAATATGACACTGTCATATTCCAAAATTTCAAAAATTTCACTGTCAAAAATTTATAAAGTTTGATGTTTCCATTGTTAATGAAAAGTGACAAAATTCAATAATACTGAGCTGTTCAATTATTTTATACTAGAAATAATAGAAAAAAGCAAGGATTACGTAGTGAGGTAGTACCAAAGCCGTAGTAGGTATTAACTTCGATTTTCATTGTCTTGGCGATAACAACAAATTGTCGATTGGCTATGGAAAAATATTCCATATAAATAAAAGAAACAACTTAAAATTCAATTGCTTGAGTGCGTAAAATAAATATTAAAAGTATGTAATAAATAAAATTACTGCAGTTTATAATGTTAAAGCATTGATGAATGCCGTATTATTGCAAATTGATTTGAGCTTACTTGGAAATTGGAAAAAATGCAACTTTCAAATTAAGCGATGTAAGAATTTTATTTAATACCGCAATTAGTAACGTGGCTGAAGACTCATGGAAGAACTAGACAAGGTATGTACCAAAAGTATCCGACATTAACTATCGTTTCTAAAGTTTGTGACGCTTTGTTCTTCATCATCCAGTTCGTGGTAATCTTCGATGTAATCCCTATTCGCCTTATTAACACACACTCCAAGTCACTGAAGCAGTTCTAAAATTAAGTTTTTGTAGTAGCTTTCAGTGTCAACGTCGCATTCGTTTTAATTGTGACTGTATTGTGAAAACGTTGCGCTTTAAGCGGCATTTTTCATTTTCCAAAAAAAAAGCAGCAGGGCGGGGTTCTATGTTGGAACTGTACGGAATTGGGAGAATTTTGTAACTTTGTGTTACATAAAAATAAATAAACTTATTATCGAATTAAATGAATTATCGAAATTCTTTACGCCAATATATTCGCTTTTTTAAAAAAGTCGGTGCACTTTTTGTTTGTTGAAATCTCTACTTCCTGATGGTGTAAAAAATATACATTACTATGGCGAATTTTCATCATTATGTAAAATTTTGAGCTATCTATTAAAATTTACACTTTAATTTAACCAAATAAGTTAATAAAGCTAATAGTTCCAGTCTTCAGAGAAGAAAATGTCACTGAACCCCTAAAAATCATACGAACAAGCTCAATTTTGCCGAAAATATAAATTTTGAGACCCCAAAAAACATGCAAAAAAGTATACCACTTTTACCCGTGGACTTACCCCTAAAACCCCCTTTGTAGGAGGGTAAAAACGCAAAAAAATCGATTTACCAAGAATCTGTACGCCGTAGAAAAAAATATTTCAAATAAAAAATGTAGCTGAGATAATTTCGAACAAAAATGTTTATTAGCACTTTTTGTGTAGAATGAACCGTTCTCTCAGAAACAACGCTTGAAGCGATTGGTGATTTGAATGTCAGTCACACGCGCGAAATCAATGTTCAATAAAATTTGTATCAGCTTGACGGTAAAAAATCGATATCTTTTGATCCAAATGTCCTATCGACAAAAATCAAGATGCCTTTTAAAGGTGAAGACTGCTGCTTTCGTATGCAATTTTTGTATTTTGTCGCAAATGAGCTCATTTTTCATAAAGATGTTTATCATATTTTAAATGCCTCATATTTGTTACCAAAACTTAAGATCGAAATTTCATGTTTTAGGTTTTGTAGATTGGTCTCTAACAATGGAAATTTCATTAAGACCGGTCAATAAAAGTAATAAAGTTCTCACGCGAATCGTAAAAAATCAATCACGTAACGTTTACTTATTGAACAAATTTATAGAAACTGACTTCATTTGCGGCAAAATAAAAAAAAATTGTAAACGAAAACTGCACTCTTTCACTTAAAAAGCATTTTTATTTTTGTCGATAGGACAGTCCGATCAAAAGATATTGACTTTTACCGTCGAGTTAATACAAATTTTATTTAACATTGACTTCGCGCGCGTGACACTCAAATTTGCCGGTCGCTTCAATCGTTATTTCTGAGAGAACGGTTCATTCTACACAAAAAGTACTAATAAACATTTTTATTTAAAATTATCTCAGCTACATTTTTTATTTGAAACATTTTTTTCTACGGCGTACAGATTCTTGGTAAAACGATTTTTTTGCATTTTTGTCACCCTACCAGCGGGGGTTTAGGGGATAGCGCGGGGGTAAAAGTGGTAAACTTTTTTGCATATTTTTTGGGGTCTTAAAATTGATATTCTTGGCAAAATTCAGCTTGTTCGTATGAGTTTAGTGGTCAAATCTCTGACGACTGGACTATAATACTTTATAAAACATCTAATATACACTTGCGATCATAAAATCCGGGTCACCTTGAAAATTTCAAGTTTCTTGAATATTTTTGAATCTGGTGCAGTAATAACCTTTTTTTTTTAGGCTAATGTATTTTTTATTTGTCATCAATGTTTGTTGTGAAAGAAAAAAAACGGTTTTTTTTATTGTTTTTATTGAAAAAGCAGAAAACAAACCAAATTGTTGAAACAGACATACGAAAGAAAAAATGAAAAATACAGATACAGATACAGATACAATACAAACATGGTAAAACATGTGGAATTTCAATGACTAATATCGTGTATTGCCTCCCCTTGCTCTAATAACCTCTTGCAGACGACGGGGCATATTCTCAATTTTTCTCCGGATTACATATTGTGGTATTATATTCCACTCTCTCACTAACAGATCCTTAAGCTCCTGTGCGTTGTTAGGAGGAAGTGTATGGGTTTGAATACGTTTTTTCCAATCGCTCCAGAGATGTTTGATGGGATTCAGGTACGGAGACCTAGCTGGCCAGGATAACCTCATAATTATAACCTCGTCCAAGTATTGCATACTGATCCTGGCGCAACGTGCGGTCGCGCCTTGTCCTGCATAAAAACGGCGTCTTCTCCAAGCCCTGCCATGGTGGGCATAACATGTTCTTCCAGAATCTCCGTAATGTACCTTCGTGCAGTTAAGGACCCATTTTCGATGAAGGGTAATTCTGTGCGGAAGTAGGAAGATACACCTCCCCAAGCCATGACCGAGCCTCCACCAAATGGCATTCTTGGAGCAATACAAGCTTGTGAAAATCGTTCACCGGTTCTCCTCCAAACTCTTACACGTCCATTGGATCCAGTTAGGCAGAAACGGGATTCATCTGATAATAACACTTTGCTCCAATCATTAATTTTCCAATGCGCGTATTGTCGAGCAAAAGCTAGTCGTGCAACTCGATGCGCCCGGCCAAGTGGCGGTCCTATAGCCATTACCCGAGAAGCTAGTCCAGAAGAATGAAGTCTTCTCATGACTGTTGCAACGCTAACATTACAATTTCGTACTTTCTGTAGGCAATTTCAATGCATAACCGCAGTTGAGGTCCGGTTTCGTAAAGTCTGAACACAAGGAAACGGTCATCTCGTGCCGTGGTTGTTCTTCTTCGTCCAGAGCCAGGTCGTCTGGTTAGCAAACTCGTCTTCTGAAAGCGTTGAAGCACTCGCTGAACCGTAGAAAGGCTTACGCCAACAGTTCTTCCGACTTGCTGTTGAGTGTTAATGTCTTCCACAAACGCAACAATCCGTGCCGTTTCAACAATAATCAAGGCATTTTTGGCAAAAAATAAACAATAATAAACACTAATAATGGCACTAATAAACACTAATGGTGGCAATAATAAACGTTTGTTTCTTGCGTTTGAACAGAAAGTCGAAGCACAAATAAGACATTTAAAACAAGCGGCAGTTACAGGTACCGTTAATTTTGGGAAGTGTATAGTTTTCCGCGAAATCGGCATTATTGGAATTCTTTGTTACAAAGGAAACTGCTAAGCCGACAACAATTCTCAGAAACATGCATTAGTTTGTATTTGTGTTATTATTATTTACGATAAAGCTCGTTAAAAATGAAATAACGGCGATTTTCAAGGTGACCCGGATTTTATGATCGCGAGTGTATTTTGAGAAACTTGTAGGATCCTTTTTAAGTTATATGCGTATGTGCCTATTTATTGCTATTTTAAGATACCTTGTATATCTGAATTAACCACGAAAAATTTTAGAAGAAGGGGTTAGGAGGGCCTGGGCCCTACTACCTGTTTATTATTTCTTAGCAGCTGCAATAACCATTAGCCAGTATTCGAGATACACGTTCAAGAACATCGCTCATAAAAATACACGTGCAGGCTGATGTACTTGTAGAGTATCGTGACGAATTTACTTTTTTAAAAGAAACTTTTGGAATCTACATAACAAGGTAAATATTACCTGTATTTAATGTTTAATGTTTAACAATAGAATGTTTAACGTAACATAACCTCAAAAACTAAAATCGAATCATATTCACTAAAATATTAAAAAATAATACTTTCGTTTATTTTGCACAAACAAATTTAGTTTTAGTCATCACAAAACTGCAAAGGCATTATTAACTTGATTTTGTCTTTTCAGATTAACAGTATAGATGAATCTGTTTGTATAATCTGCAATAAAAGAGAGAAGACAAGCAAGTGTATGAAATAAGAAAACAACAGCTTTGAATCATTTAGTGAGGTCTAGCAAGAAAAAAATCGACAAAACAAAAAATTAGAGACTAACATCTTACATTTAATTTCCAATCTGATTGTTTTCTCTGTGATAGATTTTTCGGTAATACTTCAAAAGAAAAAATTCGATGTTTAAAATAACGATACAAGAGATTACAGCATATTAAAAAAAACACATTAAATGATTTCGATAAAAACAATTTTATATACTTTTATTTATTTATAGATTTTATGACATAAATGTAATTAGGTAGAATTTAATAAATCAACTTTTTTACTGACAAAAATTGCAGCAAACACATTTTTAGATAAAATGCCCCTTAAATAGTATCTTTAATATTTAGAAAATCAACTATTTTCCCATGGTTTTTGCAATCTCTGTTTCATGAATTTGCAAATTTTTAGTTTATCAATTATCATGAAATCTTACTTTTTTCGAGTAATTACAGCGTATTTTTTTGCACTTTCTGAAAAAATCGCCATAGTAAAGTATATGTTTTACACCCTTCGAAAGTAGATATTACATTGACCACAAAGCGTACCAACTTTTTTAAAAAAGCAGATATTTTGACGTGGCAATTTTCGATTTAAAATTACGGTGCTTTTTTGATATTTAATCAAAATAAGGGCAAAAAGTCTATACTTATTCTAAATAAAAAAATTACAGTGTATTTGGGACACAAAAAGGTAAGTTTTCAACTATCATAGTTGCTATCAAAAAGCCTTCGTAGACACTTTGTCTCAGGACTAGCAACCTCCAGTGGAGTCTTACGTTGTCATGTGATCAATTCAATTCAAATAATGTAACTTAAATTCAATTTAACGACATTTAACGGGTTTTTACCCAAGTATTTAGTGGCTCAAAACATGCACATCTAGATAACACTGATGATGGAATATTAATTCCGAAAACGTTCTGTGATGTAGCTCGATAGCGTGTTTTAATTATATACCTTTTATAAAGGATTTTTAAATAATTTTTTTGTGACACATGGTATACAGCCAGCGACAGGAACTTAGTTTCCTTGTGGATAAATACAAAAGTTGTAGATCTTTTTATTACCTACAACTTTGCTATAAACTTTCTTTCGATTGGACATAGTTTTGCCGGAAATCGTGAAAAAAAAACGACCACTTTAAAAACCCACCTCCTTCCACTTCCCAACGTCAGATCGCCCGTAAATTATTTTTCCTTTAATTTTTATTATATTTTCTTCCTTTTACAATATATTCCATCCCCTTACATTTTTTTTTGTCTCAAAAATTATCAGTCCTGGCTTATATTGTTTACAAGAACAATTTAATAATTTATGAAAAATTAAACTAGGACAATCAATAGGACAGTTAATTTATATAATCAAATTATCACTAAGTTGCGTGAGTTGCGCCAAATGTATGCAAGTTACATTACATTGACCGAATTCATGCTGAGATAAAGTTAAAAATGTTTAGCCATCTCAAAGGTTATTTTACTCGACCCTGCCTATAGACGTTTTACTACACTTTACACTTACTTACACATAAATAAATATAAAAAGAATTGTTTTTCTTTCCTTGATTATCGCTTACATTCAACACCTTTAGTAGAGCACACCAAGAAAAAAAATTCAAAGTAAAACAACACCACGAAAACAACGATATATCGCCAAACACACAAAATATTTATACAGAGAGCACACTAAATTAACCACTTATATTGAAAAATTAATAATTTCGATCGGTAGTTCATCAATTTAGACAGATCATTTGTCAATGAAACAATGTGTTCATTTAATACACCTTGTAAAAAATTAGAAAATCAATTTACAGCGTTTTATTACATTTTAAGATTTTTCTCGTTTTCTTAGATATCATTCTAAGACTGTTGACGTTTGTAATCGATTCGATACGTTTCATGAGTCTTGTATAAAGTGACTACGCCAGCACCAGAGGACCGCCAGAATGCCGGCATGTAGTCTTCCGTAACGACATTTGGAACGTGATTGTATTTATGGCAAAAGGGATTTACGATTCGATATCGATGCTGATGATGATGGTCGGCGATGCCAACCTATTACGCTGTAGGCGGATAGAATGGTTTCCAGTCGGCCGGATGTATTTATCAAATACTAGATTAGATATATCATATTTCATTATTTAGGGTTGTTTAGTCCGTGTCATACCCTTTCGGAAATATCAATTGTTTTAGTAAATGTTGAGTTATTAATCAGTTGTATAGTTATTTTACGATAAGAATTGTATGACGTCAAAACTGTACCATTGAGCGGATTTGAAAAGCGTGATAAATCTGCCAAAACAGGACAAAAAAGTCCAATGCTGCTATAGACAAGAATCTCATAATTCCTTCATGCTTCTTCTATTTGATATCTTAATTTGACAATACTTTTAAAGAAAAATTTTCATTACTGATTTTTTTTTTAAAACATTTATAAGATCCAATAGAATCCCATGCCAAATCATCCTGCAAGGAAAAATATTTGGAAAACGAGGTCCAGGAAGAAGAAGAACATCTTGGTTAAAGAACCTCAGAATCTGGTTCAATACAATATCTGTGCAGCTTTTCCACGCTGCTGCAGATAAGATAAAGATTGCCATGATGATCGCCAACATTCGTAACGGATAGGCACATCAAGAAGAAGAATAGAATCCCAGTGTAGTCCAGTCTTCACAGATTTGACCTCTAAAAATCATATGAACAAGCTGAATTTTGCTGAGAATGTTAATTTTGGAACCCTAAAAAAGATGCAAAACAGTTTACTACTTTTACCATAAGGCTTCCCCCTAAAAGCTTCCCTCGTAGGAAGGAAAAACGGAAAAAATCGATTTACCAAGAATCTGTGCACCGTAAAAAACATATTTCAAATAAAAAATGTAGCTGAGATAATTTTGTTAAAAAATGTTTATAGCACTTTTTTATAGAATAAACCGATCTCTTAGAAACAACTCTGGAAGCTACCAGTGATTTTCAATGTCAGGTAGGGCGCGAAATCAAAATAAAATTTGTATCAACTCGACAGTAAAAATTCGATATTGTTGATTAGAGTGTCCTATCGACAAGAATCATCTTAGACTGATCTTAGTTTGGTTTTTCAAGTTTAATTTTTTATAAAAAATTAAATTACAAATAACTTGAGAATGAAATACAAAAACATTAATTTTATAATAAAAATAAAAAAAGATTGGAGTCCGGGCAGGATTTATGTGAGGAGAGACTGATCAACTGATTTTAACTCTTTATCCACTAGGGTACAACTTGACATAGGATGGTTTATAATACCCAGAATATCTATACCAGAAAATGTGTTTTTTTTTATTTAGGGCTTTCCCTATGTAACTTTTAAATTTGGAACCAAACCTGCCATCAGTTTTTCCGTATCTGTTGCAGTGTTGGCTGCACTAATTCTCTGACGGACGGCACAAAACTCCAATTTTTAAATCATTATTTCGATCCAATAACTCCCAAGTTATTTGATATGTATCTAATTTTATTCTTACAATCGTTAATATAAAACTGATCGATTCCTGGCTAGAAACGAAGTACGGTTTTCAATTCGAAAGCTTTTGCGGTATTAGATGAACTGTAAATTGTCTCATGAAACTTCGCTACTTATTAGTAACTAAATGATAAATGTAATAAATATCAGTTTAAATTGTCTCTTTGACATTATAAGTTCCCGTAAAAGATGAAAAATCCACATCTACCAAAAGATTTATGACCACTGGTTTAGTATCTGTGACATTAAGTAGGTTTTCATTATCCCAGCAGACAGTTATAATCTAATCTGCAGAAACTCTAGCATACGGATTTTAAAATTTATAAATGCTTTTAAATAATAATAAAGGGAAAACATATTTTTGAGAAAAATCAGCTTTCTTGTTTTTCACAGTATGCGCATTTGGGATCAATACACTTTTCATTCGAAAAAACCAATCGTACATTTCTATGTATTTCGACCGCCTTATTTGGCGTCTTTGTTTGAACAAAACAATCAAACAAATGAAATACAGAGGCGAATAGGCCTGACATGGGCAGCATTTGGCAAACTAAGCCATATTCTAAAAAGTTCAATTCCCATGTGTCTCAAGCGAAAAGTTTATAACCAATGTGTTTTGCCTGTACAAACTTATGGAGCAGAGACTTTAACACTCACGCAGAAATCTGCGAATAAACTAAGAGTTACACAACGAGCCATGGAACGTGCAATGCTGAATGTGAGCCTCCGAGACCACATAACAAACCGACAAATTAGGCAAAGATCAGGAGTTCAAGACGTCATCGAAAGAACCACGAGACTTAAGTGGAACTGGGCAGGACACTTAGCCAGAACACAAGATGGACGATGGACAAGACGAATTATGGAATGGAGGCCCAGAAATTATAAAAGAAGCCGAGGACGACCACCGACTAGATGGACCGACGACATAAAAAGCGTAGCGGGAAACTGGCTACAAGCGGCCCAGTGTAGAGAACACTGGAAAGAACTGAGGGAGGCCTATGTCCAGCAGTGGACGGGATTGGCTGATTGATGATGATTTGGCGTCTTAAAACTGGGTACCGCGTCAGTATCAAGTCAGAACTGTATGCAAGATGGCCCACCAAATCAATATTGTTCGCTTCCAAATACTCGAATGTGAGAGCTGGCATTGTTCTGGTGCAAGAGGATGTGATGTGACGATTCCTGTTGCTTTTGCGGAGTTCATCAATCACTTCTGCCAAAAAAATGTTGGTTATATACCATTCAGTATTAATGGTTCTAAAATTGCCTGAAAACATCGTAAAATGTCTCTTTTTTTCAAAAAACACAACAACGCTGCGAATGCCGACTATTTTTGTTGGATTTGGCTCGTCTTATAACCCATACAATTAGTTAGTTTTTCATTTCGGGTTCATAGCAATTTATCCATGTTTTAACACAGGTTGGCGCGGCACCAATCGATACGAGCCTTCTTATACCTGCAATTAAATTATGAGGAATCCAATGACTGCACATATTTCTCACTGTCAAGTGATCATGCAAAATTGTTGTATTTGACTCATGTCTATCATCAATGATGTATGGATCTCACAATAGGTAACATATCGATCTGCTTAAATCTTACTTCGCATATTATCAATGTTTTGTGGGAGAACAGCTGTGGAGGGACAGCTTCCAAATAATTCGTCACTGAGGCTGGTGCGTTCACAATTGAATTCTTCAACCCATCTGTAAACAGTTGATAGGTTTGGTCCTTTATCACGAAAACCAATACGAAGTCAATCTACGTATTGTTGTTTAGTTAGGCCAACTAGAAAATCGTATGAAATCATCGCACGAAAATTTTCACGGGACATTTACATTTTTTAGGAAATTGATTATTTTAAAAAATTGTTGATACTAAACCACGAAAAACATACGAAAATTATCTTCTTATATGCCTATCTTATGTGCCTATCCTGACTGATGGCTATTCTGACTTTGTTGACTGCTGCCCTGAAAAGTCCGGTAGTGGTTAAGTTAAACCATTTTCGCAGGTTATGCAGCCAGGATATGCTTCTTCGTCCTGGACCTCTTTTCCCATGCACTTTACCTTGAAGTATGGTCCGAAGTAGGTTGTATCGTTGTTCATTGCGCATTATATGGCCCAGGTATTCTAGTTTGCGACGTTTTATGGTTATGACTAGTTCGCGCTCTTTACCCATTCTATGTAGTACTTCTTCGTTGGTAACTCTGTCTATCCAAGAAATCCTCAACATGCGTCTATGGCACCACATCTCAAATGCTTCGAGTCTCTTCAGTGATGCTTTAGTTAAGGTCCATGACTCCACGTCATATAAAAGAACGGCGAATACGTAGCATTTTAGTAAACGAACTTTTATTTCCAATTTTATATCGTGTCTGTTAAAGATTTTTTTTCATTTTGACGAAAGCTGATCTTGCCTTTTCGATCCTTATCTTAATTTCCGTCGATTGGTCCCACTGTTCACTTAAGTTTGCACCCAGATAACAAAAGTTGGTGATTTGTGTTATAGGTTGTTGGTTAACTAGTAATTGACCAGGTGGTATCCTATTTTTGCTTATAACCATGTATTTGGTTTTTTTGATGATGTTAAAATCAAGCAAATAGAAGGCAGACGCGGCCCGGGTAGACGACAAATGACCTGGCTGCGCAACATCAAAGATTGGACAGGATTAGACTTTCAAAGTTTAATAAGGAAAGCCCAAAATAGGGAAGACTTTGCAGAGGTCATCGCCAACCTTCGCTAAGACGGCACCTAAAGAAGAAAAAAATCAAGCCCATACCTGCTACTTACTTCTGCCACCCTGGAGACAAGTGTCTGCAGACCTTTAAGACTGTCTGCAAAAATGACAGTATCATCAGCGTATCTTATGTTGTTCAATCGTTCTCCTTTTATAAGTATTCCCTCGTCTATGTCCGTTAGCGCTAGGTTCATAATGTGCTCTGAATATGTATTGAACAATAATGGGGACAATATACATCCCTGTCGCACACCTCTTTTTATCTTTATGTCGTCTGTTAACTGATCCCCAACTCTAACAGCTGCAGTTTGTTCGTAATAGATATTGTTTATTATACGGCGATTATTATACGAAAACTATACAATATTATATAAGTTATACAATATTTATAATTATATACAATATATATAATAATTATACAATATAAGTCGAGTAACTTCCGCTAGATGGCTCTGTGCAAAACTTTTAGTGTAGATCCCGTATGTATTTATATGTATAGTATATCTTTAAACTTCTTGTGACCTATCAGGAATAATATGGTACAATAATCAGTGGTGGATGGTGGTCAATAATGGGGAGGTCAACTTTAAAAGTAAAAAAAGCGTATAGAGTATTTTGCATACACGTCAGGTTTTAGGAATCCACAAGTGTCGATAACCTTTTCGTTTAGTCTGTAAAGTTTTTTAATGATTTGTTCTTCGCCACCGTGTTTCTTAAAAAGTTTTTGTTTTTTTTTTGATGTTAAAAAACAACGGTCATTTTTCAATAGTAGTAACACGAAGCGGACATAAATTTTTTAATAGCTTTACACTTACGCAAATTATTGTTAATACAACGCAGTAAATACATACTACGTCTTCCACATTGCGAAAATATTCTCCGTTATACAATTTTCAATTCAGTTTTAAATTTTAAATAATTTAAAACAAGACTAGGTAAGTTAAAAATTATTTCGGTAGAATCTTGTCTGTATTACATATTTAAATTTATCAGCTAAAATAACAGACTATTAAATTTTTGTTGGGTTTAATGTAATACAAAGATCACTCTGACAGTCCAGCTGCACTAAAGACTCTAAAGTTTACAACTTATTAGTAATAGCTTGCAACTGCAAACAGTCCCTTAATAAGCACTAGTGAAGGATAACAAAAAAAAATGTCTTTAAAGAAACTGTTAGGGGTACCAGACTGCCAGAACATAAAGGAATTGCTGGTAACGCTATTGCTAATAGTCTTGCTAAAAAGCATCTAAATTTGCTTTTAATGGGCCGATGATGTATGTATAGTGGAGGATGTTCTAAAAATGGTTAAAGGAACTTTATGTAGCCTACTGGAAACATACTCCTGGCCAATGGCAAGTAAAATATGTAGTTATTACAACCTTCTGATGGCTACATAAAAATTCTCTTACTAGCATCAGAAGACTGAACCCAGACTAATCATTTGTTCTTACTGGATAGTGTTCAGCCAGATATCATCTCTATCAAATTGGCATAATGGACAAAGCAACATGTAGAAAATGAACAAAATAACGGAAACAAGTAGAACATATTATGGACTGGACATAAACACCAACCAAACCAAGCAAATGATCATCAGCAAGGAAAACATAACTGGAGCAAATCTGTATGTGAACCAAATGAGAATTGAACGTGTCTCACAGTACAACTACTTAGGAACTATAGTCAATGAGTCGTGGGACAATACCCAAAAAATTTAATGTCGCATCCGAAAGGCAAAAAGTACATTCTTGACTATGAGCTCTGTGTTCAAGAGCCATGACCTCACCCTAGAAACAAAAATAAGGCTCCTTAAATGTTACGTGTACTCAGTGCTTCTGTAGGGAGTAGAAACATGGACATTGAAGGAGGAAACTCTATCAAAACAGGTTTTTGAGCTATGGCTATACACAAGTATCCTGAAGATACCGTGGACAGACAAAGTTACCAATGAAGAAGTACTACGGAGGATGAACACAACCGCTGATTTGGTCAACATCGTGAAGGGCCGTAAGCTGCAGTATTTGGGACATATAATGAGAAATCAAGGCAGATATGAGTTACTCCAATGCATTTAGCAAGGTAAAATTAAAGAAAAAAAGGGCTCCAGGACGAAAAAGAATATCCTGGCTTGCTAACCTGAGAGCATGGTATAGAAAGACCTCAACACAGCTATTCTGTATAGCAACCAACAAAGTCATCATAGCCAGAATGATCGCCAACTTGGGAATGGATAGGCACCCTAAGAAGAAGAACATGTAGATTCTCCGAAAATGCAGAGAAAGGGGCAGAATCTGCAGTCTGCAGTTGTATGGTAATTGCGGATCTGACTGAAACTATTTTCTCTGGCATTAAATATTTTATTATTTTGATTTCAAAAGAACAGAAACTGGTTTCAAAAAAACTTTGAATTGAATATACAAATGCTATAACCTGTACATATTGAGGGTAATTGTTCACTAAGGCACTACATATCTGAAACAGAACCAGATCAGATAAAAATAGATCTCAGAAACGAATAATACGCTTTCTTAGAAGCCTAGATCTATTGGAATGAGTATAAATCTAATCGAAAATCAAATAGTTTCTTTCAAATCTAGAAGAATAAGTTAAGTGAAGTAAAAACTTCTTCACTCAACACTAGAATACTCCTGTCGTCAGAGGCGAAAATACCACTGAACCTATAAAAATCATACGAACAAGCTAAATTTTGTCAATTTTAGGACGCCAAAAAGATGCAAAAAAGTTTATCACTTTTACCCCGGGGCTTTCCCCTAAAACCCTCCTCGTAGAGGGTGAAAACGGAAAGAAATCGATTAACCAAGAATCTGTAGGCCATAGAAAAAATATTTCAAATCAAAAATGTAGCTAAGATAATTTTGAACAAAAATGTTTATTAGCATTTTTTGTATAGAATGAACCGTTGTCTAAGAAACTACGCTTCAAACGGTCTGTGATTTTTTATGTCAGTTACGCGCGCGAAATCAATGTTCAATAAAATTTGTATCAACTCGACGGTAAAAATTCGATATCTTCTGATCCGACCGTCCTCTCGACAAAAGTCAAGATTCGTTTTAAAGGTAAAAAAAGCAGCTTTCGTATGCAACTTTTTTTATTTTGCCACAATTAAACAGTTTTTATAAATGTGTTAAATAAATAACAGTGGCACGATTTTTGCCATTTTCTATTATTCTCATGAAATCAATATAATTTATGCCTTTAATTGACCGGCCACTATAACGTTTCGATTACTAGAGCCTAATCTATCTTCAAAACCTATAGCATGAAATTTTAGTTTTAAGTTTGACAACAAATGTGAGACATTTGAAATATGCTTAACAAACGCTGAATTTAAACTTACAAACGATCTAAAATGTTTAAAACTGCTCTTCTTTAATTACACTAGTACGTTTTTCAAAAGAACCCAACTTCTGCTACAAATTATACCCAAAACCGTTTTCTTGGATGTATTTCCTGTGAGCGATCGTTTGTAATGTAAACATTTTAAATTCTGCATTTTTTAGTCGTATTTCAAATGTCTCATATTTGCTGCCTATACTCAAAATTGAAATTTCATGTTATAGGTTTTAAAGATTGGTCTCTAAAAATAGAAATTTCACTATGACCGGTCAATGAAAATGATACATTTTATTGATCTCACGAGAATCGTCAAAAATAGCAATTGAAAAGAGTTATAGAAACTGACTTCATTTGCAACAAAATACAAAAATTACATACCTAAGCTGCACTCTTCACATTTAAAACGCATTTTGATTTTTGTCGATAGGATACTGTGATCAAAAAATATCGAATTTTACCGTCGAGTTGATACAAATTTTATTTAACATTGATTTCACGCGCGCAACTGCCATAAAAAATCGCCGGTCGCTTCAAGCATTGTTTCTGAGAGAACGATTGATTCTACACAAAAAGTGCTAATAAACATTATTGTTCAAAATTATTTTAGCTACATTTTTCATTTGAAATATTTTTTTCTACAGTGTACAGATTCCTGGTAAATCGATTTTTTTGCGTTTTTACCCCCCTACGAGGGGGTTTTTAGGGGGAAAACCGGGGGTAAAAGCGGTAAACTTTTTTGACATGACAATGCAAATAAATACTTAAAAATCGCGTGGTCAAATAAAATATAAGTAATCATTTAATGGAAATAAAAAGAATTTCTAGATGCTAACAGTCAATAACAAAATATATATAACCCACCACAATTCCTTCATATGCTGGGGAAATTTTGCAAAAATATTTACAATTCCTTCTAATGATGTTTGAAGTTGCCTACACTGGGGAAAGTTAGCAAATAAATGCTCACAATTTAGGTAATACACTCCTAAGGTAAGGCCTAGGTATCCCCAAGTCTTGTTTGCCATTGAGTCTGATCCATTGGCAATGGTTATCAGTTTGTTGCACCAATTTCTCTCGCATCCTCATCCACACCATCCTTTCACCATCAGTAACAACCGGATATACCACAATATACTTTTTGAGCATTCAGAAAGCTAGTATATAGAAAACTCAATTCTACTATAAAAAGTGCTAATAAATCATTCCAAAACCAGGAATAAATGCATAGGTTTTGAGGAAATGAACTTTCAAGTGAGCAAAGTTAAAATAGGATGATCTCAAATCTTTCAAGAACAGAAACTAAGAACTTAACACAAGCAGCACTTAAAACCAATACTGATTATATTCCAGCAATAAAAAATCATTTCTTACTCACATAACAACACATAGAACACCAAATGATAAAACAACCATCAGGATCCAGCCAAATTTCCAATTACTTGATATTCAGGGTCAGGTGATTAAAAAAAATACCTGAACAAATAATTAAAGTGTCCTTATGTCCAAAATAACAATGCCAATTTGGATGACAAGATACATTTTGATATCCTAGCAGAACCTGTCAATGATTTGTTGTGACTGATTCTAGAAATAGCATAACGGTAGGAAAGATACTCCATTTCAAGCTAGCCAACAAATTAGGACTTCTTCAAACCAACCACCTCCTGTATTACAAATATATCAGTGATACTATATGTAAAAATTAAAAGTACTAGCTATATAGGGGGCATACTGTGCTCACAGACCTATCTGTGGCAGATATTAAACCTGATCTCTTACTAGTGAATAAACAAAGCAGACAAACAATGCTGACTGATGTAGTGATAGCTAACAACACCAATTTAGGTGTTAAATACAACAACAAAATTGACAAAAATAGAATCTTTAGATACAACGAAGGAGACAATTTAGAATGGCAAATATCCAGACTATGCCGATTATCGTCTCAATTACTGATGTCATTACGAAGATTCTCCTGGAGAACATCAAACAACTGGTTCAGAAAATTTATGGAAGATATTCCAGCAGAAGAGGCCACCAAGGTCTTGACAACAGAAAGATTAGTCTCCAATCCTTTTTATACTGTTGATATCAGGAATGTGTAAATTTTCTCTTAGAGGGAGTGGGGTCACATGGCTTAAACCTGTATACTATCATCTTCTTGGGATACTGCTAGTAATTTATGTTTTAGTAAGATATGCTACTACTCTTGAATCTTATAGTATATAAGGATGAAAAAAGTGCCAGTGATTGTTCAAACGCTCTACCCCTAGTTTTAGCCAATAATTTCAGTCAGGTCAGATGTCTAAGGCTTCTGGCACCATGGATCAAATGTGGGTCTGCCTACTATTATTGAACCTAAGCAGAATACAACGAAGGGATAGTGCCAATGCTACACCTGAACCCTGTATTATTAACTCTAGTTTTAGACTTTTTAAAAATCATTTGACTTTTTCTCTAAATTAATATAGTATTGACATTTTGATGTATTTCAACTCATGCAGCCTCATCACATTTTAAGGTAATCATTAGATTTTTAAAACAAAACTTTCCATATTACAAATGGGGCTAGACCTTAACTGTTGGCTGCCATTCTGAGAGATTCTTAAACTGCAAAAGTGATTTTACTGCAGTAAATAATAAATCAACTTTAGTCAAAACATTCTTTACAATTCTTACTGAATGAGTGCCGAAAGATATTAAACAATATGGTGGTCACTTCTAGTAATTATTGTGAAGATTTTTAATATTTACTAGTATTTTAAAATTAACTTTCTGGGCAATGGGAATGATTTATCTTTCTATTTGTTTAAATTGAAACATGTCTAACAAGCACTACAATATTTTTAATTCAGATATAGTTAATTTTCCAAATTAATCAATAAAATTAGCACTTTCTCCAAAATTATTTGGTAAATAGTATTGATATTATTATTATTAATATTAATATCTAAAATCCTTACAGAATTAAGATATTACAAAATATATATTTAATAATTTGATTGTTTTAACTCAAAATTTAAGTTATTATAACACAATATTTTTGATTAATTTAAATACCCTTATTTTTTAAATATTTATTAATTTGAATTAAAATAATCTGTAAAAAAGTTAACGCAGAAATATAAATTCTTTTTTCTACTTTCTTTCAATACGCAAATTCTCAGAATCTCCAATCTACACCCTTGAGCGCATTTCCGGATTCAACACCCTGTATAACTATCTTCTATATTCTTGACAACAATTGAATTGACAAATAAATTATACATGTTTTATTATAAAATTTATTTCTTATTATTCGACAAGAAGTTTTTTATCTACCTACTTTTTTTAATTTTTTAATAAATTGAAACTATGATAGGTTTAACATGTACAGTTGGCAATTCCATAGATGATACACCAGTTATATGGATTTTTCTATGGCATTTGATTAATTTCAATATAAAGAAATGATTATGTACAATTTATCCAAAATGTCAAACTATGATATTAAACTCACTTACAAAAAATGGAAGGTACTTCTAAGAAATCTTTAAAATATTCTTTATAGGAGGAAATAAAAGTTCAAATTATGTACAGAGAGTGTATACTTACGTCTAGAATGTCGATTTTAGCACTTAAGATTTCTAAACAAGGCACTTCAAGTACAGAAAAACCGATTTTCCGAACAATTTCACTGATCGTGATCCTCCAAGAAAATTCCTTGGCAATGAATACGAATACGCCCTCCTAACTTGACAGATGTCAAAAGACACAAAATATCGAGAATATATACAAATTTAGAGAACGTCAATAAAGATTAGCAGTGATTTTTGCACTAAAGATTGTAAATGTAAATGTATATAAAAGAAATTATATAAACTACTTTCAAATATTCAAGAATATAACCGGGCACCTAATATTCTAATGAATGAAGGGTAGGAGGTAGATAAACCCAAACGTCACCTACGATAATAACATACAGTTGCCGTATCGACAAAATAGTAGCCAAAGGAAATTGTATTGTCATGAACATGTATTGAATTTAAGCATGTAAATGATTAATTATTATTTAAAACTTTATTTTAACAGTAAATTGCTTTTACAATTATATATAATTATTTTCTTTTAAAACCATTTGTAAGTTTTATGAAATGATAACTTTATCAAACGGTAGTGATAGAATATTTGAAGGTAGTTGGTAGTGCCATCTACCACAAGTCGTTTAAATTAAAGAGATAAAAACTACTTTTGGATGATGATTATTTTGAATTATGGATGTTAAAAAAGGAAAATAGTTATAGCATTGTAAGAAAAATTAAACGATTTTTATTTATTTTTTTATTATTTGTTATTAGAAGTCTTTAAAATAATACAATCTTCAGAATTGTCCGATTTTGATTTTATCCAAAAATTTTGAAATTTTGTCTTTCTTTAAAAAAGAATACTGGTTTTTCACTTTTATATAGTAAGTCTGGACTTAAAATATTTTTTTATTAATTCGATTTTTCAAAGAATTTGTTAGGTACCAAAAAATACTTCTTTCATGCATTTTTAATGTTTTAGTATCAGCAATTATATTTATCCAGGTTGTCACTGAGGTAGTGCGAAAACAATGGTCAGCATATTCTTATGAATTTTCGAGATTTTCGAAAAGTGGCAATTTGTTTGGGTGTATTACCCAACTTATCCTTTAACTGGTGACCCTATTTTTAATTACATAATAAATGGTGACCATGAGTCTGACAGACTCCTGGCTAAAAAAAGCTGTTTTTGTCAAGCTGGCTCCTAAAAAATGCAATAAACAGTTTTTAATACTAAAACAATATTAGTATTGAAAAAGAAAAAAATCAAGCTGTAGGACTTATAACAAAAACAGAAAAAATGTAACATGTTTTATAAACAAAATTTTTAAAGTCATATTCCAAAAAAAAATAAATCTATAGGTACAAACAAATAATATATGTATGTTTAAAAATAGGTACATTTTATATGAAAATTGTTAAAAACAACATACTTAATGACTTAATTGCAATTCTGCACAAAACCTGCAAATCACAAAAAATCGTTAAAAATTTATTCTAAGCTGGTACAATTTATACAAATTTATCGAGAACATTACAAACATATGGGATTTTGACACGTTGTGGATAAACATGCAGTCTTTCTTCTTAATTTGGATGGACAGATGTAGCAATATTGTCTTATTTCAAGCTTTTCTTGTTCGTTTGCCTTATTTTCGGAAATATCAAGGATACTTCCAATCGGTTCTTTCAGCTGCCTTTGTAATGTTGGCATTTCATATCTTCTATGCACGAGTGACTTCTATGAAACGAGTTCATCGGCCAGGGTTTCTATAAATTTGAATCTAGTAGAATTATTTTCTGGAATCGAAGTAAACATAATGTATGAATTTACTCCACATATACGTCTACTATTTTATAAAAAAATAGCCATGGGCCAATGTGTTACGGAAGAAATTAATATCAAAGCTTTATTTTTCTTAGTTGTATCGGATAAAAGTGTTAGGTCTTTGGTAAATCCATACAAAGTGTCGCCTTCATTACGATTTGGTCGCGAAAGGAACTGTGGATGAATTTCTTTTTTATTTCTTCGCATTGTGCCAACGTAAGTGAGTTTATGTTGTTGTAGATGATGAACTAAATCAACTGAACTAAAGCAGTTGTCGCCAGTTACATTTCTATTAGTATTGTAAAGATGTTTGACTAATCTTATAACTGCTTGAGTAGGTATGCTCATTCTTCTGTTTTCATTTGTGAGACTAAATCCATCTGAACCTTTCCCAGCATACATGTAAGCATTATGTTAATACCCAGTTCGTGCATTAGTCATACATAAGATTTTTATCCCATATTTACAGGGTTTGCTGGGAATATACATTTTAAAGCGACATCTGCCTCTGAAGCCTACCAGCATTTCGTCTACACACACATTTTTATCAACCATATATGCATATTTTGAATTGCTTACAAATAAGTCAAACAATTCTTGGATAGCAGCAGCTGAATTATCCCTTGCTCTTTGTTCTCGGTCCGAGGCATCGTCAAACCTTAAGGCGGCCATCAGAGTCAGGAAACGTTTCTGCGACATAACTGCTCTAAATATAGACCGTCTTTTTCCGTTTGTAGCAAACAGACTTCGTACATCCTCATGATTTGACTTATAAATAGAAATATAAAGAAGCAGTCCCAAGAAAGCTCTCAATTCTATTTCATCAGTATCAGCCAACTCGGATTTGTCTTTTTATATTGTTGATATTTTGGCCGAAAAGTTGCTAGTTTTTCGTTAGTTCTCTTGACAACAAGACTATACATATCTGGTGAAAACAATTTATTAAAATAAAAAACTTGACTCTTTGACTTTTCTACTTTTGAACGGATTGATGGGAGTACAACAATATTGTGAGCAGGCTTACGGATGTTTCGAGTTGGCTCCTTTTTACTTCACTTATACCTATTCTTTCCGTAGTAATAATTGCTGGAATTGACACACTCTTCTTCATCTTCGCTAGATATTATTCCTGAGTCTTGTTGCTGTTCATTTTCACTTAGTTCTTGTTCACTGTCCGTAAAATGATCACTTTCTATATAATATCCTTCTTCCACATCATCATCACTAATGTCACTGTTCGCCTCATTATACCATTTTGTGCACACTTCTTCGAAATCATCGTATAATACTCTTACAGCTTTACTAGAACTATCCATATTAAAATAACACTAATGGTGACCTTGCGTCTAGTAGACTCCGCGACGTAAATATTTCGAAAACCTCTCATTAACACGTTCGAATATACTCTAAAAGCTAGAAAAGTACACCGAATTACAGGTTGCTACGTGTTTGTGGCGAGAAACGCAGACGCATTAATAAACGTGCGGAGTATGTGAGACACATGGTCACCAGTTAAGGGTTATTAATCTCAATTAGTGGTCGTGTACATTTACTTATTTTTTTGTACTAGATAAAAATAAGCATATCACAAGATCTCAGACTTAGTACCTATTTCTTATTATAAAAATCTACTCATTATTCTGACCAGCTTCCAAGATACCGATGACAAGAAAGATCTGAAAATTAGGCCTACATTAAAATTATGTTAATTATAATTTGTATTATTAGGTACTTACCTGTGAAAAAATACAGCTAATTCGGAGCATTTTCTAAGAATTGTTTATGTGTTGTTTTAGGATTGAATACCTATATTTTTCAGAGAATCGATGATTCAAATTTTTTTAATAATTTAAGTACAAAAAAAATGATATTATAGGCGAGGCAATGAATGAAGCAATAAACCTATAAATTTTTGAATTTGGATGGATCTCAATGAAACTTTTTGCATTCGATTCGTAAGAGTGTCTGGAAATTTTGTGAACATAAATGATGATGTGGAAAGGACATTATTAAACAAGGAAAATGCATTTTTCAAAGTACATTTCAAACTGATAAAAAATAATAGATGGAAATGAGTTTTATGTCACTACTGGGGGATTTTGGAATTACTAAATACGAATATCATGATGGTGATGGTCTCCGATGCGCCTTCAGGATGGGCCTCGACTCCCAGAGTTTTAGAGAGTGGAAATTCGATACAAAATTAGTGCAAATCCGTTACTCGGGATTTTTTTGGGTTGCTGATCACGAATATCATGACTGTGATGATCTCCGATGCCCCTGGTGCCCTGTAATTATATGGAAATTAGATACAAAATCAGTGCAAATTCGTTACTCGGGGTTATTGGGGTCGCTTAACATGAATATTATGTTGTCGATGGTTTTTAAGTCACCTGGTGCTCAGGCCATCCTAGTCTCCTGGAGTTTTGTGGAAATTTAATACAGAATCAATGCAAATTCGTTACTGTATTATCCTGGAGTTTTGTAGAAGTTTGATACAAAATTATTGCAAATTCGTTACTCGGTGATTTTTTGGGTTGCGGATCACGAATATCATAAATGTGATGGTCTCCGATGCCCCTGGTGCCCAAAATGTGCCTCGTCTCCTGGAGTTTTGTGGAAGTGGAAATTCGTTACTTGGGGGGTTTTGGGGTCGCTGAACACTAATATTATGTCGTCGATGGTTTTTGAGTTACCTACTACCCAGGACGGGCTTTGTTTTCTGGATTTTTGTGTAAATTCGGTACTAAATCAGTACAAACTCGTTACTCGGGGGATTTTGGGGTTGCCGAACTCAAATATCACGCTTTTAGATTAAACAATAAATAAATATTTAATTTGTATTTTTCAAATCTGTTATAATGTAATGTCTTCATTTTCTTGATCCTCGGTCTCATTTTTTTAATACACCGTTTCATTTTTATATTCTTCGGTATTTTTGCAATTACAGCCTGTAAAATTTTTACACGTCACTTTGCAATGCAAATCCGTGTTTCCTGCATCCACATGAATTTCCACAATCGGTTTTGCACTAACAAAATATCACGCTCATGATATCTGGTGGACCAGGTAAATGTGTCATTTTTATGGTAACTAAAGTTTGTTCTTGATGTTTCCATCTCCAGTTTGTGGAGTTAAAGCCATTTTGCACTCCGTACAGCTAGATTTACACCTGAAGATAACCTCTGTTTAAGTGCTGCATGATATTAGTTTTCAGTAACCCCAAAAACCCACGAGTATCGAGTTTCCACAGACTTTTTATACAATTTACACAAAATTCCAGGATACATGGCCCGTGCTGGTCACCAGATGCCTCGCACACTATCACCGACATAATATTATTGTTCAGCGTCCTCAAAAATCACCGAGTAATGAATTTGCACTAATTTTGTGTTGCCCACAAAACTCTAGGAGACGAGGCCCGTTTTGGGCAGAGCCTCGCACATCATCGCCTATATGATATAAGTGTTCAGAGACCCCTGGGTAACAAGTTTGTATTGATTTTGTAACGAATTTCCACAAAACTCAGGAGAGAAGGCCCTTTCTGGGCAACAGGTGCGTCGGACACCATCGCCATATTCGTGTTCAGTGACCCCAAAAACATCCAAGTAATAATATTGAACTCTTCTTCTTCTTATTCTTCTTTTTATATACACATAACTCTGTCTGTTTTTCAATGTGCCTCCAGTAAGTTGTCGTTCCATCGTTTTCGTGGTCTTCCTACTGATCGTCTTCCTATTGGGGAACCGTTTCTTGCCGTCTTTACTACTCTATTTGTTGTCATTCGGCTTATATGATACTTCCATTCTACTCTTCTATTTCTTACCCAGTTTTTGATGTTCTTTACCTTGCATCTACGTCGTATATCTGTACTTCTAGCTCTGTCCTATAGTACCTTAGCATCAATTTTTCTAAGTGTTTTCATCTCTGCTGTTTCTAACATCCTTTTTGTCCTCTCTGTGTCAGGTCTTGTTTCTGCCGCGTATGTCATTATTGGTCTGATGACTGTTTTGTAAATTCTGCCTTTCGTTTATTTCCCGATATTTTTATTTCTCCGTATTGTTTCATTTAGGCAACCTGCGGCTCTGTTTGTTCTATTCACTTGATCTTCCACTTCAGTTTCGAGCTTTCCGTAGCTAGATAATGTGATGTCTAGATATTTAAACTCCATCACTTGTTCTATTATCTGACCTTCCAGCTTCACTTTACATCTTAGTAAATTTGCTGTTGTAACCATGCATTTTGTCTTTTTTTGGGAAATTAACATGTTAAATTTGCTGGCGGTGATAATAAATTGGTGCAGCATACGTTATAAATCAACTTCACTTTGAGAGGGTAGTATTGCGTCGTCTGCATAGCAGATTATTTTTATATTTATAAGTTGTTTTTCTCCCATTTGGTATCCTTTTTAGTTCTTACTTTTTTTATTATTTCGGCCATAATCAGGTTGAACAATAGAGGACTCAGGGAATCTTCCTGTCTTACCCCATTGCCAGCTTCAATAGGGTCGGTTAGTTCTTCTTCTACTTTTACTTTTATTGTGTTGTTTTTGTAGATATTTTCGATCGTTTTGATTATTCCTAGAGGCATATCTCTTGCATACAGTAAGTGAATAATTTCTTTTAATTTGACCCGGTCAAATGCCTTTGTAAGGTCCACGAAACATTTGCCTCATTATAAATATAGCGTCGGTGCATGATCTTCCCAACCTAAAACCTTGTTCTTCTGCTAGTGTTATAATATCATTCAGTTTATTTGTTATCGCTTTGGTTGTTAATTTTAGTGTTGTGTTTAATAAATTAATTCCTCTGTAATTTTCCTACATTCTGTATACATTCTTTGTTTTTATGGATCACCTGATTCTTCAACGAAACTATTTTTTCAGAACTGCTAAATTTGTTAGACGACCTGCCCAATAAAAGCAGAAAAATTCTATGCGGCGACTTGAATAATAATTACGCTGTTGCTTGTGCTACCCAATTATCCTTGGTCAACATATTCGAATCGTATTGTTTCACAATGCACGTTAATTCTCCTACAAGGATTACTAAAACAACATCAACCAAAATTTGTGCTTGACTTCTGGGTGGCACTTTCCCTCTGTGGACGTGGACTATAATTTCAGTGATTTTTTAGATAGGCTTGTCTGTATTTTCAATAAGGCATTTCCTTTAATTACAATTAAGTCAAAACATCATGAGCCCTGGACTACGAAAGGTATCTGCATATCAGAAAAGAATATGCGTTCACTACTGTACATCAAGAAATTTACTACCAACGTCTTTGTCTGGGAAGCTCTAAAAATGTTGCAAAAGAAACTTGGTCCATAATAAACAATCTTCGAAATAAAACTAACACAGCTCAAATGTTTTCTCTTTCAAACTTCGAAAATCTAAATGAATACTTCGTTAATGTGAGTAAAAATATAACATCAACTATTTTGCCACAACAAGATCCTATTTCCTATCTACCCAATTCAAAAAAGGTCTCGAATTCATTATTTATAAGACCAGCTGATAAATCTGAACTGATCCAAACAATTAGTAGTATCAAAAACAAATTTTCCTGTACTACTGATAGACTATCCATAAAAATTTTGTTAAATCTCCCAAAAAATGTCTTGGAACTCCTGGTCTCACTAATTAACGATTCCTTTGAAAAAGGTATATTTCCAGAATGCCTAAAGACAGCCATTATTATTCCTCTTCATAAGGGTGGAAGACCTGTTACAAGATGGAAAACATACGTCGGAAATGCTATGATAGATAGAGACCTCAGAGAAGGTGACTGGGAGAATAGAGTGCTGTGGAGGACGAAAACGGCGAACTCATAATGGGAAAAGCCGAAGAAGATAAGGTGGTAAAAAATCGATTGTCTGTAATTATAGGCCTATTGCCTTACTATCGGTCCTATCCAAAATTATTTAGAGACTTATGTCCTGAGGTTTATTAAGCACTAAACAATAATCCTTACACTGCCACTGTTTTTTGTGATTATGCCAAAGCTTTTGATTGTGTAAATCACGACATTTTGACCAAAAAACTAAATTTCTATGGAATTCGAGGTATTTCTTTGAATTGGTTCCAATCTTACTTGAGGAATAGGAAACGACTAGTTAAAGCAAATGATACCGACCCTAGTCACAAAAGCATTGTATGTGGAGTACCACAAGATTCAGTATTGTGTCCTCTACTTTTCCTTATTTTTATAAATTATATCACTAACTTAAAAATCGATTAAAAAAAATTTCTTTTTGCTGATGATACCAATATCACCTGGAGGAACTCTAATATTGCAACTGTTGATTCTGTAAAATTCTTTGGTATTTTTATAGACAGCAACCTTCAATGTTCCCGTTATATCGATTTGTTAAGTAAGAAACTAGCCTCAGCCTGCTATGCAATAAGATCTGTTTCGAAGGAAATCAATTTAACATCTTCCAAAATAACATATTTTTCTTTGTTCGAGTCTCATCTTCGACATGGACTTCCTTTTTGGGGTTCTAGTACAGCTGCCGAATCTAATGTTATCTTTAAATTACAAAAAAG
Organism: Diabrotica undecimpunctata; assembly: GCF_040954645.1. Classification (NCBI taxonomy): domain Eukaryota; kingdom Metazoa; phylum Arthropoda; class Insecta; order Coleoptera; family Chrysomelidae; genus Diabrotica; species Diabrotica undecimpunctata. The sequence goes on from NC_092805.1 coordinate 119,492,196, forward strand.
AGCAATACGGTATATTTTGGGCCTCAGTAGAATAGCACATTACAGAAGTTAATTCAAAAATCACGGGATTTTAACTCTTCCCTATTTATATGTTTTTGAAACTGTGCTTAATTCGTAAACACCTACATGTTTTTCCAGTAAGACCTAATCATAACTTCTTCTTCTTAACATGCCATACACTAAAGTGCGTAGGCGACTATCTCATTACTAGAATTCTGTTCTTGGCGGCGTGACACAGCTCGCCTGTATTGTGTATTCCTGTCCATTCTTTAATATTCCTTAACCAGGATAATTGTTTGCGGCCGGCTCTTCTCCTACCTTCGATCTTCCCTTGTAGGATTATCTGTGGTATTTCATATTTTGCTCCTCTCAATATCTGCCCAAGGTAACCAATCTTGCGTTTTTTAATTAATTCAAAGAGTTCTCTTTCCACGCCGGCTCTCTTAAGGAAGTCATCGTTTCGAACTCTATCCACCCAAGGTATGCTCATCATTCTTCTCAATGACCAAATTTCAAATGCTTAATCATGACTACTCCACCAAAAATTCAGCCTATGATGTGTATTTACCAATCCCGTCCACTGAGTTAGTAAAGAAATCTATATTATATTCGGCAAAAAAATTATACAACCATCTCCCTCTGCAACTTAAATCTGCAACTTCTTTCCTTAAGTTCCGTAAAATGACAAAAGCCTATCTATCTGAAAAACCATATTATTCAGAGGAAGAGTTTTTTAACGAATAACTAAGAAACTACAGTATGTTCATGTAAAAATAACTAAACTATTTTTATATATATTTGGGTATCATATGCAGCAACTTAAACTTATTAGTTCGTAAAGTTTTATTATGTAATTTGCAATTTATTTAAATTTTGCAATATATTGTGTATTTTATTATCTTTTATTTTGTGATATTGACGATTTATGAAATTTCAGTAAATTTTAAATTGTTATTGTTATTTTTCTTGATTTTTTGTAAGCTTTATTTTAATCTGCAAACCTAGGTTAATTATATTTCTCACATTTTTTAATTCGCTGTCCATCTTCCGTAGGTCCTGTTGTTTTCCTCTATTTAGTTTTCTTCATATTCACTTCTACACCCCATTCTTTATATTCAAATACTAGTTTTTGTGTCAGATACTCTAGATCATCATATTCTTGTGCCTTCTGGATTATATTTCAATTTCAATGGACACACAAACTGACCTGGCTTTCATTAGCAGACCTGCTCGTGGTCCCGACAGAGAAAGTTTAACAGCCATTCGCCATATTAAAAACATTCTGGCATTCAGCTATTAATTATATTGGAGAAAACTTTACTTTTATGGATGGTAATATAAACCCATGGCCTTTTCTTCTATCTTCAATTTTTCTTGTATTATTAGTTAAAGAAAGTTTTACTTTTTTTCTCTTAATGTGCCCAAAATATTTAAGATTACAAATTTTTCATGTGCTGATAATTTCTAGTTCTTTTCTTATACGTTCGAGCACTGTTCGAGTTGTCTGATGATGCACTGAGCATACTGCGGTAATACCACATCTCCAAAGCCTCTATATGTTTTCATGTTGATTTGGTAAGAGTCCATGCCTCACACATTAATAGATGTAAATAAATAGAGATGCGGCTCCATTTGAAGACCTCAGGAAAATAACTTGATAAGTCACATGTTTAGTTTTGTTCAAGAGAACATTTTTAAAGTTTAAAACTCTGCGATTATGTTAAAATACATCTTTCAATGAATCAGCAATAAAAAGAATAAAATTTGCTAGATTGATTGTTGGTTTACGTTTTAGTTTTTTTTTTTAAATTCATATCGCATATTACTGGCATTAATTGTCTTTTAATTGTCTACATGGACTTAATAAGTTTTTCCACTGTAAAGAAGGGATTTTCCCTATAAAATCATTGAAATAGTATACAGAAATAAAGTAAACTATGTCATAAAAAACATTTTACAATATAATTCCATTTTTCCAGTTATTGACAATGCTCTTTAGTGTTCTTGTAGTCACATACGTTTGACTATGCCCTGTATATATGTTTCGACAGACTCATGCCTATCAGTAAACGTTACCCTTTATATATATGTTTACTCATATCTGTCAGTGGACTTTACAGACTTTGAAATACCCTGTAGTCTTGTTTTTCCCATATAGTTTTATGGTATAGATAACATCCAATCGTTTGATACCTCATACAACAGAATCCAATAAAAATATGCCACATTGCCTTTTTGACACGACACCTTCTTCTTCTTCTTTTAGCATCATAACCCTGGATGGGTCTTTGCCTACCTGGCTATGTCCTTCCATTCATATCTCTCTTGGGCCCTTCTCCTCCATTTTCTTATATTCATGGTTTTCAGGTCGTCTTCCACGTCATCCAACCATCTCGTCCTGGGCCTTCCTTTTTTCCGCCTTCCTACCGGCTTCCACTGTAACATCTTCTTGATCGTTTTCGTGTCTTCTTGTCGCTGACCATGTCCCAGCCATGAAAGTCTTTGACTTTTCACAAATCTTACAATGTCATACCCTTTATTCAGTTCATTAACCTTGTCGTTTCTCCTGATTCTCGATGTACCGTCTTCCTCTTGCACCGGGCCATATACTTTTCTCAGTATCTTTCTCTCGAATGTTCTGTCTACTATTATCCAATTATCTACTAATAATGGCGACATCGTCTGCATATTCAGTAATTTGTACTATTTTGGTGATAATATGGCCGGTTACATTGGTTTTTCTGATAACTGCTTCAAGAACTAGGGTGAACAGCATGGTTGAAAGTGCGTCTCCCCGTCTCACCCCCATGTTGATGTCAAACAGGGGAGACAGTTCTTCATCTACTCTAACTGCGGCTTTTGAACCCTGTAACATCATTTTTATGAGGCTGATATATTTTTTGGTATACCTAGATTTCGGAGGTCTTCCAGCATTTTGTCTCTTTTCACACTATCAAAAGCTTGTTTAAAGTCTATATACGTATTATATAGTTCTATTTCGTATTCATAAGCTTTCTTGTATTGTCCTAAGTATGAATTTGTTGTCTGTAGCGGCTCTATTTGGTCTGAATCCATTTTGATTCAGACCTTTGATCAAGAAGAACGAGTGACAGCAGATGGATAAAAAGAATAACCGAATGGAGCCCCATAGGAAGGAGGAAAAGAGGACGACCCCGAAAATCCTGGAGGAACGAAGTAGACGACGCCATGAGTAAGAGAGGTCTAAACGATGGAGAATGGGACAACAGAGAGAGATGGAAACGGTTGAGCGAGGGAAGGCAGTGAATACTGTAGAATCCCTGAATATATATATATCCATTTTGATAATCACCAATTATATTTTCGGAGTATTCTGACAATCTAGTGTAGATAATGCCAGAAAAGATTTTGTATATTACATATACATAGCAATGTAATTGGTCTGTCATATTGTCAATTTTCGTCTAAATGACTGTGTGCTTTTTTATTTATTCTTTTATAGAATTTTCAGCTCTTGTGTCTCTTTTTATGTTCTAGGATTTCTTGTACATTTTTTTCAAAGCCTCCCTTTTTTTTTCTTCTGCATATTCTAGTCACTTGTATTCTCTTTTCGTTATAAATTTCTCTGCTATTTCTTGTGTTTCTTTGAAGTTGGTTAAGCCTAGCTTGCCTTTTTTCCTCTGCTGCAGTTTTACATTAATCATCCTACCATTCCGCATTTCTTTGCCTTTTGGCTTTTCCGACAGTTTCCTCTGCAGATTCCGTTATTTTGTTTTTAATTGTCTCCATTTTGTTTTATTTGGAGAGTATTTTGATATTCTTGTGTCTTTGGTGAACTTTTGAATCCTTCAACATTCCATTTTTTAATTTGGCTATCATCCCTTTTGTCACTGTCGCGATTTTCGGCCACAATTTTGCCCCCACAAGATAGTGATCTGAGTCAGAGTTTGCCCCGCGATACGTTCTGACATTAGTTATGTCTGTTGCCCACCTTTTTGAGATGAGGATGTGGTCAATTTGATTGGCTTCATTGGTTCCTGGTATTTTCCATGTTCCTTTATGGATATCTTTTCTCTTGAAGTTAGTGCTGACAACTACATAATTATTTGCTGTTGCAAATTGTGCAACCCTATGTTTCCCAAATATGTTTACGAAAGTTTCTTCTTTCCCCAGCTTAGCATTAAAGTCGTATAATGTTATAACAGCATTGTGTCTTTGGATTTTATCACATACTTCCTGAAGTTCTCCATATAATCTTTCAACCTCGTCTTCATCAGCCTCTTCCGTCGGTGCATATACATTAACCATTGTCATGTTATGCAGTTTACCTTTGAGTTTTATGGTGAAAATTCTGTCTGATATTGGTGTAAATGCGATAATGGCTTTTCGCAGTCTTTTCATACCTCATGAACCGTCTAGCGTCTAGCCGTTTCCGAGCTGTACGACTGTAGATTTTCTAACGGAGATTCACATGACAAAATGTTCAATTTTGTGCTCGGAGCGAGGTTTTTAACCTTTTTAGAGTTTTTTCCACGAGCACCAAGATAATTGATCACTCGAACACTCGACCGTATTTGCCGTGATTATTTTGATTTATCAGATAAAAGTATCGAACGTTGTAAATAATCACTTCAACTTTAAAATTAAACAAATTGAGCAATAACATAACCTTCAAAACACAGAAACTGAAAGTATCTGTAGAAATCAAGTTACCCAATGCCGCATGCCATTGTTTCAACCATTAGGATTACCTGGACTTATCAACGTTTTCCATCGTTCGCAACTGACATGTCAACTTTTCCTATACAGAGTTTTTTCAAACACTTATATCTTTTGACATTAAGTTATTACTCTGTATTGTGTTACTCTTAGAAATTATGTAGTTAAAGCTACAAAGTGGTATTAAAGACGAAAAATATCAAAAATTGGACTTATCAAGTTCTTTCCCTGAGGTCATTTGTTTTAAAATCAAATAGTTTGTTAGTACAGTCTACAGTCTATCAGGATGTAAAATGATTTTACATTGAAATATAATAAATAAAAAATCAAAATCCTATATAGAAATATTGTAAATAATATATTTCTTTACACTGAAACACTGAAATAAATATATCGACAATGCCAAAATCAAAATAAATTATTAATTCTAAAAGTAAACAATCTACTAAAATACTATGAAACAAGATAAACATGTAGAAGCGAAAGGAGACAAGTCCAAATCTGTAAATGTAAGTGCTATGTTGCTATTTAAAGCAATGTTCTTGGCTTTCATGTAGTTCTTTATAATCTCTACCTCTGTCTGAACATCATTTGTAGGTATATAAATTAAAGTATTTTTCATATTTTTTACGAAGGCTTTAGCATAATTGGCCATACATATGCCACTGATAGGGTGCTTGAAAAAGACAGCTGCAAATTACATTGGGATCGTACTCAACCTAATTTACTATTACTATTTTTTTTTAATAAGCCACAATTTCGGTTTAAAATTAAGTTTATTTGACATTTCGATTTTCACTTCGGAAATAGTTCTCAAAATACAATTATTTAATGAAACAAATTAAAAAAACCCGTGGCACACTTGAGTATAGTAAGTTCATAAACTAAATAGGCAAACACGCTTCTTGATCGGGTGATACCGAATAACAATAATCTGAGTGTTAAATACGATGAAAAACTCGCCAAGTATATAGATCTTGAGATAGAAATCAAAAGACATTGGAGAACTGAAAGTGTCCAGATACCTATAATTCTGTCAGCTATTGGTGCCACTACAGCTCTGCTCATTTTAAGTGTATGGAGTAATTCGGTTCTTTTTAAACGCTACTAATCCTCTTCCAAAGTTCCTCTTTATCCTCTGATATTATGAATATTATATTATTTATATTTAATTTTCGAGAGATTTTTCTTTAAACAAGCATTTACTGAAAAATATCTTAAGAAATTCTTTTATCTGTTTTTTTTCCTTTAGCATTACAATTAAGATATTACATATCCACTCCAGGTGCTTTTCTTTTATTTTCTTCTCCGTTTATGGGGGATAGTAATTTCGATCAAGTAATCGAAAAAAAGGAATACCTAATACTGGTATTGCCATTACTATTTATATAAATGTTATATACATATTAAATTTAAATTAGAACAAAAAATAAGTTTATTTTTCAAATAAAATGTTTTCAACCAATATACAGCGCCACACACACAAATAAAATGTTTTTAGCAGACTTTGTACCGCCATCTGCGTGATAATGTTTTAATTAAGTAAATACGGAGATTTTTAATAGAGGTCTCTTTAAGTTAATTCCATTTACTTCTATAAAAAGAGAAGAATATCGCCAGATTATGCAAGTAAGAATGAAATAAAATATATGAAAGTCAAAAAGTTTAAATTTTTAGTTCTTCTTTTTTATACAAACTGTGACTCTATAACGGCAGTACTGAGTACTGTAGCGTTGTTAGTGACAGAATGGTGACAGATGACTTTAGTTTAGTGGCATAAGAAAAGTCTGTGATGTGAGGGAATTAATAAAAATGAAATAATACTGCGTCAATGTAATCACAAAAAACAAACTCCAGGCGAAATGTGTTTAACATATTACTAGCCTAATATAAATATATGTTTTACTATAATGTTAGTTGATGAACACTAATAGAGGAAATATGAAATGTGAGTGGTAAACACTGCAAGATGATCTTAGGTAATTCTTTTTTAATTTCTTATTTGATTTACTCGGCTACTATACGGTGGTCAATTAAAAAATTAACAAGATCGAGAGGTTAACAGCCAACGATTTTTATAGGAAAACAAGATACTTCTGTAATAAGTAAAGATGAGACATAAATGCTTCATTGTCAATATCTAACTGGAGATAAGTTTAAATTTGGATGACACATAAAATTAAATAAAATGATGTTTATTTAAATATCAAGTTTGGGCGTTTCTTTCCATTTTTCGATTGTTACATATAATTTGGCTTATTTTTTCAATATGAATTAGAACACTGATCTAAATTTTATCCTGAGTAGAGGTTGTAAAATTAGTTTATTCTGGTGGCCTATAAATGAAAAGCAATAACGTTTTTGCAGTTATAATAGTTCACTATGAGACTATTACCTGTTTATGTTTATTTTGGAATATATTTTGATTCACAGGGATGTTTATTACAACCCTATATGAAGGCTTTGATTATATTTTTTAATTTTTATGTTTTATATTAATTCTCTGTACAGTTTTCTGAATCATTTATTTACTTATGAACCTGTTTAAATTAGTGTTCAGATTTTACAGGTATTTTGTAACATCCTGCCTTGCTTTATGTGTTTGTTTATCAACTATTATAGTCATTGAACCTTTTTCTTCAACTGCTTCATCAATTCTGAGATTCCTGAAAAGTTTATAAATTTCACCATTTCTCTTAAAATTCAAAACTCTTGTTTTTCTTCTGTTTAATATTTCACACAATATTTGCACATTTATGTCCTCTTTGTTAATTAATGTTTTATTATCCAAGATTGACAACCATTCCAGAATACTTGCTACATACAATAAAATAGAAAAACTCCATATCCTAAAGAATAAAGAAAAATTTATTAGTGTAGTACTTGCCTTCCAGGAAAAGATCAAATTCAAAAAGATTATTTTTTAGAAAATATTGGATAAATAAAACAAATATTTTTAAACTTTACTAATATGAAAAGAGATATTTTATTGTTATACAATGTTTTAATTAAAAGAAATCACAGTTGGATGCTGTGAAGGCTCTTTGTTCAGATCCCATCATAAAGCATTGCTTGGTGTGAAATAAGTACAAATATTATTTGTGTGTAAGATAATTGATTAACAGGTTAACTGTCAAAAGTCAATTAAAGTACTATATTTTAGATGTTTTAAACCCTGAAGTAAAAAAAGACACTTGTTAGGCAGGATAAAGTACACTCATTTTAGAATAAATTTTTATTTAGTAAAATTTTTTTACACAGAAGATGAGCGAATGTTATAATAAAAGAAAAATAAGCAGAATTTTATAGGCAAACCTCCTAAACACTCTTGAGTTTTATTGTGTTTCTTAAGAAACCTTGTATCAGTACTCATTATCATTTGCTTGAAGTTGATCTGCATATACATCTAAATAAGCTCCCTCTAGTTCCGTCTTGCCTTGTGGAGTATTGGATGCTTATCTGTTTCTTTCCCAAAAGTGTAAGATTTTCTGACTGGCCAGGTCAATGCAATATCCAAATAAGCTCAATGATATCAATTTTACAATGAAGATTTTTATGGTCGTTTCCAAATATTTTTTGTAACCTGGAACATCTCTAATACCTAACAAAGCACATGTCACCTACATACTCCATTATTTGGCACAATTTTTTGATTTAAGTTAGTATCAGCAACAATAACATTATTGATTTAACAATGATTTATAATGACAAGATCTATTATTTCTGCCATGCTACCTTTATGGGATGGAGTACAAGTAGTCTGACAGTTTAGACTGCTCTCATATACTTCTGTGTTTCTTTTAGTTATTGTAGTAGCATTTTATTCTCCTAAAGCTTTACAGAAACAACTTTTTTACAGTGCATCAGTCATTGACATACAAATGAAAAAGTTTTACACCTGAATGTCCACTAGTGTGTAGTACATTTGATCTTTATCTCTTGAACTGTAACAGACATTGCCAATGTACAATGACTATTAAACTTTGAATAATTTATGTAGTTATGAAAATAATTTATTTATATCATATAGGTGAGAAACTGAACACAATAATATTTTGTATAATGATGTAATCACAAGGAAAATTATTGTATTTCTCAACTTTTTAATCATTTGTGGCAGACAACCAACCTAGTCAAAGCCATTTCACTTTATATTACTGTAAACTAAACAATTATTTTTTAGAAACAAAATTAGCTTCATATTCTTTTAGAGAACTAAGTTTTCGATTACTGTTTATTACCATTCTATCTAATTAGCCTTCTTAGGTCCATCTTTGGACATAGGCCTCCCCAATCCTTTTCCATTCTTCTCTGTCTGTCGCTGTAGTCATCCACCTAGAGCCCACATGCTTCTTGATATCAGAGCTGGGTAGTATCCTGATACTTTTTGATATTCAGATACTTTTAAATATTTATCGCCCGCCGATAATGCACCTAACGTAGGCACAACACTGCCATTCCTTCAATCTAGATGTGTCTAATATGTTAAATCCCATTTTTCATACTCGTCACTATTATAATATATTATTATATAGCTAATGGAGCTTTGTTTTTACCTAATTAGTTATAAATCTTCCTAAGTATGTTGTTTAATTAATTACTTACATTTATTTTTTATATTTTCTATATCTCTCTTTTCAAGAACCCCTTTTTACTTTTTTTCAGTATCCAACCCAACTCTGCTTGATATCATCTGCCCATCTCATTTATGGCATTCCTCTGCTTCGTTTATATTCCCACGGTCTGCAACTGATAAGAATTTTTTTTCCATCAGTCTTCTTTTTGTCTTATATTGTGTCCGGCAAATCTCCATTTCAATTTTGCAACTTCTTGTCTAACATCCCTCACTTTTGTTTTCTCTCTTATCCACTCGTTTCTTTTTTTTATCCATTAGTCTTATGTGCAACATTTGTCTTTCCATTGCTCTTTGGGTGTTTATTTAGGTTTGTCCATGTTTGCTTTTGTAAATGTCAACGTTTGGGAACCATAAGTGAGAACAGGAAGTATGCATTGATTGTATACTTTGGTCTTAAGATGCTGTGGTTATCTTTTGTTTTTAAGAATGTAGCCTAGTTTGCCAAATGCTGCCCATGCTAGTCTAACTCGTCTTTTTATCTGTGCTGTTTGGTTTTCTTTGCGAAGTTTTATAGTTTGACCCAGATAATCCTGAACTTGTTCTATTTCATCTTGTCCGATCCTCATTGTGATGTCTTCATTGGTATTTGTTATGATTTTGGTCTTGCTGTAATTCATATTAAGGCCTATCTTTCCAGCTTCTACTTCCAGTTCTTTCATCATTTCAAATAATTCTTCTTTTTTATCGGTTATCAATGCGATGTCATCAGCGTACCTTAGATGGTTCAAGCGTTGTCCACAAATTTTTATATCTTTTTCTTCCCATTCTAATCTTTTAAAAATATCTTTCATTAAATTTATTTTATATATTAGTTTTGTAGTTGAAGTTTTTCCTTAAGTACTTATATTACTTCTAAATCTGTTTTCAAACTGGCTTTACACCATTTTCAAGGATAAACTTCCTTTTATTTGCGTTTTAATTATGTCACAATGTCACTATTTTACCAATAACTAGACATAGACAGCAGATTGAGAGAGTAAAAAGATATACTTACTTGGGAACAATAATCACAGAAAATAACAATTATACTGCAGAAATAAGAGTCAGAATTGAAAAAGCATGTGCCAACTTCGTGAAAATGAAAAAGATTTTATGCAACAAAAGATGTACACACTATGTACACAGTGTACTATACTATGGAGCTGAATCATGGACATTAATCTGGAATACAATAAATTGACTTAACGCGTTTGAAATATTGACATTTAGAAGATTGTTAAGGATTCCATGGGTAGATAGAGTCACGAATACAGAAGTGTTAAGGAGAATAGGCAGAGAGAGGGAAATGGAAAGTACAATAAAAGAAAGGAAATTGCAATATCTCAGACATTTGATGAGAGGCAAAAGATACAACATCTTGAGACTCATAATTCAAGGAAAAGTAGAGGGTAGGAGAAGCGTAGGAAGAAGACGTGGTTCCTGGTTGAAGTACCTGAGTGAGTGGTTTGGTTGCAGCTCAAGGCAATTGTTCAGAGCAGCTGCCTCGAAGGTCAGAATATCCATGATGATTGCCAATCATAGTCACGGAGATGGCATTTAAAGAAGAAGAAGACATATACACTGTTGTTTTATATTCCAACACAATCTTGATTACTTGACTGTAGATGATTATAAAAAATATGAGGCAATATTTCATGTAACATTGTCAACAAAAACAAGAATTCTTGATTTTCTAAGACTCTTCTCAATTTTGAAACTTCATTTAAAGTATTGCATCTTTCTTTGTTTCAAATAGTAGCTACTCTAGGAATTTTATTTATAAATCTAAAATAACACAAAATATAATTTTGAAATACAGTATTATGTATAATGAGGTTTAGCTTGTGAACATAAGAATGTATGACATGTACTTTTTGTTTCATGTGCATTTACACCGCACTGAGAGAACCAGTGTGCATTGACACCATTGTATATTTGGTCTATCATATTTTCAAGACTTTTGAAAACGAATCTGATCAATTTAATTTTCTATGTAGATCTTTAAGCCTATAGAGCTGTTATCTTAAACTCGAAAAAACCCTAAAAAAATTATTCTGGGCTGTCTTCATGGAAATATCTACATATCAAAACTATATAACATTGTATGGTATTTTTAATCTGGTGCAAAATTTCTTCTCTGTGCAAACTTGTAAATCCAATAGAATTATCCTCAAGTAGGAACAGCTCAATGTTTGAAGGAGATCAGTGCACTATATTATTGTGTTAGGAGTTTGTTTTTTTTATTATTTTCATTTTACTGAGGATTTTCTGAAGAGGCTGCATGATCTTCATCCCAACTTTATTCTATGTTCCAAAAGTCAGTTTTAATCCATTATTTTTTTTGTCAAATAGTGTTGTCAAATAGTTTTTCATTATTCAATCCCTCGCCTCCAACATCATCATTATCATAATTCTGGCTTTACAACCCTGCAGGGTCCTAGCCTCCTCAAGAATTTCTTTCCAGTTGTCCCTATCCATCACTTTCCTCCACCAATCATGTATTCCCATATTTCTCATTTTTTCATTGATGTTATCAAGGAACCTTGTTCTGGGTCTACCTCTTTTTCTCTGACCAATGGGTCTATCAAGGAGCGTGTTTCTAGCTGGGTCATTTTTTTCCATCCACATTACATGCCCTATATCTCTTGCTCCAGATTCTTCCAGCAGGCTCCCACCATCTCTAGTTCAGTTCGTCCATTGCCACTTTAATCTTAGTTATCCCATCAGCGCTGTTGAACAATTTCCGTTATTTTATGATCATTTCCAATACCATAGTTATTTTAGGTGGCATAAATACCATCTGAAAGATTTTATTCTCGGTGGACTCAAGAGGACTTGAGTGAGGATGGTCAGATGCATTGTCTATCATTAGTAAAATTTGAAAATGTGACTATATTAAGCTCTCCATAAGCTCGGTACAATTTGAAATTCGCAGATGCCATGATCATGATATATGTCAGATTATTCTCGCCATAGGTTCTGTGTTTTTTACAGGCTCTGGTTATTAATGGGCCCCTCGTTCAACCTCCCACCAGGAGGGCCAGGGACAGTTTTTTTGTAGGTTAGATATCTTAGTCAGTCTATTTTGATCCCACCTATCCGCCTGTATATATATATATATATATATATATATATATATATATATATATATATATATATATATATATACAGTCCATCTAATTTACTTACCGTTGCACGTCATTATCATTGACAGAGATCGAAGTTGACATAGTTGCCAGAGTATAAAAAAATCCTGAATCCATTTTAAATCAAATAGGTCACATAATTATTGCAAAAGTGTATAATACAACAAAACAAATTAATATTTAATGTAAATAAATAGAAACAAATCAAGAGTTAAAAAATAATCTTGTTAAAAACAATTTGAGCCGCTTGTATGCGTCGTATAATGATGTAAAATGGAATACTTAAACAACACTTTTTTCATTACTTATTAACTTTAGTCAACACCTCAACTGTCAAATAAGTGTTACCAATTTATTCCAAAATATCACCTTCGTTCGATTACAGTTACAGTGTGTTCCGAACAAATGTTCTTCATAAAAACGCTTTATAATGCATTTATACAAATTAAATGAAACATATTTTTCTTTAAGTTAACATTAATAGAAATCTTTAAATATTATTTCTACGCGTATATAATAAAATATGTCTAGTGGCTGTAATGCCAGTGTACTCGGCAAAGTGATTCTAAAAAAGAACACACCTACTGCCTAAATATTTCGTGTTGGTATCATGTGACCTCATGGGCTATGACGTGGATGACTTGCAACGGTAAGTAAATTAGATGAAGTGTATATATATATATATATATATATATATATATATATATATATATATATATATATATATATATTATATATATAATATTCAAACTTTCATTATCTTCTTGACATTTTCTCATTACAAATTCCTCAAATGATATTCTTTTGTATAGTTGTTTCCTTTAAACTGTGAACCGGGGGTAATAATAGGGATACATTTTTTGTTTTTTTTAATTCACTGAATAGATAACATTATTATACCTAAATATCTCTCACTACAACCTAATGACGTTTCTGGATAATCATCATAGTAACCAAGAACATTAATTGCATGATCATTATTATCAACAATAGGCTTCGCTTTGTTAACGTTTTGTTGAAAACAACCAAAATTTGTTAAATTTTCAAATAGACCACATATTCTAGTAATAACTCTGTCACATTCCCCATGTCTTATAAGTAAATTTATACAATCTTCATTATTTATCACTTTGTAAAAGTACCTATAACCACAAATAATAACAAAATTATGACATCTTCATACACAGCCTGCTAAAATAAAACAATAAGGATCTTACCTTTAACATTAAACCAAAATTATCTTCAAAAGTATTAACTTAAAGTATAGGGAACCCTAATACTATTTGAAAGACAACTGATATACAGGGTGTTTCATTTAACATTATTGACTTAATAGTGTTTGAAGTTTAAAGAAATGGCGTATCATTTGTAAACACCCCGTATTTAGAAATTCGATTTCGATGTAAATTCCTGAAAGTAGATGTATGGATGAGATATATTAACTTTGAAAAGATTGTATCATATCTATCAAAATTTTTTAAAAAAGATGAATAACTCAAAAATGTACATTATACAAATGTTATAATATACAGGGTGTTTCCATTTAAAATAAAGTCGTATATATATATATATATATATATATATATATATATATATAATATATATGTATATATACAGATAGTGTAAGTTCGTCGTGAAAAACCTTTTACTCACAAGCATTAGATATATTAATAAATTTAATTAAAATTTTTGTTGTTCTGAACTTCATAAACTAGGTATGTCGTGTGCTAAAACCATATTTTGCATACAAAAAATCTTTGTGGTGGTTTTACATCATTGAAAGTTACGTTTAAGATAATTTCCTGTCATAATTTTGTGGGTTTAGTTTGATTCATTCATTGTATTTTACACATTTGGTAGAAATTTTGTGTTTTCCTAGGAAGTTTCAGGACGAAGATATTCAAGGTATGACAAATATAGTGGGCTATTGAAATATCATTTTGTAACTATCGTCTAAAACATTTCCATTAAATAGTATAAGTATTAGTTTATTAAAGTAAACAGAAAGTTTTAGTGTATAAGATTGCGTGTGGTTTTAAAGAACAAGTAAGTTGCTGGGTATTTCAAGTTGGTGTAAAAAACTAAGTAATTTAAGAATTTTTGACGCGATACAAGGTGTTTCATGTAAACCGTACATTAGACTTATCTCATTTCTGAAAATAATCGGATATGAAGTCTGAAAATCTGCACTTGTGCATAACTAGCTTCTCTACAAGTCTAAAATTTATACAACTTCCCATTATTTTAGGTAATACTATAAGTTGCCATCAATTTTGTAAGGTCTTGATTGATAACTCATCTATTTACAAACCTAAACTCTTATTTTAGTAATATACATCGGAATCCAATTTCTAAATAAAGAGTACAGTAAAACCTCGATATAACGGACTATTTGGGGGGGAAGGGTTGTCCGTTAAAGCGGAAAGTCCGTTATATAAAAATATGTTTAAAATAAATCAAAAAAACTTTTTTTAAATATGTATGTATTTAGATGTATATAAAAAATTCAAAATACAAACAAAATTCTATTTAATTGAATTCGGATATTCGTCGTGAAGTGACGTTGCTGTTGATATCGACGCGCTTGCTGTCGGTAATCCAGTTTTGTAAAAGAAACCAGGTTTCGTTTGCAATTTCGATGTCTGCTGTTTTTTTATGATCAACTCTCAAAAATTACGAAAATGCGTAGAACACAGTCGAAGTTCTTTATCTGATGAATAATCAATAACTGTTATTAGATCGTCGAAATGCGATCTTACCTCTGATAACTTCATTTTTAGTAGTCTTGTTTTGTCACCTTCTTCGGTATCATCACTTCTATCCTCATTTTTTAGGTTCATAACTTCATCTGCTATTTCACTTTCAGTCATGGTGTTATACCTTCCTCAGCTATATGTTCTCCGGCATTATTATGTATTGTCCTACAGAAATCAGTAACTTCCAACCCTTCTAAATCTGTGTATGCATCTAGGCCATCAAACAAATCCTTCCAACCATGTTTCATTGTTTGCTCTTTCACCTCCTCCCATGCTGCAGCAAAATTAAAAATTGTTGACTTTAAAATGTAATTTGCAAGGTACGCTGCCCTCTTGTATCTTCTACATTATTTCCATCGATCAATACAACTATTACATCCTCTAAAAACTTTCTGCGATATATTCGTTTGGTTGCCAAAATTATTCCCTGATCCATTTGTTGAATAAGCAATGTTGTATGTTTTGACAAAAACATACAGCTAAAGTTGCGAGGTTTACGAAATTTGCCAACCATTACAGGAGTCAATCTATGCGATCTATTGGCGTTAGCACAAAGCCGATATACTCCCCTTGCTGATTTTTCTTCTAGAATTAGATTTGGAGGCTTGTGTGCTTTCAGGCAAAGTACGCCATAACAAACCAGTTTCGTCAGTACATATTGTAAATCTGAGATTTTAATAGCATTTCGTTACTTATAATGTTATGTATTAATTTTTAACTAAAAGGTTCGATTTCTTCTTTTGGGGCAGTTGAAGCTTTGCCGTAAATTCTTTTATTCATGACTCCGTGCTTTTTGCGAAAGCACTAGAGCCATCCATCACTTGCTCTGAATGGTATGTCCATATAATTTGCTAATTTAATTGCATCAGATTTCAATTCGACTACCCGGACTGGGATCCCTCTAGAAAGTTGTTGGCCGTACCATTTTAAGATTGCTTTTTCCAGTGAAGTTTTTCGAGCCAATTTCATTCGTTTTCTGAGATTGCTGTTCTCTCCTACATCACACATGAATGCAAATTTATTTACTTTATTTTTGTTTTTTTTTATGCCCGAAACAGTTTGCTTTTTTATGCGATATTGATCACATATATGAGACACAGACGTTTCAGACTCCAACTTTTGTATAATATCTAGTTTTTGATTGATTTTTAGATTGATTCTTTTCCATTTGTCCATATTTAAAGGGTAGGATTGCGAAAATTTTAACTTACTTACTGGTGTACACTAAATGTGTTAGTTTAGCAACACCCATATAATCATAAAAACCTACGTGTTATTATATCAGGGAATCCCCTAATGATATGTGATAATCTTACTTTCTGTCTCTTGCCTACAAATGTGCAAATTTATATCTCATGTGTGTATTTTTTATGTTTCTCTAACAAATTTATTTTTCAGCAAAAAAATATATACATATTACTATTAGAAATGACTCTTATGCTAGATTGTGCTGAAATTCTTTGTAAAATACAGTGGTACGGGACGGGTTAAGCATGTATAATATTAACAGTACGTTTTTATTTTGTCTTATATTTGACCGGATTTTTTGTCCGTTATATCCGAAGTCCGTTAAATAGAGGTCCGTTATATCGAGGTTTTACTGTATTTACAAATTGTACTCAATTTTTTAAAACTTCTGTCACTAAGTTTAAATGGAACACCCTGTATTTTGTGACTTTAAAATAAGAAATTAATTGTCTTTCAACTAGCGTAGTAGCGTCGCCTATATCTAAATTTATACTTCTTGAATTGTGGTTTAATGTAGTATCAAACTCGGAAACAAAGATTGCCATGAGAAAAAATATGCATTTGCATAATGTTAGTTTTTATTGATGCCACTCGTATCTTTTTTATTTAAGCAATTATTTAAGCCCTTTTATATATATTTTATGGTAAGTACCTTTAACTTTTCGCTTTTATTCGAATGAGATGAATTTGGATTTATTACTTACTTCAAACTGGAAGTGGAACGCAGCTAACACTACATTGTTCGTGTCGTTTTTTATATTGTTGATTCCGGTTATCTCATGTTTTTTGTAATGGTAGATTGTCTAATGCGTCCGTTATTTCCTTGTGCAGGATGTTAAAATACATTTCTCCATTTAAAGATTAGTTATAAATGAAAAAACGTTAATTGCTTTTGTGTAGTATACTCCCATGTTAACCAGCTGAAGTTAATTTAACCAATATCATAGTTGCTATTCAATTTTGCCTTAGAATATGCAATAAGTAAAATATCGTCTGAAATGACAGGGAAATTTGTGAATCGAGGATCAAAACTATTGTTGGCATTTGCTGATGATCCAGATGCAGTCGTTCATTCTACCAGAGACGTGAGAAAGGTGTTTCACAACTCAAGGAGGAAACAGGTAGTCTGGGGTCTCCGAATAAATGAAAAGAAGACGAAATACATGCTAGTAACCAAAAATCCAAGATCAAGAGTTAGGCAGAACATAACTATTAGTGACCACTACTTCGAAGTAATAAAAGAGTTTAAATATCTGGGGGCGATAATCACAGATGACAACCACATAGAAAGAGATCTCAGCAGATAGCTGTGGGAAATAGAGCATTGTACTCATTACCGGCCAACGCGTAACTTAGCTCTTTCAGAACCTTTAGTCATGACCAAAACCATAATAATAACGTCATGGCGTCAACTTTTTTTCAATGCGTCTTTTTCAATTCAACTTTTATTTTGAAGGACTTAACGAACATTATAAAATGACACAGCATAGAAAAATCTAATACAGCAGCATGCTAAGAGGGCCTTAGGATTAAAGGTCGTGGCATATTATCATACACGTTGCGTTTCCAGCCCGTAGCGTTTAGTTACCGAAATATATAATTTAAATGGTTTTAAATATGAACAATTCAGACTGTCAGGAACGTATCGTATCAGACACCTCACGTTTCCGTTCAGTATATTCGAAAACAATATTTTACGGATGCGACCGCTACTAAACAAGTCGAAACCTGTTGGTACGGATAATGTGAATTAGGAGTTCGTCGTTTTTCTCTCGTTGTATTTAGGTATTTGTTTGATTTTGATACAGAGTAATAAAAAAAATAATTTTCTGGCTATTGTGTCATTTATGCATGTGTTTTTATTGCTTTGTGACAATTAAACACGGAGGTGATAAACAATTAGGACTTTTCCATGGAAGTGATATCTCTTCTTTTTTAAAAATACTCTTTGGTTTGATATTTACAGTTTGATAGTACAAGGTAAAATGGATTTCGAAAAATTAATTAACTCGTACGCGGTGAAGAAATTTTATATAAATATAATTTTAAGTGCTATTATGATGCAAATAAACCTTGCCGGAAACTATACGTGCATGATATTATGCCGCGACCTTAAACGAATAGAATACGATGGTGAGGAAAAATCAAACACGGCGGCATGTAATAAAAATAAAATCGATTCGTTCTTTTATCAATCAACCGTACAACCTCCACAATGAGCTAATAACGTTTATACCTTTGTAATTTTTACATTTCTTTTTGGAAAAAAATTTATTAAAAATCCTTTGTAAAAGGTATATATTTTTAAAAACCCAAACGGGCTGTTATAGACAAAACGTTTTCGGAATCCATTATTCCATCATCAGTGTCCTATAAAATATATAACCACTTAATTAAAGAGAACGTGAAGTTAAAATTTTGACTAAGGTTAATGTAAAGTGTGGTTAATACTTACTAGGTGTACATGAATGTAGCCACTAAATACATGGGTAAAAACCCGTTGACAAAAATTTAGTTACATTTGTTTTACATCATATTATATAAATTGCTAGGATGCTAAAGTTACCGTTGGATTAGGTAACATGGCGACATATGACTCCACGTTGAAGTTGCAAGTCCTGAGACGGTGTGTCTACGAGGACTTAATGGAAGCAACTGATTGAAATGACAATGTTGACAAGTTAGGACGGAACAAGTAACAGAGTAGTCAATATAACTGTATGTGTCTACTTAAGACAAAAGCCAACGTTAATTAAATTGTTAAAGTAATAGATTTTTTGATATTAAATAATATAACAGTATCAACCATCAATGTTGTTGTTTTTTAAAAATTGTTTTTTATGTGTATGAGATGAAATGTGGAGAGAAGATAATGTGGTTATAGTTAGGCAACCAACTATGCATGTGTGTGGTAGTGTAATGAAAAAGAGATTTTTATATTTAGGCCCTTTATGTTTATTCAACATTTGGTACTTGGAAAATAGAAAATAGACACATGTAGAAGGTTGAGTTATAGAAATTTTGTTTGATATTGGTGGAAAATGAATGAATATATTTAAAATATGAAAGTGTTCTTACATGAATGAGATAAAACTTTTGTAGTATAATGGTCATGTGAAATTTAACTTATAACTCGATTATAGAAGGCCCTGTATGTCAAAAAACAACATTTGGTACCTGGTAAATGTAAAACTAATTAAGTTGTAAGTACATGAAATTAAATATCTGATGGGGTGTTAACAGACTAAGTGGTATGGAAGTTTTATTTTCTTATCTATTATGTGAAATGAATAGAAATTGATGGTTGGGACATGGTTTTTTTAATGAGTTAATAGAATAGTACTCAACTTATTACTTAAGAAAGGTCCTATCTGTCATAAGCAACACTAGGTACATGGGAACTATAAAAGGATAAGTTACAAGTTGTATGATTTGCAGGTGTATAATTGTCCAAAATGTGAATATGGAATGGTTGTGGGTTGGCTCTGTTAGAATTAAGTAAAGCAAAAATTATGGGGTCAGCTTTAATGGTAATTAAGTTGTGTGATTTGTTTTTAATTCTTAATGGATATGAAGGTCTTAAGGTGTTCATTAAACTATTATCTAAAATAAACAGAATTTGATGGCTGGAGCATGGTTTTGTAGTATGTTGTAAGTATACTACTCAACTTATAACTTGAGAAAGGCCCTATCTGTCATAAAGCAACACTAGGTACATGAGAAATATAGAGAGATAAGTTATAAGTTGGTGATTTTATAGGTGTATATAAACCTCAATTATGAAAATGAAATGGTTCTAAGGTGGCTCTGATGAAATTGAGTGAAAAATAAGAAATTTATAGTGTTTTTGAAAAAATGTAGGATACGGAAAGAATACAGAAGGCTGAGATCCCCAGAGAGCTGCAACCAAACCCTAGGAGGGTTGTGTGGAAGAGTGAAATGAGGACTGAGATTCTTTCCGTATCCTACATTTTTTCAAAAACACTATAAATTTCTTTCCATGTACCTAGTGTTGCTTATGACAGATAGGACCTTTCTTAAGTTATAAGTTGAGTACTATTCTATTAACTCATTAAAAAAACCATGTCCCAACCATCAATTTCTATTCATTTCACATAATAGATAAGAAAATAAAACTTCCATACCACTTAGTCTGTTAACACCCCATCAGATATTTAATTTCATGTACTTACAACTTAATTAGTTTTACATTTACCAGGTACCAAATGTTGTTTTTTGACATACAGGGCCTTCTATAATCGAGTTATAAGTTAAATTTCACATGACCATTATACTACAAAAGTTTTATCTCATTCATGTAAGAACACTTTCATATTTTAAATATATTCATTCATTTTCCACCAATATCAAACAAAATTTCTATAACTCAACCTTCTACATGTGTCTATTTTCTATTTTCCAAGTACCAAATGTTGAATAAACATAAAGGGCCTAAATATAAAAATCTCTTTTTCATTACACTACCACACACATGCATAGTTGGTTGCCTAACTATAACCACATTATCTTCTCTCCACATTTCATCTCATACACATAAAAATCAATTTTTAAAAAACAACAACATTGATGGTTGATACTGTTATATTATTTAATATCAAAAAATCTATTACTTTAACAATTTAATTAACGTTGGCTTTTGTCTTAAGTAGACACATACAGTTATATTGACTACTCTGTTACTTGTTCCGTCCTAACTTGTCAACATTGTCATTTCAATCAGTTGCTTCCATTAAGTCCTCGTAGACACACCGTCTCAGGACTTGCAACTTCAACGTGGAGTCATATGTCGCCATGTTACCTAATCCAACGGTAACTTTAGCATCCTAGCAATTTATATAATATAATGTAAAACAAATGTAACTAAATTTTTGTCAACGGGTTTTTACCCATGTATTTAGTGGCTACATTCATGTACACCTAGTAAGTATTAACCACACTTTACATTAACCTTAGTCAAAATTTTAACTTCACGTTCTCTTTAATTAAGTGGTTATATATTTTATAGGACACTGATGATGGAATAATGGATTCCGAAAACGTTTTGTCTATAACAGCCCGTTTGGGTTTTTAAAAATATATACCTTTTACAAAGGATTTTTAATAAATTTTTTTAATATATGGTATACAGCCAAAT
This sequence comes from Diabrotica undecimpunctata, assembly GCF_040954645.1. Lineage (NCBI taxonomy): Eukaryota > Metazoa > Arthropoda > Insecta > Coleoptera > Chrysomelidae > Diabrotica > Diabrotica undecimpunctata. Next base: position 119,513,814 of record NC_092805.1, read on the forward strand.
ACAGGAACGTAGATTCCTTGTGGATTTCTTTTTGGCTCCTTTTTTAAGAATAGAGCTTATACACGCCAAGCTTCAATCTTCTGGAATATTTTCTTGTTTGATTAGACACCTATCAAAGATCTCCGCTAATAATTCTATTAGTCTTGACGGTCCGAGTTTTATTAATTCAATGGGGATATTTACAGGTCCTGTGGCTTTTCCATTTTTCATTTCCTTTAAGGTTCGTCTTATCTCGGCTACTCTGATAGGTTGTACTTTGTATTCATCTATTGAATCTGTTCTGAAAGCTGTGTAATTTATTTCGCAATGTGGTTTTGCTTCCGTCAATAGGGATTTGTAATATTCTTCCCCCTCTGACATACTTACGGGGTTTAATCTTCCCGTTCCTTTGTGATATTTTCTGAACTTCCATACTTCAAAAACTGAGTTCCACCCATATGTGTGTTTATTTCTTCACATATTTGGTCCCACGTTTCGTTTTTCTATTGGTTTTCTTAACTTCCCTATTCCAATAAGTGTATGTACTCCAGTCTTCTGAATTTTGTGTTTGTAGCCAAATTCGATAGGGTTTCTTTTTAGTATCTACCAACTCTCTTATTTCTTGTGTATTGAAGTATTATTATAAATCTAATTTATTAACTTTATTTATTATAAAATGTTCTAGCACTTAGTTTATTAGAGTCTTTATTTAATTTATATATAATCTTACACTTAATTTATTTTACACTATTTACACTATTCTAATTTATATAATTTATTTCCGCGTTACAATTCAAACTCGACTCGATACAATTATTATTTTCAGACTATCTATTTACAAGCAAAAAGATCCTCTATATATATTTAATCACCGTTATCTGGAGTTTCCTCGAACCGGATGGTGACCTTTCTTCAACTGTCTCGAACGACATGGAACCATACAGGTTTTTATCGGAGGGGGATCCGTGGATATTTACCTACTACAAAATACTTGTTAGAAAAATATGTTTACAGCTTAAATATGAGTTATATTTATCGTAACAGTATTAAAAAATACAAGCAGATATTTATACTCAGTTTTATTCAATTATTTTTTTTTCGATATTTACAATGTTTAATGAATACATTTTGTTTCAGCATGAGAGGAAGATGGTAGCTGTCTTAGTCTGAACATTCAAGTATGATTGAGAGTGTCTCTAAAAGAGCATTCGGTGGTTCAAGTGGTACATACAACGTCCATGCCTTAGAACTGGCTGCAGCAAGAGAAAGAAAGCTTAAGACTCTCAGTATTACTGTGAAATTTTTAGATGACACTGAGCATGTTTTTCATGTTGAGAAACGCGCCAAGGGCGCTACCTTGTTGGACCAGGTTTATCGCCATCTTGAGTTAGTGGAGAAGGATTATTTTGGTTTGCAGTATTCAGACAATGGCGGGTTGCCGGGGACGAGGGGTTCTGTATGGATGGTAAGACTTAATATTTTTATACTAAGTAGTAATAATATACACCGGAGTGCAAAATTAATCGGACACCCAGATTTTTCCTAAAAACTGGCGTTTAAAAAAGTTCGAGCCGTCCCAATTGAGTATTTAATAATAAACAAAATTTAAAAGCAAAATTTATTACAAATCAAGACTTTGACAAAAAAAAAAGAAAAAATTCAAAAAATTTCAAAATCTGCAAAGAAACCAAAATTCCTTTTTTAAAATTTAAAATTTTCGTAATGAAAAATGATATTTAGTAGGGTGTATTACCTCCACGAGCCTAATTGCGACTCTCATTGAATCAGGCATACTTCAGATTTAGGCAGCAAATTCTTTCTGACGGATTCACTACCATTCGTTACGAACTGCTTGCTCCAAGTCAATAATGATTTGAATCTTAACATGGTTACGTCGAATACGTGGTCCCAGAATATCCAGTGTATGCTCTATTGGATTTAAGTCTAGACTCCTTGGGGTCATGGTATTAAAAGACTCCCAATGTCATCCAAGTAATCCCGTTATTCTTGTAATGTGCGGACAAGCCTTATCTTGCATCAGACAAAATGATCTTCCAAACATTGGTCATTATACCTTTCAGCACTTAAATTGCCCCCTCGAATTGTAAAAAGTTCTGTGTGAGCCTCTAGGGAAATACCTGCAAACACCATTATACCATCTCCAGCAAATTGAATACTGGGAGTAAAACAACCGATAATAACGTTCACTAGCTCTTCTCTAAATCGTAGGCCACCAATCGAATGAGTACATGGTAAATCTTGATTCATCCGTGAAGAGCACCACACACCATTCTTCAACACACCAATTAAGAAGTTGGCGAACGAAGTGTAAACGTGACCTCTGATAATCTACTTTTAATACAGGTCCCCTGACAGATATTCTGGACCTTAATCTATATTCATTTAAGCAATTTTTAACGGTATAAATGGAAATTGTGTTTGGATGGACATTATTTAATTATTAAACAAGTATTGGTGCTAACAATGTGCGATCGTATAACGCTTGCAATCTGGTAAAGCGATCTTCAGCTTGACTTGTGGTACTTCGTATACCTTGACCTGGCCTCCTGGTATATTGTCCTGTTTCCCGAAATCTTTGTATTACATCAAACGCTATACTTCGAGAAATTCGTAAAACATTTACGATGTAACGAATGCTATGCCCATCATCCTGTAAACCAACAGCTTGTACTACTTCTAGTGTCATCATTTTTTTATTGCAATTTTTGAAGTGAAGGAAACAAAAAAAAACTAAAGAGTGTCCGGTTAACTTTGCACTCCAGTGTATATATCAGGTTTTATGCCTTACGAGCCCAATCTGTATTTAGGTTTTTTCAAGTTTTTTGATCGTGTTCATAAATGAAAATTCGGTTTCACATAAATATCCAAAGAAAAATTGAAACGTGTTCAAATATTTGAATATTTATCCTTACCAGTTTCCACAAATTACAATCTGAAATCAGTGACTTTAGAATTATGTCGCATTTAATATTTATTATTTCTTCTTCCAAGTCTGTTAAATTTGTAGTGCCGAGAAAGTTGTTTAGTTTCTGAGCTATACCACAGTATATTGCTAAAGAATTCTTTATTAGCAATATACTGTGGCTATACTTTTTACATCGATTTTGTCATTAAATGGAAAAGACAAAAAACTGTTTCTTTCAAATTCTTTTAGCAGCGGGTGAAGTGATATCTGCGTAGTTGTTATAAGATTCTTTGTATTATATTTTTAGATATGGCAGCCATATTTTGATAATGCTTTAAATTACGTCGTTTTAATTGCATTACAAGCATATTTGATTTCTCTTTAAATGATTTCAACGTGCCTATCATATCTATTACGTTTATCATGTTTTACCTTTACCCTGTTGTAGTTGCAATTAAATTGGTGTTATTTATCAGTAACATGACAGAAAAAAGCAAGATCAAGTAGCCATTCTTGATCATTAATTGTGGATATGTGTTGTGTTGTAAATATTTGTGGCAGAAGCTCTCTAAATCTCGTTACAATGTAGGACGACTTAATTACCTTAACGTCAGTATGCATAAGTAACAATTAATTCACTGTGTTCATCGCCGCATTCTTTCAAACACGAAACTGACGACGTCACCAACTTTTACATCTATAATGTAATTTACTATTTTAAATGCAACATCCTTAACATGATCGAAATTCAATATTTTTGAACGTAGTATGTGAGTATGTATAATATAATGATAGCCCAAAAAATTTTGAATGCCATCATCTTAAAGCGGCCACTATACTACTCGTGAAGTTGATCGAAGTTCAGTGAGTACGAGAGTGTAGACAGGTATTTCATACGACTTCGCTTCGCCTCGTTCTACTTCCGTTCTGTGTCGATTTTTCGCGTAGAAGTCAAAGAACCCGAAGTTCGAATACGAAGTGTCACACTACATTACTCGACTTCATGAGTATGTAGAGAGTTACCTCGCCTCGATTAACTTTACTTCGTCCGAAGAACTTCGATCGAGAGAGTAGACGGCGTTTTACACAGAGCAACGAAGGCACTTTGATTGCCTATCATTGCGGAGCCACAGCCACATCAGTGGTTATTGATATTGATACCAACAAGCAAATTGGAAAATTTGTACGTGCAAAATAATTTTTAGATAAATCGGAAACATCCTAACCTTTTGTGCGTTCTTGAATTGAAATAATAGTTAATAATTGTTCTGTTAGTCCAGTCGCCAAATTTTTTTACTACTACTAAGGATTTCCACAGTTTTCACTGTCTTCCTTCACTCAACCGTTTTCTCCAATTTTCCCTGTCATTCCAGTCTCCATCTCGCAGGGTTCTTTTCTCCATAGCCTCGTCGATTTCATCTCTGAATGACCTTCGGGGTCTTCCTCTCTTTCTTCTTCCAATCGGGCTCCATTCTGTGATTTTGTTTATCCAGCGTCCTCTGTCCGCTCTTCTGACGTGGCCGTACCAGGATAGTCTCTTCTCCTCTATATAGTCGATTATGTCTGATTGCACTCCCATTCTCCGCTTAATCTCTGCGTTTTCAATTCTGTCTCTTTTTGTAAGTCTACAGCTTCTCCTCAGGAACTCCATTTCTACTGCTCTTATTCTACCTCTATTTCTCTTGTTTATTGTCCAGTTTTCGGACCCATATGTCAGGATACTTCTTGTCAGGGTGTTATATATTCTCTTTTTTGTCTTTATCGTAATGTTCTTATCCCACAACACCGAGTTTAGTTGTCTTATACAGTTTCTTGTTTGTCTCAGTCTGTTGTTTATATCTTCTTCTGTTGTTCCCTGGTTCGATATTATGGTTCCTAAATACTTGAATTTATCTGTTCCATTTATTTGTCTTCCCTCGTCTATCTCTAGGTTTCTCATATCCTTGTTTTCTGTTGTTAGGTATTCGGTTTTCTCTAAGTTTATTTCCATTCCGTTGTTTTTATATTCTTCTTCTAGTTTTCTGAGCATAAAGCTGAGATCTTCTTCATCTTGTGCGATGACTACTTGATCGTCGGCAAAACTTAAGGTGTATAGGTATTCGTCTCTTACTGGTATGCCCATTCCTTCGCACTTTTTCCTCCATGGTTTGAGTGTCTTTTCCAAGAATATTTTAAACAGAGTAGGGGACGTAGCACAGCCTTGTAGAAGTCCTTTTGTCGTCTTAAATGGATTGTAGGCTTTATTTCCACATTTAATAGCTACCCCTCTAAAAATCATACGAACAAGCTCAATTTGGATGAGAATGTCAATTTTGGTACCCCAAAAAAAGTTCTCCTACTCCTAGCTTCCCCCTAAAATCCCCACAGCAAGGTGTTCGTAAATCACTTCTTTAAATAAAATTTGTATCAACTCAACGGTAAAAATTCGATATCTTTTGATTAGAGTGTCGTATCGACAAAAATCAAAAAGCGTTTTAAAGGTGAAGAGTACAGCTTTTGTCGCTAATGCAGTGAGTTTCTATAAAACTGTTAATTAAATAAATGTTGCGCGATTTTTGACATTTTTTACGATTTCTCATGAGACCAATAAAATGTATCACTTCCATTAATCGGTCGTTGTAGAATTTCCATTTTTAGAGACTAATCTTCAAAACATATAACATGAAATTTCGATTTTGAGTTTTGGCAACAAATACGAGGCATTGGAAATATGCCTAAAAACGCTGAATTTAAACTTTTACCTTACAGACGATCTCACGTCGCAGGAAATGCTTCCACGAAGACGGCATTAGGGGAAATTTGTAGCTGAAGTTGTGTAGTTTTGAAAAACGTACTTGTGTAATCGAAAAGAATGAGTTTTAAACGTTTTAGATCGTTTGTAATGAGAAAGTTTAAATTCAGCGTTTTTTAGCTCAAAAAGATTTTACAGTAGGCGGACTAGCGCAAAGCTTTAAACTATGTTTCCTATATTTTTCAAATTTAAATAATATTATTGAATAAAGTAATTTTATTATTTATTATTTATATTTTAATCAAATTATATTATATTCTGTACAAGTTTGACAGGTCTATACAGACCTGTCAAATTCAAACGAAGCGTTAAATTATAATAAAACAAAACAAATATCATTTGATAGTAAATTTAATTATTAAGTATATAAACTAAATTATATGTTTAACAATAGTAATTGGATTTATATGAAATTATTTTAAACGAGAAGTGTGTTAAATATTTAAACAGATGATTCAGTATTGTTCTTAATCGGATGACATTTATGACTTTTAAATTTTGACAATCGTTGCGAATCGAATCTTTTATTGACAAATTTTCTTTTAATTTTTTACTTCTCATTTAATGTCTCTTTTGTTAGTTATTTTTCATGCAGTTTTTAATTTAATGATAATATATGATTAATAATAATAAATATATGATGACTAGAAACGAATTGATCGAGAGTAGTGAATCCACGTGAAGAACCGCTATTTTGTGACTCTACCCGTGACGGCGCCATCTTGTGATGTTAGTTCTGTGACGACGCCAGCTTGTGGTGGTAGTTCCGTGACGCTCGTCTAAGCATTTCATTATAGAAAAAAAGTAGTAAAACGCCAGTATAGAATTATAGTATCGATTTTTTAATGTTCCCTAATAAACATTTTTGTTCAAAATGATCTTGTTTGAGACATTTTTTTCTACGGTCGGCGTACCTACAGATTCTTGGTAAATCGATATTTTCCGTTTTATCCATCTATGACGGGGTTTTAGGTGGAAGTCCGGGGTTAGGAGTGGCAATCTTTTTTGCATCTTTTGGTTCAGTGGTGTACGATTAAGGCATGTAGATATGGGAAATTATAAAAATAATTTCATAGGTTTAGGACTGTATCATAGATGTGGTTCAAAATAATTAGGAGAGGTAATTAAATGTTATACAGACAATAGCTGAATCAAGTTTATAAAAAGGCTTACCTATATTACTGTTTACACTCGCGGACTAGTAGTCTTCATATAAGCAGGATTCACACGCGTGGTTTCTCGTATGAGTTTTAATTGTCTTTAATAGATTAGCGGTGTTTGTCCATAACGCATTCCCGGTATTCTTTCACCGTATATACGGTACTGTTTCTTTGTGAGTAGTCGTTCTCCAAGAGAAGACAGGAGAGTTAAAAAAGTCTATTCGTTACGGACACCAAAATCAGAGAGGGGATAAACAACGTCTGTTCTATAGAGAAATAAGAATCAGAGAGTGGCGAAAATACATGTCTGTTCTATCATCATCATCATCTTTGGCTCGACCAAATTAGTCGCCATTCTGTTCGGTTTCTGGCAACATGTTGCCATCTTCTGATCTCTAGTATCCCTAAGTCGGTCTCAACTCCATCTAAACACATAATTCGCGGTCGACCTCTGCTTCTTCCCATAGGTGTTCCTATCGTTAGCTTTTTACCAATCATGTTATCAGGCATTCGTATTATGTGTCCGGCCCATCTAAGTCGTTGAGTTTTATGTTCTATACGGGAAAAAAAACAGAAAACTCAAAAAACACGTCTGTTGTCTACGGGAGCAAAAATCAGAGAGCGCGAGAGACGTCTGTTGTCTCCGGGAGCCAACATCAGAGAGAGATAGAGAGAGAGATTTTTCTTTTACATTGTCCAAAAATGTCTGTACTTGGGTAGGGTAAAAATAGGTATTAGGAATTGATACTAAGGATTGGCTTAGGTCATGATCTGAAATTCAGGGTGAGAATTTAGGATTTGATACAGCTAAAAATATAATATTGTTTTTCGCATGTGAAAAATTGAACAAGTGTCATTTTCGTCTTTGACGACTGGAGTATGTGGTCAGCATATCATAGAAAACTCTTCGAAACACATACTTGTAGCAGTGCCGATATAGTCCGTAGATTCGTCAAATTGTTGAGGTAATATAATGCGTTTATTAATGTTTTCATGTCAAATATCTTGTAAGATTTTTATTAATTTCTTCCATTCTACGCATAACTATATTTCGTAATAACGATATATTTTTGATAAAAAGTTACAAGTTCGTGTAACCTTCTGACTAAGATCTGGTGTTAGGATTTTCAGTCGCGCAAGCGCCCCTAACATGTCTTAACGACCGCTTATGTAGCCGGGACCGACGGCTTTACCGCTCTCCGAAGCACGGTGACGGCTCTTATAATTTTGTTTAAATTGAAAATTTTGTTGTCACTTCCGAGGATCGACCTCGTGCGTTCCGGCTTAATATGCCAGTATTTTAGCCGCTGAGCTCGACCGCCACAATATTTTTAATAAATACCGTTACTTTGGTAAAACGTTAAACACTTCAGGTTTAATAATAGCGTTTCGTAGCAATCGTATGTTGCCCATATAATTGTGCCTTCATTTGTTGCATGTTGGTCTTAACACAGTACCACGCGGATAATCTTACAGAATCTTTCGACGTTTACTTCCGTAGTCAAAGCTACTGGTTCACTACAAATCAAACAGTTACCTGTGTCTTTCATCATAGTACATACAGAAATAATGATCGCATTCACTGTGATAATGATAAGTGTTTATTTTTTTCCTTCCTCTACCTGTTTTATTCTTTCTAAATAATGGGATTAAATATTAATAACATTTAAAACAATAATTAAGAACTAATAAACCTTCCTATAATACAAAAAGAAAACTAGAAGTCTTTGAAAGAAAAGTCCTAAGGAAGATATTCGGAACTGTTAACGAAAACGGAGTATGGAGATCCAGGTACAACCATAAACTCTAACCAATTGTTTAAAGAGACATCGATCTCAGAATCCGTTAAACGTCAGAGACTTCGATGGGTCATGTAGTGAGGATGGCCGAAAGATGACTGAAAAGAGCCCTAGATAATAAAGCAAGACCAAAAGGAAAGCCACGGAAAAGCAGAGGGAGGATGAAGTGGCATCGGATGCGCAAAATTTGCTAGACGTGAGAACCTGGAGAAGATCGTCGCGGGACCGGCAAGGTTGGAGGCATAGTTTGAAGGAGGCCAAGGCTCGATTTGGGCTGTAGTGCCATTCTAGAGCAAATAAAACTTCCTATGTCTGTTGTGTGAATAAATATAAAAACTAAAATTGCAAGTAAATACACAAATACGGAGTAATAAGTGAACAGGATCTATCACTTTATTGTCTGACACATGATTTTGCGACTATAATTAATTTTCGTCGCATTCGTTGCGACTATAATTATTTTAAAAGTTATCATTATTTTGCATTGTCCATCGGTATAAATACAAATAGTATGGGTACGTTGCACAGGCAGTCAATTATCGTGAGACTAAATTATCGAATTAAGATTTTCAATTTTTTTCTGTTATAGGGAATTGTTCAACTTTAGTTTCGCAGTCTATTTTAAAAACCTTTGTGGTCAACCGGACGACCGCGGTCGACGTGTTGCCCGCCCCTGATATAAGTAGTAGTATCATAAACCACTATCACTCATGATAAAATTTTATTTTTGGGATTTAACATCTTTATACTGTGTTGACAGCTTATTTACTTAATATCAATTGACTGACAGTCACAGACAGACTTAACATACTTAATTCCATTGGGTCAAGAAAAGCTTTTTATAAATACATAGATTCAGATTTCAACCAAGTATTTATGAATGACCGCCCTCAAATTTGTAAATTCTGAATAGCATAAAAGTACACAGAAATCATAACCTTGTTTTTGAAGCGCAGCTTCTATACTGGCGCTGTATTACTTTTTTTCTCTACAGTAAAATGAAGAGGCGAGCGTCACGGAATTAGCGCCACAAAACGGCGTCGTCACGGGTGCCGTCACAAAATAACGGTTCTTTACATCTGTTCACTACTCTCGATCAATTGGTTTCTAGTCATCAAGTGCCATCTCCGCGGCGAAGGTCGGCAATCATCATAGCTATTCGAACTTTTGAGACGGCTGCTCTTACTATAATCCGGTTTAAATTAAAAACTGCATGAAAAGTAACTAAGAAAATATAGATATTAAATGAGAAGTAAAAATTTAAAAGAATATCTGTCACTAAAACATTCGATTCGTAACGATTGTTAAAATTTAATAAAAGTCATAATGTCATCCGATTACTAATAACATTGAATCTTCTGTTTAAATTTTAATAATAATTCTCGTTTTAAAATAATTTCATATAAATACAATTATTATTTTTAAACATATTATTTAGTTTATATACTAATTAAATTTACTATCAAATGATATTTATATAGAATTTTTCACATAAAAATCAATGCCAGTCATTCAAGATTTACGACGTCAGAACTCCACAGCGTTGCCAAAACATCAGAATAGTTAATAAGTGAGGAATTTTCAAAATGTCAACTGAGTAAGAATAAACTTTGATAAAATGAAAGGCAGATATCGAGCACAGTTTTATTAATTAAATCTTGGCCAAGTACGTTCGCTTCCTAGAGCATCTTCAGGGACATTTCGTCAATTTTGGGCTATCCAACAATCGCAGAATGTCATAAACATAAAATTAAACATAAAATTGTACATAACATTACACTAAACAAGGACAAACAGTTTAAAATTATTTAAAAAATAGTCGAAGCTACATTCTGGTCGGCAACAGGAGACAGATTCTCTCTCACTTGATTCTCTCTCCTCTTGCCGACCAGAATGTAGCTTCGACTATTTTTTAAATAATTTTAAACTGTTTGTCCTTGTTTAGTGTAGTGGTATGTACACTTTTATGTTTAATTTTATGATGTTCTGCGATTATTGGATGTTACATGTTATGACATTCTGCGATTGTTGGATAGCCCAAAATTTACAAAATGCCCTTGAAGAGGCTCTAGGAAGCGAAAGTACTTGGGCAAGATTTAATTAATAAAACTGTGCTCGATATCTGCCTTTCATTTTATCAAAGTTCATTTATTCGAGCATTCAACCTTATATCAATTTATTTAAGAATACACTAGGCAAGTGAATTTTTAAAATGAAGAAAATAATCACATTTTCAAAATTTCTTTTTCTACTTTTCAATAATGTGGATAACGAGATACATTAAATCTATAAAATTATAAAAGATCACATAAAAATGCACAATTTTAAACACATTTTAAAACCCAACTAGTGAGGCTCTAAATAAATCAATAACTTTTATTATCTAATATTGCATCTAAATTAGGGAGAATTTAGTGAGACATTAAACTTACTTACTTAATCAGTAGACCCATTTGTACCTTTTGGAGTTCGGCCAAACAATGTTGGGTGACATTAAAAAGGACTGGAAAGCCTGTGTGATAAAAAGGAAATAGAAAGTGGTCAATAAAAGAAAGGAGTATTAAGAAATGAATTGACAGAATTGCGAGAATGTAAAATGTACATAAAGCTCAACTGATTTATAAGATTTCAGGAATGGGTTGAATAACATTCGGGAGAACCTAATCGAAGTGCATTATGAAGAAGAAAAAAAAAAGAACACTAGTGCACTCTTCAGTTTCCAAAAGAAACTGAAGAGTGCACCAAAAGCTAATAGTTTTTCTCGCGGTATAAACTACCATTTTTCACAAACTATAGTCGGTTCACTATATTTACGCGGGTTTCGGATTAAAAATTTTATTGTAAGTACCCAGTTTTAATTACCTGCTCTTTGGGGAAATATCAACTGGTCAAATGAAATGAAAAATAATCAATAACTTTTTTTAATTAAATAATAATGGAAAATCTTTTATATAATTGACAGAATAATAAGGAGAATTACTTCATTAATGGAGTCTAATGTGGCTAATATAAACCTAATAATAATTTTATATTACACTTCACACAGAAAATATGGTCTATGTATATTTGTTCCATGGAGAGAATTTCTAATGAAAAATAAAAAAATTTAAATGGCCAACAAAAATGAAAATCAGTCATTATCATCAAAAATATCATAATCGTCATCATCATCACTGTCATCACCATTAATTGTTATTATGATTGGACTTATTTCGTTTATTTTATTTTCACGAGTCCACCAATCTTCTATTAGCTTCTCGCACTTGAATATACAGTTGCAACCACACTTCTGGAGTTACAATTGAAAGTGCCTTTCGCCAAGTTTCCCGAACTGCGTCGTCGCTATAACCGTTAGGCCCAATATGGTTGTCATAATGTTGTTTTGCTATTCCCCATATATATTCGATGGGATTAAACTGGCAATGCTACGGTGGCAGACGTAAAACTTGATGACCGTAACTTTCAATAATCTGATCCACAACAAATTTTTTTTGGTTTGAGTGGATATTTGCCAAGCGTAATAATTCTGATTTTAAAATATGTTGTGTAAATGTTATATGTTCCTTCATCAATCATTCTTTAATTTTATTAACAGTCCAAGAATTCGTTGGACTTTTGTTTAATACTTCAGAATGGTAAGGTGCATTGTCTAAAATAATTACGCTGGTCTCACTTAAACCTGGGAGAAGTTTTTCATGTAACCATTTTACAAACATTTCTGTGTTCATATTATCGTGATAGTCACTTGATTTTGATATAGATGAAAATATTAAATCAGCACCTTCTATAAAACCCGATTTCCCTCCTGCATGTAAAATTATGTGTCGCTTCCCTTCTCCATCAGTATGTTTGATAGACTTTACGTTATCATCTTGCCATATTCTCTTGGTTGCACCCCTAGAAAATATCCATGTTTGGTCTAAATATATAAAATTTGTCCTTTCTTCTTTTAATTTAGAATATTTTCTTAGAAAGTTAATTCTTTTATGCACAACAGAACTTCTTTCACAAAGGGCTTTTCTGTTATCCTCCATTTGAAATTTGAAACCCAAATTATGTATCACTTTCCATAGACTTGTTCTGTCAATTTCGTAAAATTTTCTATCTTTTAATTCCGAGAGAATTGTATTTAAGGTCACATGTTCCTTGTTGGCTCGCATTCGATAAATGGTATCACGAATTTCAAATTTTTTTCCATCTGGAATATCTTTCGTTTTCAATGATAGGCGAGTTTTTACGTGATCTTCTTTCGGCCGTTCATTATTGCGATTTTGTAATACTCCTCTTAGTTTGGTTTCACTAATTCCTAGAGCATCACATACGCGTTGTTGAACAGACATTACCGATTTTAAAGGACCGCCATTTTCTTTTTTATCCGTAAAATACTTATGTACACTACAAATTAGACTATCTACATCTAACACACGTCTAGGCATTTTTAAATATTTCCACCAAACATACAATGTCAACACTGGCAAAGAATCAATTCAACTGCAATATTGTAACAAATTTATACCTACCCTAATGTTATTTTAATGTATTTTAAAATATGACCAATAATGCAGTTTTTACCTAATTTTCTGGGAAGTCGTTTACTGCAACTGGTTATCAATGAGTCATTAGCATAATTTTGTTAATCCGAAACCCGCGTAAATATAGCGAACCGACTATAGTTATCTTAACTTTAACAATAAATAGACATTTTAAAACTTATTCTTCAATAATCACATTATTCAGACACATCCACAAGGTAAAGAAACTCCACACACAATATACAAATATACATACAATTATATTTAAAATATTACAAAATGATACATTAAACGAAAAATACAGTGTAATACATGTAAAGAACAAAAAGATAGCAAAATACAAATTGAAAAAATTACATAGAAAAAACATAGAAATAAATCAAGGACTATTTTACTACCATTTAGAATAATTCTGTTCATTGCACAATGTGTAACAAAATTATACCTATTTATAAATACAATTAATTAACATATAATATATTGTGAATCAAATTGTAAATGAAATCAAAACATACAAACAAAATTATTGTCATTGAACCCACCCCGGGGTGGGTTTTGGCTGACTGCACAACTTGCTTCCATCTTGAACGGTCGTCCAATATAGAAAAATAAACCCTTGAAAACGGAAAAAAGCGCGAACAATAAGTCTGTAATACGATCTGTCATGACATATACAACAGAAACAAGATCAGATGCAAGCATGACAAGATATTTCGAGACATATGAAATGAGAGTTCTAAGAAGAATAGCCGAAAAACATCACTAGACAGAAAAAGGAATAATGAGATAGAGGGCTATACAGAATAAACAATACATATTAATGAATGGGTATAAGGAAGAAAAGAGAATGGAGCAGCTATATTAGTCGAACGGCAGAGAACAAACTAGTTAGAATAGCCCGAGACAAGTCGCCAATTTGAAGAAGAACGTTGAAGAAAAATAGGCAATTTGCTTATGTAAAAGTAGAAGAAGAAGATTATTCTTCCTAAATGGGGAAGAATTGTTGCCTTCTTAGTCTACAACATTAATTTTTTTATTTAATTTTTATACTCAATAATAAATGTATACTTTCAATTAGGCAAATTTGTACGTAAATCACATGATGTAGATTACTATTTTTTTACGATATAATTGTATTATTAGTTATCTTATCTGTTCTTAAACACAATAAAAAAAATTGTAAATATTAATCAACCCAAACTTAGCCTGGTTTATATAGACACATTCGGAAAATGTATACCTATCTATAAATACTCACTCTAGCTTTAACCCTCCTTTCCACGGGTGACTTTCTTGTGACATAAATCCACGGGTGGGGTCTATCAGGACCAAATTTTAAACATCCCATTTCTCAATAAAAAAAATTGTTTTTGTAATATTTTTAAGGAAACTTACTGATATCACGTTGTACTACCTAAATGTACATATAATATGTGTATCAATATGTATTGGTATAGTTTACTGCGAAATAACTAACACCATTATTTTTTTACAAGAGTTTATTAAAAAAATTATGAACGGCAAAATACAAAAGAAAAATATAAAAAAAGACAACATTATTACTCTATATACTTACAGTAATACAAGTAAAAACTAAATATACAAAATTAAAATTTGAAACAGAAAATAGAGGGGGTTAAATAATGTTAATTTTGTTTCTACACAATCAGCACAACACGCTTTTATATGTTCCATACATAACCAGTTTTTACACAATTGACAAAAATATCTGTTTTTTCTTATTTTACAATACTTACACATCCCCGTTTTCCTAGGGCTGGGTCATCTCTCGTCGTTTGCTCGATTCCAGAAAATTTTGCACAAGTAACCGTGATGTTCTCGGTATACGCATATTTGGTGCTCGTATTTTCATTTTTTTCTGGACTACCGCAATTCCTAAAGACTTCAGAAACAATCGACGAGAAGACCGAAATTCCGCATTCGTATCATTGGATCTGGATCCGAGTATATAATAAATGCATTTATAGCTGCAATGTTAGCTAAGCCATAGCACAAAAACAAGAAACGCCCACCCACGGGTGGGGTCTGTCTGGACACTTTTACAGGTAGCGATTGAAGGGATTCATACAATTTCACCAAATTATGCTAAAGTGTACTATTCATTGCCATTAAAAGGTACACCGAGTGTGGGAAAAAAATACAAAAAAAAAAATTGAAAAAATTAAGCAATTTCATTTATAGTTGTACTGATGGACCCCACCCGTGGGAAGGAGGGTTAAATACTTATTATTAAGTTGTAATAAGAATAAAAATATTCTGTTTTTTCTTTATTTTATTTATAGTAAAAAATCGAGAAGCTTGCAATCTATGACCAATTATTTCTGGGGTTTGACGGACGTATAGCTTCAAATAACTCCGACTTCAACTATAATTGTAGGGCGTTGAAGCTGAAGGTGTTATGTTACGTTTGTTTGAAAATTTGGATATCTTTGTGAATGAAGGCGTTATGTGCAATTATTTCTCATGGCACCATCCCCCATTCATTTCTAGCCATAATTTAATATTTAGTCAGCTGGTGAAGAGGTTATGATACACTAACATGCAGAATGTTTGGAAAAAGAAGGTGCTGTGTGTCTTCAGCATGCACATAACACCTTCATCCATTTGTCACTGTGCTTTGTTAATTTTGTAAACTAAGGTGCAGCTGCTTGTTAAGATGGGAAGTAGTAAACAAATACTACCAGAACTATCTGGCCGATAACTCATAGTCGATGAAGGTGTTTGTTAACAGGTACGTCTCTGACATTGTCGGCGATCGTGGTCACTGTGCGGTCTCGACAATCACATGGTCACAGTGATCACAAAGCAGGAATTCTGTAGGACCTTGGTATGTTTCGAATATTTTCATATTCTCCTATTACGCAAATAAAGAACTGTAAACTTCTAAATATCGACTGATCCAAACATAACACTCGATGAAATGGAAAGAGCTATAAAGCTATCAAAGAATAGGAAAGCAACCGGTTCAGATGAAATTCCAAGCGAAATAATCAGACTACTCGACGATAAGGGCGATCTCTTCTAAGCCTCTTCAATAAAATATACGATACAGGACATACCAACAGACTGGCTACTGTCAACATTTGTAATGATAACGAAAAAAATAAATGCCAAAGAGTGTAGCGATCATCGCACTATCAGTCTGATGAGTCATGTACTGAAAATTTTACTAAGAATACTGCACTCGAGAATTTACAACATAATAGAAGTACAACTAAGTGAAACACAATTTGGTTTCAGAAACAACCTTGGAACCATAGAAGCACTCTTCAGTTTGCAGCTCATGGTTCAAAGATGTAGGGATATCGAACAATCGGCATATATGTGTTTTATCGACTTCGAAAAGGCCTTTGACAGAGTAAACCATGACAAACTTATAGGTGTCTTGCAACAGGTGGGAATTGATGACTGAGACCTCTGTATTATTAAAAATTTGTATTGGCATCAATGTGCAAACATACGAATTGGATACAACACGACTGAAGCAGTGGAAATACGACGTGGAGTGAGGCAAGGATGTATTCTATCGCCTCTACTTTTTAATATCTACTCCAAATTTTTTTTCAAAGAAGCCTTAGTTGAACATACAGGCATTAAAATCAACTGAATTAATGTCAACAATCTCAGATATGCAGACGACACGGTACTTATTGCCTCCAATGAAGAAGACCTGCAACGACTTATAAACAGGGTAACCGAATCATGTGATGAATATGGGCTAAAACGGAGTTACAACTAACGAACATCAGAGCGTATGGAATAGAGTTAGAAAGAGTCCACAATATTACCTATTTGGGCGCAAACGTTAACGATAACTGGGTATAAATAAAGAAATAAGAATACGCATTGAAAAAGCCAGAGGGACCTTCTATAAATTAAAGAAAATTCTAATTAATAGAGATATTACGTTAAACCTTAAAATCAGATTAATACGCTGCTACATATTCTCAACATTGCTGTATGGTATGGAGAGCTGGACCCTTACTTATATGAAAAAATTGGAGGCCTTTGAGATGTGGATGTATCGACGAGTATTGCGGATAAGTTGGGTTGATCGAATAAGAAATGAAATAGTTTTACATCGAATGAAAAAGAGCACAGAAATAACAAAAACGATAAAAATTCTAAAGTTACAATATTTCGATCATGTAATGATACATCCAGAGAGGTATAACCTTCTACACCTCATAATATAGAGTAAGATCGCCGGAAGGAGAGGCCCAGGCCGAAGAAGTACATCCTGGCTTCGAAATACCGAGAATGGTATCAAGAGACCACCGCTTATTTATTTATAGCCGCCGTAAACAAAGTTATTGCCAATATGATCGCCAACGTTCGATAATCGGACAGTGTACTGAAAGAAGAAGAAAAACTTTTACAATACTAGGGCAGAATTCGAAGATACAATTGTAAAAAACAGTAATACGACCCATTGTGACCTATGGTTTTGAAAAATGGACCCTGCTGAAGAAAGACGAAGATACTCTGAACAGTTTTGAAAGGAAAGTGGAACTCAGGATCATTTTGAGCCCTATCCGGGAGCAGAATGGGGACTACAGAATCTGCATGAACTTTTAGCTCGACGAGTTAATTAAACACGTCGATGGGGTAAAGTTTGTTAGTCTTATCGAATTTGTTAGCTTGGATACTTGCTTCGAATGAGCAATGAAAGAAATACAAAAAATATATACCGGGCCGGCCGAAAATAGACCACGAGCAATACAGAAAGTATTGGTTAGAGAGTGTCGAGAATGATCAAATGATTAGTTCGGATAATGGAAGTTCGGAATTGGAGAAGAGTCGCCAATGACAGAAGGAAAAGGAATTGCTGAACAGGCCAAAATCAACAGAGGATTCTAGGGTAGAATAAGAAGAATATTTGACAATTTATTAACCTGTGCTGTAGGTATCTCTGAAAACTATATACAATGTGTCTATTTGACTCAGTAGCTCTGAAAAACTATGGGAGCAGCCAACTCTAATGACGTTTTTTTTTCGATGATTATACATCCCAGATATCTGCGCATATGTACTGATACCAAAGAAGAATGGCCTGCTCCCAAATTGGAATGGACTAAAAGAAAGCGTAACTTTTCACGAATGGTTTGTTGCAGTATACTAGCAACATACTCATGGAGTAATATCCCTCAACCAGCAAAGTTGACCTTTATTTCTTTGTTTCAAGATTTTAATCAGTTGTTGTAACGTATGACTAATTGATAGAAATAATATGAAACTGAAATAAGTATAATAATAACTGTTTTTTTTTATTGTGGGTGATTTGTTAAATTGTTCAGCAGTTTATATTTATAACATTATATTTCTAAAAATATGGAATAATTTTATTCGATGTAATATTTTTTTGTCAGAATGAAAGTCTATTCATGAAATAATTGATGATATTTTTGTTCTAGCATTGGTTAGATCCGTCCAAAACGTTAAAGAAGCAGCTAGGAACCTGCCAATATATCTTACATTTTAGAGTTAAGTTTTATGTATCCGATCCAAGTAAACTTCAAGAGGAATATACTCGATATCAGTTTTATTTACAATTAAGAAGAGATATTTTAGAAGGAAAATTGTATTTACCTCCAAGCACTGCCATACTCTTAGCCAGTTACACTGTACAATGTAAGAAATATTTTTTTATAATTTACTGTTTCATCAACTTTTGGGTATCCGATAAAGAGTGGTTTATATCATTTAACCAATCAATTAAAACAATTTATTTCTTGCATGATTTTCCTATTACTCTACATACAAAAGGTAGTCGTTTTTAGCCCAGTAAATTTTTACTCTTTTAGAGGAAACTGTTGAAAATGTTTGTGTTTTAGCTGAATTAGGTGATTATCAACCTGATGAACATGGACCAAATTACTTATCAAATATACACCTGGTTCCCAATCAGAACGACGACATCGAAAAGAAAATATCAGAGTTGCACAAACTTCATAAGTGAGTACATTTGTGATATTTTGAGTTATTTTGTAAAATAGTTGTTAGGTACGTTATTTCTATTCCTAAGCTATAATACTGACTGTTACCTTGCAGGCCGACAGCTTACTGTCCATTTCCGATGTGTCACACATTTTAAAAAATATGTATAGTTATTATTACATCCTAATATATAATTATAAAAGCATTGAAAAAATTCAGTCTGAATATAAATAAACAAAATTTTCTACAGTAGACGCCTTCTTAACCGACCATGACGTTACCTGCCCATAGGTCGGATAATCAAAAAGTCGGTTAAACCGAAAATCTTCAAAACCACCCTCAGAAAGACATTACACATGTAACTCTATTAAAAAAATATATATTTTATCATCTATAAACAAAAAAGTAGTATTGTAATACTGCCTGGAATATTAACGTAATACGCTGTCACCACTGTAATATCCCCTGGATTTAATGACTGAACTACGGCCTGGAAGACCGCTGTAATATCCTAGTCCTATATTGTTAAGGGAGACTTAGCTCTGCGAGCGGATGCGAGGCTTACTGGTCCATTAGTCCGAACTGGTCATGATTCCGCCCTCGCGGATTTACAAGAGGGTAGGAAAAATTGGATAGGGGCTGAAGGACACTCAGATGTAGGCCCTGTAAAGAGTTAGAGGTTATTAGCTTGCGTTAGAAGCCGGAGAGATGTACAAAGCGAAAAATGTGGTCTCTTCTAGTCTCTACCTGAACGGTCGGGAAAGAACAAGCCAAGACAAAATAATACAATAAGATATACAAGATAGCTAGTTATTGTTTTATCAAATTTTGCGAAGGGAGACGAGAAGAGATTTTACCAAGTAAGTTAAAAGGCGGACAACTTACTATTATTTGTTTTCCCCATTGGTTAGTATTTATGTTTCGTTACCTTAGCGTATTTAGGCCCTAGCTAAAGAATACGCCTTGTAGTCCGAACTGGAACTCGGAAACAGTCTGAATGAACGCTGGCAGCACTATACGTTATCGCGATTCTAAGAGAGACGAAATTTCGATGCTATACTCTCTACCTTCCGTCGGACACGATATCACTCTAATTGAGCTGAACACACCGGGACGGCTGACCGATTAACACCTTAGGTCGACTCGCACTGACTGCCCAGAGCGCCAAGTACCACTGGCGCCGGTCGCCGAGCACTTCTGCCTCGTTGACCAACTTCTGTTTTTATGTACCGCCAACGCGTACCCTAAATTACTCCGTCACAGTCCGAAGTAAAGCGTTGCGTCTTACCGCTTTCCCCTAGAGTTTTTACTGATCGCGTGCTGCTCCACGTGCTAAAATGGATCATGGGATGTCTTGTATTATCTTCCACGAAGGTCTTCACATTTCGTAATTTTTGAAACATTCGGAGCTTGTGGCAAACTAGGTCGAATTGTTATTCTTTGTTTAATTTGAAATGTATACGTTAAACATTTTTTTATTCTTTATTTAATTTGGAGAATATAATGATTATTTAATTAAATATAATTATTTTTTTTTCTAGGCTAACTACCCCTTATTTTGTTTTTTTATTTTCTTGCTATGTTGACTTGTTACATACCGGGCTAGCTTGTTGTTTCCCTTGGGTATGTGGCTGATACATTACAGTATGTACATACATATATGTAATTAACAATATCACTCACATGACAAATTATGAAACTTGTATAAAATGTACATATATGTATATAAGTACATATATGTGTATGTATGTACATAATTATGAATGTAAAATGTACTATAAAAAGTCTGTGATTTTCTTTTGTTTTATATGTTCCATTGTTTTCTGGTACTGAAGCGGTCGAATGGCTAAGCGTAATAAGCTAGGACATATGTCATTTTAAGAATTAGGTGGGATCTCCATGACCCCGCATCACCAGTTATGGGTTAAATCTCCAAACATGCATACTAGATGTTATTTTTAAATCTTTGCATATAACTTCGCAACCGACGGTTAGTGATGATTCCTGCAAGCTGCAAACTACCTTATTCATTTCAAAAATAATCTTTTTTTAATTTTTGAGAAATTTTTGAATTTCAAGTTACGTCCTTGACAACTATTTCGTACTTTGAGTTAGATCTTTCAAATAATCACTGCAAATATTATAATGTCTTATGCGTACATCTTAGACGTGACTGGTATTACATTTAGACGTATAACGTTTTGTAATTTTGTAATTACATAATTAATTTTGATATTTCAGGGGCCAGCTTCCCGCCGATGCCGAATTTAACTTTTTGGACCACGCGAAACGAATCGAAATGTACGGAGTAGAATTACATAAAGCCAGGGACAATGCCAATAAAGAAATACAGTTAGGAGTTACGCATTTAGGATTAGTAGTTTTTCAAAATAATGTTCGCATCAACGTTTTCTCTTGGTCAAAGATTATGAAGATTTCATTTAAGAGGAAACAATTTTTCATTCAACTGAGACGAGAGCCGGTAAGTTGTTTAGTACCGAGAAGCTCGTAAAGATTTAACTTTAACGGAAAACTAGAAAGTTTGCCAAATATATTTCATTCATTGGAGGATGGGCGTGGCTTAAACACTTTTTTTTATTATTGATAATTAATCCGTTTATGATAATCTTCAAATCGGTATGAAAATGTTTCAAAGCAAAGTTAACCAATTACGCAAGAACAACTTGGTTAGCCTCCTAAAATGCTCCTAAACGAATGGATACTGAGCAGAAAAAAGAATGGAATAATCATATAAATAGAATAGAGTAGACCGAAAGTGGTCAAAACACTTTAACATTTTATTAAAGTGGTATTGGCCGACCGCGCAAAAGATGCTCTTATTCGGAATCGACATTATCACTTTGGTTTTGTAACTGCTTCTTGAGAGGTCCATAATTTCCATAGCAATTACACAGAAATGAAACGCTTCTTTTAGTTTACTATCCGTGCGAACGATCAGGTCCAGATCATAAGCATAAGTCATAATTTGTATTTATATATTAAATGTAGTTCCCCTTTTGTATAACTCTGTATCTCTTAAAATCTTCTCCAGAGCTAGGTATATCAAGGAGAAGACATAGCAGAGCCTCTTTCTGTCAAAACCCACACACGTTTCATAGTTCTGCAAAAAATTGCCAAGCTTTTGCAATCTTGAGACCATTGTACTCGTTAGCAAATTTGTCAATGACCACAAATTTAAATATCAAAATGACAGGAATGACTTTCCGCTCTGATTATATTATGACAATGTTATTAGAATTGTGACATATTGTTTGTTGTTATAAGCCGTGCGGTGTTCACAGATGTCGCAGACGTGTTAAAAATAAGGTAAATTTAAAATGTGTTTCTCTTTTACGCGATAGAAGTGATTTTTTTATAAATATATGTCATATCATTTTATATTGATTATACCTACGCTTATGATCTGGACCTGATCGTAATACTAATAAACATCCAAAGTAGATATTTCGACTACATTAAAATACATTTTGAGCTACCGTTAGTTTTCAGACAGAAAACGATAATATTGCGACCTTGTGGAAGCACTAGTGTTTTTGGTAAATAGTTATATCTTTCATTTGTACATCTATGGAGTAGATAAGACTGGAGAAACTCTTTAATCACTGAGAATCCATAAGAAAAGTGATACGAAAAGAGCAAAGATTTTATAGATTTCAATGATGTATTAATATAAAACCATTTCATCAAAAGTTCTTCTGAGAGAAATAATACATTGCAAATTGGTAGCGACAAAAATTTGACATTTACTATAAACTTTGAGAACTTATTCTCTTTGATTTATTCCAATTTTGCAATAAACAGTTTTAAAGTAGGTATTACCAATATCTGGACCTCGGAGGTAAACTAAACTATGTCGACATTTTGAATAAGTGCCTTTAATTCACGTATTTTATTAGTTGGATGTTGGATTATACAAAATTGGCTTATATTATCATTAAAATAGGGTCATTTTGTCTTTTAAACAATTATGGGATACATCACATTTTTGTTAATATCCTAAGTGCTCTAAACTTTGTTGCAAATTGCTCGAAATGCCATAGTGTAGTTTACCTCCGAGGTCCAGATATATAGAGCCGTCAAAAAAACTTATTTAGAGTAGTCTGCGAAATAAAAATAAAGCGGTTTCTGATTTTAGTCACTTGCACAGAACGATGTGTACATAGCCCAACTTATATTTTTTACAATTTTGAATATATGTTTAAAACCTTAATATTGTCAGTAATAATGACAGCGTAGTTTAAAGGTAGAAACCACATCCTACTCTAATTACGATTTTTCTAGTTGGCAAAAGATAGTAGTATTTTTTGTACTGACAGAATAAAAATTAATGATTTGTATTAATTTTAGTCCGAATCATACGATACTTTGTTAGGTTTCAATATGGAAACATATCGTTCATCGAAAACGCTTTGGAAATCGTGCGTCGAACACCACACGTTCTTCCGTTTACATTCGCCAAGAGTAAGACGAAAATTTCCATTGTCACTTGGCTCCAAGTTTACTTATTCTGGACGAACCGAGTACCAAACTGTGACGGAAGTACGACAAAGAGGCATATTGGAGAGAAAGTTTGTGAGATCGCCCAGTAAATACCTAGTAAGTAACATTTTTGTTTGTATATAATATTAGTAGCCTCTCTTAATGTGCCATACCCAATTTTGAGCGTAGGTACTGCCAATGAGTTATTAAGTTAAAACATATATACGGGATCTACAGAGTAACGTCGAGTCCGAAAGTATAAGTGTAGAGGAGTTGTAGTAGACAGATTACGACTTTGTGATTTGTCAGGGTCTTTGAAGAGACGACATAAGCAATCTTTTTCATTTTTGGAGTGGGAATCGAACTCACATCCTTCAGCATCAAAGGCGGATAAAATCTCCTCTGAGCTATCTAGACTGCATCTGTAGTCTAATTTTAAGTAAAAAATAGAAAAAAAGGTTATACATAACGAAGAAAAAACTGTGAATACCAATAAATAGTTGGTTTTGAAAAGAATAAAGAGCTGCAATTAAAGGTTATACAATAACCAATTTATGGCTATAATAGGAAAAAACAGAAAAGAAATCATTTAACCAGCTATCGATTTTATATATTCGGAATATCGGGAATCAGTACTTATATACTGGAATGTATTTACTTATATACATCTTTCATTTGTAAAGGATTATATAGCAAAGAAACAACAAAACATATTTAAAATTCAATTAAAAATATGGTATGAAGACTACACAATAGGATAAGTACAAACTTAAAAGAATTAATGCTGAATGTAGATTTCGTTACTTCAAGTTTTTTACTTATTTGCTTCTTTGCTTCATTAAAATGTTCACCAATAATTTTGTAATAATGGGTGTCCCAAAATTCACGCAAGATTTGAATTTGCCGCTATTTGCGCAGTAAAGTGTTGCAAAAAAATTAGTTTGACAGCTGACTTTTTAAGGTTAATAAAAATGGAGCGTTACACGAAAGAACAACGTGTGCTCATTGTTCAACAATATTTTAAAAATAATGAAATTTTGGCGGTCTCAGTTCGAAAATTTCGTACAAATATGATTTAACTTCGTCAACTGTGAAGAGAGTAATTGAAAAATTCAGGGAGACTAGATGAATTGGTGATGCTAAACAAACTGGTCGTCCAAAAACAAGCCACTGAAATGTCAATATCGAAGCAGTGCTTGAAAGTGTGGGTGAAAGTTTACAAACTTCAATTCGGCGTCGTGGACAAGAACTACAAATTTCAAGAAGCTCTCTACAGCGTATACTTACCGAAGATCTGCATCTCTATGCTTTCAAAATTCAATCAACACAAGAACTGAAATTTAATGACCATGTACAGCGAAAGAGTTTGTTGAGTGTATCAATGAACATCAACATGTGGATGCTGATTTTTCGGGCAATATCATCCTAAGCGATGAAGCACATTTTCACCTTGATGGCTTTGTTAATCGTCAAAATTGTCGCATTTGAGGTTCTGAGAAACCACAATTCAACTGGGGATGAAAATGCATCCACAACGTGTCACTGTTTGGTGCCTATTATGGACTGGAGGCATCATTTTTCTTTGAAAATGAGCCTGGTCAAGCAGTGACCGTTTGTGGACGACAGTGGTTTCAACAAGACGGTGGCATATGCCATACAGTCCGTGAAACAACTCAATTACTACATTAGACATTTCCTGGTCTTGTACTCTCTCGTTTCGGTGATCAGAATTGGTCCCTTAGTTAAATCGTGAGATTTAACACCATTGGATTTCTTTTTATAGGGTTATTTGAAGTCAAAGGTCAATGCCAACAAGCCTACAACCACCTGTGCATTGAAGGAGGAAATGCAAAACTGCATCAACGAAATTCAGCCATATTTACGCAAAATGGTGATAAAAAAGAGTGGGTATATGCCAGCAAATCCGTTGAGGCCATTTTCCTGATGTGCTATTCCATATATAACCCTATCCTTTGTACTACTATGATTCAATAATAAAATTACAATCTAAAGAAGAACAAAACAGTGTTTTATATTCAAGTAAAATCTTATGTAAATTTTGGGACACAATATATATTTTTAAGGGCGTAGGCGCAAAATTTCTGGCCAATGCTATTTAAATGCATAAATTTTTTCCGAATCCTGAGAAAACTAACAAATATTTTAAAAAAATATAAACGCAGAATAAATGATTACATTATTACCGAGGGCCGAAAGTCCCTTAGAATAAATAAAAAGTTTCTATTGAATGAGAATTTGAAATTAAAAATCACAGTTAATTTTCTCTTCTTTTTCAGCCCTGTAACTTACTAAAATAAACATATAAGTTTTCAGGGACTTTCGGCCCTCGATAATAATGTAATCTTTCATTCTACGTTTAAATTTTTCAAAATTACTTACGTTTTCTCAGGATTCGAAAAAAATGAATGCATTTATAAAGCATTGGCCCGAAATTTTGCGCTTACGCTCTTAAGGTTTACATTTAATTTGTATTTCCAATAATAAGTGAATACCTACTTCCAATCAGATAAATAAATATATCAATCACTTGACGTAAATTACTATTTTTACGATATAATTGAAATACAGTTATCTTATCGGTTCTTAAATACAATAAAAAATTACCTTCAATAATGTACCAAAAAATAGTCTCCTTTATATAGAATTTTTCGAAAAATTTGTTATTTCAAATTATTATTTTATTATTCTTCAAATTATTTTCTTTAATTAACGTTACTAAAGATATCTTTGTCATGTCGGTAGGATTAAGATCTACAATAATAACTGTACTTTTATTTTTATTGTTTATCGTGAGACCATGTTCTCGACAAACACTTTCAAATTCCCTTCCCTTCGATTTGTTATGTACTGTTCATGTAAGTTCTTCTGGTCAGGCTAGTATATCATCTACTACGTACTATATATATATATATATATATATATATATATATATATATATATATATATATATAATGATAAAGATAATATAATACATGAAGGACGACGTAAAGAATGATTTCAAAATTAAAAATGATGCTGGAGATGTTTTGGAATAACATATATGTTTCTTAATATTGTTCTGAAGCTATTTTATTGTGGCATTTTAAAGTAATTACTATTTTAATGGGAATAAGCCACAATTGAAGGTTAAAATACAAATAAATATTGAGGAGGACGAGGTAAAGGAAGCATTAAGGAAATTAAAAAAAATAGAAAATCGCCAGAGGAGGACAGAATACAGAACGAGGTTGCCTGAATGAAACAATATAGAGAGAATACAGAGAGAACAAAACGGATGTCAGAAACAGCAGAGATGAAAAACAAAAAATTGATGGTAAAACACTCGCTAGAAGTACAGATATACGACGTCGACAAATTGCTGGAGGCACATTGAAAAACAGACAGAGTCATGTCTACATAAAAAGAAGAAGAAGAAGTTACCCGTATACATTTAAATATATTTTTGCAAAGTATTATATAAAATCGGGTATACATTTTGTTTTATAGTGTAGGTTTCAAAGTTTGCTGTCATTTCAGGGTAGCCAACCAGTGCAAACTCCTCCGTTGGAAGATAGAGGAAAGATAGTAACTGCTCCTGCTCGACCACCGGGACCTTACGCTCATAAAGTTACGTCTTTGGATACCAAAGAACCTAAGAAAGCATGGACTGAAGACAGCCGAATATCCGATGAGTAAGTAAATTACATTTTCATAAATTAGTGTTTAGTAATCTTTAATTTCAAATTAAAAGCGATTATGTAGAATGAATGACCTCACAACAATCTGTCTGGCTGTGTGGCATAGACAAAATTGAGTTCTTGTTTAACAAGAGCTCAATGCTCTCCTGCTTGATTAACATTTTTCTACCAAACATCGCTCGATCTCTTCGGCGGCCTTTCTTAGTATGCGTTCTCTCTAGCGCAATTCTCAGCAGCATGTCTCCTTTCATTATTCCCTG
This sequence comes from Diabrotica undecimpunctata, assembly GCF_040954645.1. Lineage (NCBI taxonomy): Eukaryota > Metazoa > Arthropoda > Insecta > Coleoptera > Chrysomelidae > Diabrotica > Diabrotica undecimpunctata. Next base: position 119,541,417 of record NC_092805.1, read on the forward strand.
GTGTTTCTATACCATTTGTCTACTCCATTTAGTTATTACATCTTGCAAACTACATTATACTGTTACATTTTGTCTAGTGTTTCTTATGCGGTTTCTTTCAGTTTTGACTACTATGCTTCGTAATACATTCAAATCCGCTATTCTAAGTATCCTTTTCTTAGAGTGCTACCTCTCTACGGAGATTGGCAATCATAATGGCTATTTTTATTTTTGAACTTGCTGCTGTAAACAAATCAATCGATCTGCATTGATACCAATCACGTATATTCTTCAAACCAAGAATTCTGCCTTCGGCCAACAGATCTTCCTTGAATTATAAGTATACCTTTAGTTTTATTACTGTCTTTCTTCTATGGTTTCTATTCCATGTCAGAATAGGTCTAATAAAGGTCTTACATATTTTAATTTTACTGTCAGCTCTCACGTATCTGTTGTTCCAAATTCGTTAAACCTCCTGACACATCCTTGGTTCTCTAATAGGTCTGGTAAGCTGAACTATATAGACATCCTGACACAGTGGCAGGTTTGTTGATATTGATTTTTTGTGTAATTATGACCACTGGAGATGTCATTTCCGAGAACTGAATTTTAACTGTGTTATGTGTTCTACAGTTTTGTTACTAGGTTTCTGCTATAATTACAGTATAATCTGCACCTCATTCGTTTGATATTCATTATGTATCCCATTTTGAGAATAATGAAGGGTATATTATTTTGTTAATGTTAAATTAAAAAGAAATATACCTTCCTGAGAGTGCCTTGTGTGATTGCTATCTATGTGTGTATATTTTTTTGTGGTTTGCGTTCCCTCTTTTGTTTTTGTGGTGATATTTACGTAATGTTTTCATGGTGTTAGCGGCGGTTTCCTTCTCTTGTAGTATCTCTTACATTAAATCTAAGAAATACATATAATGAAGTTGTATCCTTGTACAAATAGTTTTTTCTACAGTTTTTCAACTATCCTATTAAAAAAATATTTGAAATGTTATCCACAAGTCATGTTCGGATTATGCGATATATTTTTCATTTATAAAAATTCCTATTCGCTTATGATTATTTTGCAGCAAAGAGTAACGTGTGGTTGTGTTGATTTAACAACATACGTCGTAAACGGATATAGGTTATCTCCGTACATGTTTTAAATTTTGTGAAATTCCAATGCAACTGAGATTTCAACTCAAAACATGGCTGTCTGCCTGTAAAATCGAGGCCTGGTGAGTTGCCTGTCAAATTTGGTAAAAATGCTCCAACTATATACAACAAAAGATGTAATAGCCTCCTTATTTTGATTTTAAAATTATTTCTTTTTTGAAAATCATGTCCGGATTGAAAAATGGAAATGTCAAAAAACAAATATAATATTTTATTACAATCAATTGTGACTAATCCTATTTGAATGTAATATTTTACTTATACATGCAACAAGAAAACAGTTTTAGAATCACTTTGTTATAAGAATATAATATATTTAACACAACCGTCTACGTATATTTATTTTATAATAAATTTGTTGCGTTACAAGATTTATCTGCTTTATGTTCAGTTCTTGGACTTCAAATTCTGTATGTTCCTCTTTCATTGCAATTTTTTGAGTCGTTTAATACAAAATTTTATTTACCTGAAACATTTTCATATCCTGTTCAAATCCGCTTGAATATTACAATCTCGTCAGATCGATAACAATTGGCATTTATTTCGCAGTTAACTTTAACGGTGTTTTGAAATTACACATAATATATTTATGAAATTTGTAACTATGGTAATATTAATTGCTCATTTTCTTTTTCTCCTAGAGATAAAAAGTATGGATCTATTTCTAGCGACGGCGGATTTCTAGAAAGAACGTTGGAAGGGCCTTTTTCACCTGGTATAGCCGGAAGAGTCATCAGTTACGCCGATGAAGAACCTCCTTCACCCACATCGAACGGACTCTACGACACGCCACCTTATAGTTTAAGTCACTCGCCAACATCGCAAATCATCGACGATAATTTAGTTAATATTGTACTCCATCCGGACGAAGAAGGGAAGTACGGATTTAATGTTAAAGGTTAGTAGAAAATTTTATTTAGTACTCAAAAAATAATGGGCCAGTAATATTACACATTTCCTGCCACAAACGTCTTAAGGCAAGGATGTTCTTTATCTCCAACTCTATTCAAAATTTATATTCAGGAAGCATTAAACAACTTCAGGAGAAAATCAACAGGGATGATAATAGAACTCGGGAAAAAGTATAATATACTTTTTCCCAAGTTCTATTATCATTTGATTTGTTATATTATAACAAATCTTTTCTTCGCAGACCATCAAGTGATTATGGCAAACGATGACGAAGACATGGATTATATGATTCGAAAGTTAACTGAAGAATACGAAAATTGGGGACTCACCATAACCATTAACAAAACGGAATATCTAAGAATAAAGGACGAAGAAAGAGACACGCAACTCTCGATTAGAGATATAAACGGATGCGAAGAATTTAAATACCTAGGGACAGTGATAGCGAAGGAAGGAACGTTGAAACGGGACATTCAGCAGAAAATACAATAGGGCCGAAATGTGGTACAAATATTAAACTCATTACATTGGTCTCCTAAAATTAGTTTACGAACGAATATGACAATCTACAAGTCGGTCGTAGAATCAATTTTGACGTACGGATCTGAATGTTGGCAAATGACGATAAAAGAGAAGAAAAAACTGAAAGCGGTAGAAATGGACAGTCTAAGAAGAGCGTCGGCTAGGGACGACTGAATAGGAACTCGGATATCTAGACTTAATCACATCCCAAATGAAGAAATAAGAAGAAGAACAGGAAGGATTTACAATATCGTATATACAATAGAATCCAAACAACTTTTATGGTACTGGCATCTGTCTGTAGAGCAGAGTAGGGAGGGTTAGGTTTCACAGCACTTAGGCCACAATTGACCCATTGTGCATCCTCCCAGGGAGCTGTCACCCTTAGCTCATTGTCCATCCTGCCATTTCTAGGAAGGTGGACAAGTCACCAGGAGACATCTCTCTTATGGCACTGGCATATAATGCGAATGGAAGACGAACGATGGCCAAAACAAGCCTTAAACTGTTCAACGGAATAATAGAAGAAGGAAAGGAAGACCAGCATTAGAACGGAGAGAAGGAATCAGAGAAATAATGAGAGCCATGACTGAGATTGAATGGACCGATCGAAAGAGGTGGAGATCGAAATGCGGGATGCGGCAGAAGCTGTAGGAACCCATATATATATATATATATATATATATATATATATATATATATATATATATATATATATATATATATATCTAAAAAAGGATAATTCCCGGGAGTTGGTTGTATACCATATAGTTAAAAAACTCGAACATCGAAGTAAATAAAACACTTCGGTTTTCAGAGATATATTTTTAATTAAAATTAAATTTAAAAATACAAAAGGATTAAGTTCATATCGTTTTCAGTGAATCTAAAAGCAAGTAATCCCAATAAATTAATAAAAATGTAAGGTAAAAGTTTGACTTACTTTGTAGTACTTGCAAAATAACCTCAAATACAAACAGTGGTTGGGTTTACATGGGCCCATATAAAAATAATTATATACTAATGACAGTAAACCATGAGATATCAGATATCAATTTTACTTCAGTCAATTCATTAATGTCAGTGTCCCGTTTTACGTTTTAGTAAGTTTTTTATATATTTTACAATAACTTTTTGTTTCTTATCTTGTACATTTTAGAATCTTGTCAAAGGCAAGGGTTTCCTGCCGAAACGTTGATTTCAATGGACAATAAAATCTAGTTCCAAATTTAATATTACTTATTGAACCTAAACCCAAGAAATACTAATTTTATATTATATATATATATATATATATATATAATATAAAATTAGTATTTCTTGGGTTTAGGTTCAATAAGTAATATTAAATTTAATATATATATATATATATATATATATATATATATATATATATATATATATATATATATATATATATAATATGTGTGTAATAGGGTAATCACAGTAGAGTGGTTTCTTTCAGGAATATTCTTTTTGATATGAACATCACATTTAATAGGCTGGCTTGATCTCAAAAATTTAGACGGTCTAATAATATTATATAGATGCTAGTCCTATAGTAAGAAGGTAACTTCATCCTTGTTTAGATAATATTCGAGTCCTTAGTGTCCAGTAGTTAAAATTTGCATTATTAAATGGTTATTACTGACCACTTTATTACAACTTATATCGCCCAATAAAACTCTTTTAAACATAAATGTCTAATTACCGTTTACTAATTGCAAGTTAAAACTTTTGTCATAAGTAGGAATGTTCCAAAGTACTCACCGAAAATATGCATTAGTACAGTTAAAATATTTCACGATTTATTTTATTTAGCATGTAGCCTACAATAAGAACACACAATTGAACAATACAAAGAAAATACGCACTAAAACACTTAGGTGTAGGAAACGTTAAATGGAGTATTACAAACGAATATCTAATGTATCAATGTATGTAATGTAAAACATCATAAAAATTATGAACTGTTATCCAGAACAGTAACTCTGAAATGATATCCAGAGTAGTAATGCAATCTCCCGGAGAACGATTTACCCCTAGTAACTTGAGTGTTTAACTCCCATAGAAACGAGATGTTCACCTTTAATATTATTTATGTGTTAAACTTAAACATCGATTCAATTTATAATACATGCGCAGTCAATATTGTATTTAAATAATTTTTTTCTATGTATGTAGGAGGAAACGAACGAAATGTGCCTATATTAGTATCTAGAGTTGCACCGAATACGCCAGCTGATAAATGTGTACCTAGGTTATCAGAAGGCGATCAAGTATTGCAAATAAACGGACATGATGTTTCACATGCTCTTCATCAAGACGTCGTCAAATTGATACAAGATGCCCGATCAACGAATTCAGGTAATTCTTTTATATATTTTTTTATTGTTTATTTTATTCTATCATTGTTTAAATTATCACTTTAAGGTTGATCTTCACCCTCGATTAATTTGTTTCTGATCCTAGAGATGGCTCTACTGCGGCATATTACTGTGGTAAATTTTTTAACTTAATCGTAGATTTCTACATGATGACTCTGTAATATTTTCAAACCCTAATATAAATTACAGTTTTCTATCATTATATCCATTGGCTGAGTTGCCAAGTTGTGTAGACGACAGTAATTTTATCAAATACCTAGTAGACCAAATAAGCAAAGATATCTTTAACAACATCTTTATGTATAATATTTTATTGCTCCGCTGTGTCAATCGGAATATATTAAAGTTATATACGCATTTGCAAGAACATAATCCACACATATCATTGAAAAATGACACATATTTATTATGTAAACATTTTTATCGACAAAGAGGTACTTAGCGGCGCTATCTGTGAATATCGTATTACCATTAAATTTATACATGCAATCATTATATTAGATTTTTGTTGATAGTTAAAAAATAAATTATCTGGTATTATTTAATATTTTAGTGGGATTTATATGAAAAATGGTCAATCGTCAAAAATGTTATTTAAAACATGCGAACATGTCTTTCTTTTGGTCTGTTTATTACTGGTTTCAGGTTTGTTATCTTCATTATTAGTGCGTCTTTTTCTCTTCTTTGTATGTGTCCAAACCATCTCAGTCTGTGTGGATTAATAAATTTCACTATGTCTTCCCCTTCGGTTATATTTCTATTTCTTATTTCATGCTTCATTAGTCTTCTATATTCTCCTTGTTCGGGCTTTATTGGGCTGTTTATTCTTATCATTTTGCTTTTAATAATTCTTACTTTTTCTTTATATTTTACTTTTTATTTATATTTTTATTTTCTTTATATCTATTTTCGTAAGCCATATTACTTTCGCTACGTATGCTATCACTGGTCTAATTGCTGCTCTATATATTTTTGTCTTTGTTTTTTGCTGTTTTTTATCTTTAAGTAGTGAATGATATTTCCAAAACACGATGTTCTTCTCTCACCTTGTGTGCGTGATAGAGTCATGCGTTGGATGTACGATTTGGGGTAGTTGATGCCTATTTAGTTATCACGGTTCTATTTGGTCTAATTAGTTCTTCAGTTTCCGTATTCGACCATTTTATAAAGCCAAATGAGTATGTGAAAAGTGGTATTGCGTACGTGTTTATTGCTTTTACTATGTGCTTGAAATTAAGTTTGCTTTTGAGTATTAGTATCCCAGATTTAGTCATACGGCTCACATTCCATCTAAGGGGAAAATTCACTCATCCCAGATACCTACTGTATCAAAAGGATTGAGCTCTGGTGGGACTCTTTCCGTGTTACCGAGCCCTAGGTGGCTTGGTATGTTGGAGTATCTTCCAAAAATTTTTGTACAAATCTGGACGTTGAGAGTACTACAGCTTTCGGCTTAGTCTTGTAGAGATGTTCATTCAGACCTAGCTTTTTTATGTTTTCTAGGAGTTTCTTTGGAATTACTCCAGTAGTAGAGAGAATAATAGGTATTGTCTGGGTACTTTCCATTCTCCACTGTCTTCGTATTTGAATTTCCAGATCCCTGTACTTGGCAATTTTTTCGTTCTGTTAAACACGAAGATTATTGTTGTTGGGTATCGCCACATCAATTAATGTTGTTTGTCTCTTTAGTTTATTAACTAGTATGAGATTTGGTCTATTATGTGCCACTGTTTGTTCTGTGAGCACAGTGCGGTCCCAGTATAGCTTGTAGTTGTCATTATCAAGTATACTCTCAGGAACGTATTGATAATATGGAAGATGGTTTGTTTGAAGAAGTCCCAGTTTGATAGCTATCTCTTGATGACTGATCTTTCTTACTGAGTCGTGCCGTTCCTTATATTCAGTTGCATCAAATGCCTGACAGCCCCGGTAAGATGTTGGATGGTTTCCTGAGTTTAACATCCATATCGGCATTTGTCATTCTGGACCTGAGGGTCTTTGACGATATATTTCAGGTAATTTTTGGTTTGTATAACCTGATCCTGAATGGCCAGTAGTGAATCTTCTGTTTCAGGAAACATCTTTCCTGACGTCAGCCAATAGTTCGACGCTATATTGTCGACATGGTCTTGACTGACCTCATTGGGATGTCGCCCGTACAGAGGTTCACCCATCAAACAGAGAAAGAAATAGGTATGAACCTTGTGACTGTAAGAGAGATGATCGTGAAGATGACTGGAAGTACGGAGGGATGGAATAGTGTTCACAATTACATCCGAGCAGTCATTAAAAAGAAAGAAGAAGAAGAGAAACACCAACCGAGCCAACGACAGAGATAAGATCTAATTACTATTTTAATGGAAATAAGCCACAATTGAAGGTTAAAATAAGTTTATTGGCGTTTGAATCTTTGATCTTTGATCTTGCACTAATAACTTGTTTATACTCCAACAATTAATAGAAAAAAGAATAGTAGTTGGTACCAAAGTACATCTAGTCTTCATCGACCTAGAAAAGGCGTATGATACAGTTCCAAGACTTAAATTGTGGCAACAACTCGACATTAGTCCATACCTTTTAGGAATAATTACAGAAGTATACAGGGAGAACACTACTTACCTAAAAATCGGAAATAGACTATCAGAGCCAATAAAAGTAAACTAAAGGACTAAAACAAGGATGCATAATGTCACACTCACTGTTTAATTTATATATTGAGGCAGCCCTCCATAATTGGAAAAACCAGTGCCTGGGAATGGGAATCCCCATATGAAATGACGTACTGTTCTGCCTGAACTTTGCGGATGACCAAGTCGTCCTAGCTCAAGATTTTTATGATCTAGAATTTATGATAAAGCGTCTATACAGAGAATATGTAAAATGTGGGTTACAAGTCAGCATGAAGAAAACAGAATATTTAGTTTTCAATTCAGATGCAAGGTTTGAAGTGTTGATCGACGAGGACGTGGAAATCAAACAAGTGGAAAAATTTAAATATTTAAGTGCACTCATTGCTAAGAACGGCTTGGGACAAACCGAAATTAAACACCGAATTATTCAGAGACGTAAAATTGTAGGATGTCTGAACTCCTTATGGTGGGATCGCAACATTTCCAAAAGGAACAAAAAAAGAATAGGGCAAACCATGGTTGAATCAGTTCTTTGTTATGGCTCTGAAGTATGGACAATTGTCAATGCAGACCTGAAGAGAAGATTGTAAGCAGTTGAAATGGATTATTTGAGAAGAAGTGCTAGAACATCAAGCCAGGAAAGGAAGACCAACGCTACAGAAACGGTCATTGACAGAATAGAAAAAAAAAAGAGGTTCAAAATGGTTTGGACACCTATTGAGAATGCCTGACGAACGTTGGCCCCAAAAACTTCACAAATGGATGCCCCCCTGGAAGAAGAAAAAGAGGTAGAACTTGACGCTCATGGAATGAAGGAATTAGAAGAGCGATGGAATCGAAAGGTTTGGAGGTGGAGCATGCCTTAAACCGGCAGGATTGGCGGAGAAGAACGGGAATACGGAATAGCCGTCTCCAAAATGTATTGTATTTACAAGTTGGCTTATTCCCATTAAAATAGTAATTACTTTAAAAGCCACAAGAAAATAGTTTCAGAACAATAGATAAGATTTAGATCAGAGAAGTGAGTGTTCCAAAAATGTCTTCACCCCACTTTCGGAGTACGGTACGTGCGACAGTCAAATGCACACAAGTAAGAGAGGGTGGTTTTAGTTGGTAGGCAGGATAATAGATACCTGAATCTTTGGCACTGCTATCTTTAGTACTTTAAATTAAATTAAAACCCAAATTTTAGGGACTCAAAATGGAGGTAGCATAAAAAAATTTCAACCCCCCCCCCTCAGACAAATTCTGTGTACGATACTGGTTATGCAAGAAACACTATTTTTATAAATACTAAAATAATTAACTAAAAACGCTCAAATAGGTTTTTAAAACTAAATAGGTTTTTTATAGATATATTACTTATAGAGTGTAAATTTTATGATATCCTACTTTCAAAATAAAAGTTGCAGTATCTACTATTCTGTAACTCTGTAAGTTTCAGCATGACCGGTTCAAAGTTCAAACCGATAACATTCCTATTAAATTTTGTTGTTATCTGCCAAAGTGTTGTACAAAGTAATTGATATGGCAACCCTGTTAGTGTGACGTTTTGCTTGAAGCGTTTCGAAGCCGAACGTAATGCTATCTATCGATGATAAATACTACCATTGCTTCAGATGGAGCCATCTCCCTACATTACGATTTGAAGGCGACAGTTCAAGACATAATTCTTGTTTAACGAGATTTTTCATATGTTTAGGAAAAAATATTTAACTTTTTGTTGCAAATATTTTCCACTTTTACAGTTTTATATATGTTGTTATTAAAAAATTTTTCGGTTTCTTACCGGTAACTTTATTATAAGCCGAAACATATTATTTTTTCCTATTGGAACAAAACTGTAAATTCAAAAATTTTCAAAAAATTCATAAGTATTTCTTATAATCATATCTTGATGCTGTAAAAAAAATTAACAAAATCCTATGTTTGGTTTTCCCGCTTTATACTTGGAAAAAAGTAGTTTTTTTGAGTTTTTTCAAAAACGAAAACATGAAGTTTGTTTAAAAGTTGTCAAAATACTTCTAGACATCACATATACCTTCTCAAATTTTTTCAAATTTTTTGAATTTAAGGTTTGTCTTTTGGGGGGTGCAGATCAACCTTAAACCAAAACATTGTAATAATGAAAATCGAAACTTTTTATTTTATAAACGATATTTTATAGAAATAATAGATTTCCGCAATCATTTTTCGTACTTTTCGATCCGGTGCCACTTGTGTCCTGTTTGATAGGCAACATTTTAGATCTTTAGTCCATCGTATTGGTGATCGGCCTCTTATTTCGGTACTCATGATTATCTAATAAAATATAGCTTTTCCTGTATTATCTACTAAAATATTAGTGGTTTTCTTTATTGTATTATACAGGCCAGAAACTTCAAGAACTTTCTTGTACATATTGCACATGACATGCTTCTTTTCAAATTATTCTATTTCTGAACATCTATCTGCCATGCAATTTTTTGTTCCATAAGGTCTAGTATTTCTTTCGTCATCCTTTGTTTTTTCCTTGATATTACATCCTTTTCGATGTTAAATAGTAAAATTCTTTTGCTGTTTTTTAATTAGTTAGTAGTAGTAGTATTAATTAATATTTATGCAAAGCTCGTGACCTAGATATTTGTAGGTATTCACTGGTTACAAGATTTGTCATGATTTCAGTTAGAAGTTTTTTAGCTATCTGGTCAGCTATTATCACAATATTTTTTGCAAGCCTCATAAATTTTTTACCATTTATATTTATACCTTTGTACCTATATATTCCAAGAATGTATTGAACATATTCGGCGATACAGTATCCCCCTGACATGCTCAGCACTGTCTTGGGAGTTTTTGAGTTTGTCTGTCTCCTACCATAACACTAGCTGTTGAGTTTTGATATAAGTTTTTATTTATATCTATTCATGTTGAAGGTCTTTTCATAATAAAAAATATTTGGACACTTTTGTATTATTTATAATGACGGTACGCGCTGGTGTACGGTTGAGTCGCAAAAGCTTTCTAGATCTTATTTCCTGGGAGGATCAGTCCTTTTTGCTTATATTAACTTCTTAACGATCTCTCTCCATTTTCCTGTCTCTAGTTTTTCTCTGTCATACACTTTTCTATTAGATTTTTTATTACTGATACATGATTGTTTGTTCTATGATTTTTAGACCCGCCTGTTCAGTGGGATGCTAAAATTCTAATTTATTTTTTAATCGTTTCCTGATTATTTTTGTAAAAACCTTGTAAATATAAAAAAGGAGACTTACGAGCCGGTAAATTTTGAGTAAACAGTGATTTGATCGCAAAAATTACCTTTTTGTAATTGAAAATTTGACAAATCATTATTGAAAAAAAAACTCTCCCCCGTTGATAGATGCATGGATTGATACGAACTAATCTCAAACCGATATTGTTCAACTTAATAAACTACCATTGTATGCACAAAATTTTGATTCTATAATTGATAAACCTACCACCATATTCTCTCAGTATTCAGATTGTAATATCTTAAACCAAGCTATGATAAAAATCCATTCTGAATGGCCTCGTGTCGAACTTAACAAAAATATATAAAGATAGGTCAAAAACGGATCGAAATACAGATTCGGCATTTTTTGTTTCAAGCATAAATCATATTGAAAAGTACAGAATCTCAAATTATTGTTCCATTTTTACCGCCGCGTCCTTTGCCATTGAAAAAGCGTTAAAATGATGTGCAACTCAAACATGAATGAATGTAGCAATAATTTTAGACTCAATAAGCCAACATTACAAGCTATCAGTATCCACTAAATCAATTCCAAAATGCCTTAATTTTGAACATAAAAAAATTAATTATGGATCCTAAATAAAATAATATAACACTTTCGTTTATTTGGACAAAAGGACATATTAGTTGTAAATGGGAAGCTAATTTCAAAAAAAATCTCAAATAAATCTACAAATCATTATTTTAGCATTCACCCTACACTTCCAAAAAACAGTCCTCATTTCACCTATAATTATACTACAGCACAAATGTCAGTATTGACTCGTTTAAAATTAAACCATGGTCGCTTTCCATCCCACTTATATAAAATTGGAATACTTAACTCCCCTGTCTGTATTCGTGACAACATATCATTGGTGATCTAAACCATATATTTCCCGAAACTTCCGGTTCTCTTCAATTCTGTATCAAGAACTAATTCATAATCAGTTTCCATTGAAACTAACTATTACAGCTCTCCCATCTTCCTCAGATAAATCGGTACTTGATTCCACCATAAATTTTATCAGAAATGCAAAAATTGTGGTATAGTTTAAGAAATAGACATAAAACATTTCATATAATTAATAATTTTCATGTTTTATGGCAAATAGATTTTGTCTGATCATGATCCCACACATATACAAAATAAAAAAGTTAAAATTATATTTTCGAAATACTTTACCAGTGAGGGGAAACCTGCAATGTTTCACTTCACCGTGGGTTCTTGAAATATAACGGTCTAACTAACCTAAAACTGACCAAAGTGTTTATCATAATAATATAATTGTACAATTGAAATGAGTAAGACTCTTTTAATCACTGGATAAAAGCAATATCACTAGCATTTGCATACCTAAAATACTAAAATGGTTTTGTCACGTTCAAATTACTGTAAATTATTATCTTTGGAATTTTAAATTGTTATAATAGCTTTTTCATATATTTTTTTATTATTAAGGGATATTATTAAGTTAAGTACAGTAGACTCACTCTATAACGAGAACTGAAATGGCAGACTAATTACCTCGTTATAAGCCGATCTCGTTATATCAGACAACAATAATACTGCGCATACATATGAATATGTAGTTTTCTAAAACATTAACTTCCTATAGTGAAGCCATTCGGAGCAATATAAGATGCTAATAAATATTGTTGAATGGCGTTTTTGAAAAAAAGTTGTTTGCTTTTATTGTCAATGATATAGGTTAAAACAAAAAGAGTTGTTTACTTTTATTGTCAATGATATTCGTTAAAACAAAAAATCTGTACTTACATTTTTTCCCAACTGCATAATGTATAAAGCGTATTTTGAAGGATAACATAAAATATTGCTTCTGCAATTGAAAGAAGTCTGTCATTTTTAACTGCTTTAAATTGTCCAGTATTATTCTATCTACAATATTTTCTAAAGATATGAAACAGTTGTATTTATTGTAAAGAAGTTTATTGCGGGCAGCAGTTAAGTTTATTGTGGGGCAGTTAAAAGTGTATTTATTTATAACCACGGTTGGGTCGAAAACGTAAAAAAACACGTTTTTCAATCTTATTTTCTCTCGTTATAACCAAATTTGCCTCGCTATAGAGGGTTATAGTTCAATAGAAATTTCACGGGACATCTAATGTACCTAGTTATAAGCGAAACCTCGTAATAACCGTGTTTGTTATAGAGGGAGTATACTGTATTATTATTTTATTAAGTTACGTCAAGTGCTCATCTATTGTATATTTTTTTTATTAACAAGAAAATTATTTTTTAGGAAAATTAGTGTTAGTTGTAAAACCCAATGTACTTTACCAAGGCTACGAAGACTTCGAGGAACCTCCATATCAGTATGTACCTGCGGGGGAGAACGAACCATCTTCTCCTGGAAACGCGCTTCAGCAAAGTATGCTTCTATTGGCTGACGGATTGGCCAGTGGGGCTCTGATAGCGCGATATGAAACACTTTTTAGGAAACATCCTGATCTCACCTGTGACGAATCGCTCAAACAACCGAATGTCAATAAGAATCGTTACAGGGATATATTGCCATGTAAGTTGTGCATTTACTTTTTTATTTATTAGTTGTTTTAGTAATTTAGCAATTTTTATTTACTTAAAACTATTTTAAAGTTACTGCTATTCTTTGAGTTATAATTACTAATTTTAATATTATAATAACTAGTGCACTCGTCAATTAGTTTTAGTAAGCATTGCCTTGGATACTGAGCCAAAGCTTAAGAAGTTATTATGAAGTAATCATAATAAAATAAATTCAACTATATAAAATAGTATTACTATTATATTTTAACTTTATAATATAATAAACAATATAGTAGAGTAGGTATCTGGTTATAATATTTAGCTATGAAGGTTTTTCTTAAAAATACGTCAGCAGCGAAATTCTCGAGAGGAACCCCGTTCCAGATAGCGCGTGTAAGACTCATCGTTCGTAGAACGGCGTCACTCCCAAACGGGCATTTCCTCCTTCCCCACAGTCTGAATTATTTATAAGCCTCCCACTTTTCTAAACCTAGAGAGGTGGTCCCTAAAACACCCGTGTCCTGTGAGCACCTGCGTTAGGAAATAATCCACTACTCGCCTGTCTGATCTATACACCACCACAAAGAACTCTGGTATATACAAGAAGAGATCAGAAATAATAACAGCGATGTAATTACAATCAATGAAAAGACAAAGACATGAAAAATAGAAAATGTGCAGGAATTGATGGAATAAACATATTCATCATTCTGGCTTTACAACACCGGGTGGGCCCTAGCCTCCTCAATAATTTCTCTTCTGTCGTCCCTATCCATCGCCTTCCTACCCCAAGTATGTATTCCCATATTTCTCATGTCTTTATAGCGGTTATCAAGGAACCTTGTTCTGGGTATTCCGTTGGGATAAACCATCGAGCAAAAAGACAAAAGAGGGAATCTAATCGTTATGAAAAGAAGACCAAAAAAGTGGCCTCTGATGGCGGACATATCCGGAAATGCTAATGCGCCAAAATTTAAATTTCATGACACTTCACAATAATCATACAGTGGTGTAGGGGTTCTAATTTATCTATTTATTTGTTATATTACATAATATTAATACATAATACACTTAAAATACTTTTTTTAACACTAGAACACAATAAAGTTTTAATTAAATAATAACAATAATAGTCTAAAATGTGAAACAATTGTTAAAAAACTTCAAATTCAAATACAAATAATCTTTCATGTGACAGTGGCATTTTTTAGTGGCAGCCGTAGCTCAGCGGCTATGTTACTGGCTTAACAAGCTAGAGGGCCCGGGTTCAAATCCCGGCACCGACAAAATTTTCAATATCTAATTTATCTGAGTTGCCACCGTGCTTCGGAGGGCACGTAAAGCCGTCGGTCCCGGCTACGAAAGTAGTCGTTAAGTCATGTTAGGGGCGCTTGCGCGACCTGAAAACCCTAACACTAGACCTTAGCCAGAAGGTTACACGAACTTTATTTATTTATGTGACAGTTGGGACAAACAATAACATCAACAGTAACATAACCCAACTAAATTTGATTTCTTAAACAAGGAAAGAGCCTCTCTTTCCTTGTTTAATGTGGCCTCTCAAGATGACACTTCCTGTCTATCAATATTTTTGCCCCCACTACCTTTACATTCCCTCTTTTCTCTTTTTGCTCGATGGGATAAACACAGATTTAATTAAATTTACAGACACTTTTTATCACTTAAGTCTCCTATACCTTTAATGAGATCCACTCCGCTATTTACGGAGAAAATCACAGATCAATGAAAAACAGCGAAAGTCATATTTCTATTCAAAAGTTACCAAAGGGGCGTATGCAGAAACTGCAAAGGCATTAGTTTACTAAATACCGCGTATAAAATCTACGCAAAGATCGTAAATGACAGACTAAATATTTAAACTGAACTATATATACAAGAAGAGCAAAATGGATTCCGAAAAGAGCGCTGATGCGGTTAACTTATATTTATAATAAAAATACTCACAGAAAAACAAAGTGAGTTTAACCTTGAAACCCAAATAGCCTTCACCGTCTACAAAAAGGTTTTTAACTGAGCCGATCGAAGCAAGATCAGGAAAATAACGAATGACAATATCCACACATCTTTCAAACTCAATAAAAACTTGTGCTGTGAGTCAAAATAGTGAGGTAAGTAGTGAGTAAATAGTGAGGTTAGAATTCTAAGAAGAGTTAAACGCTGCCCAAAAAGATCTAATAAATATATGCTATTATAGACGACAAGATAGCTGCAAAAATAAATGGAATTAAACGCTGCCCAAAAAGATCTAATAAATATATATGCTACAGACCACAAGATAGCTGCAAAAATAAATGGAATTAACATCCGAGAGATCCCAGAGACAAAAAAAATATAGGGGAAGCCCCTAAAAAGATGGACATAATACCTTTGTGATGACGGGACACACAACGCCTAATCCAAGTAGAGAAGAAGAAGAAGAAGCACTAAGAAAAATAGATGATGTTCTTGTTCTGGATTTCATGATTTCAACCTCACGTAGCGGCGATGTATGCTGAGAGGTTTTAGAATTCTACTCACAACAGAGTTTATCATTTCTAATAAAAATATATTATCCAGCTTTTAAGTCATAGAAAGTAAAGAGATCACTGTTTAACTTTTTTCAGTGGTCTTACAGGTTTGGTGTTAATTATAATGTCGGCTATTTTCTGCATCTTAGGATCACCTCAATTGGAATGGATCTTTCTTAATTTGTTATTTTCTCTAATACTACTGGTTTCATATTTTGGAGTACTTTTACCAATTTAGTCTTCTTTTGGCTGAAATTGTCTTTTTAATTGTACTGTTTCTTTTTCCCTTACGAAACATTTGTTCGATATATTCGCCAAATATATTAGTCTTTTACGTGTTACTTTTGATTCCAACTGCATTTCTTATTGAAGAATTTTATAAGATTGCTATATTATAATTGTTTTATCCATATCAGAATTATTCTATTGATGACTTTGATTAACTTTTAAAAGTGTTAGTTGCTTTTAATGTAATGTAGACATACAGTGTAATGCAATAAATATCTTTGTTTTGAGTTCTTCTTTAAGTACTACCGACACTACAGATCTCAACTCTATCTATCGTGTTATATCAGACAGTATTGATTTTTGACCTTATCACATTATTTATTTTAGATGATACAACGAGAGTAGTCTTGAAGAACGGTTCAAATGGCGATTACATCAACGCCAACTACGTCAACATGTCAATCTCCGGAACAGAAACAATCAACCGATATATCGCAACTCAAGGACCACTGCCTGCAACCACCGAAGATTTCTGGCAAATGATCCTCGAAGAAGAATGTAATTTAATAGTAATGTTAACGACGATAATTGAAAGGGGCCGAGTGAAATGTCATAAATATTGGCCGGGGTTGGGCGAAGCACTTACGATGCAAAATATCATCGTAAAATGCGTTGGTGAAGAGACTGATCCGTCTGGAAGTTTTGTTTTTAGGGATTTTGTTTTATTAGATGTTAAGGTAAGAAACTAATTTTATAAAAGTAAATTGTAATACGATATCTTCGCTATAGATTTTAAAGTGTAACGCCAATTATGGTGAGACGCGCGAAATTATGTATTTTCGCCTGGAGGTACCGGTCTTCTCCTTCGATACGATTGGAAGCTGGATATTCATTAATTTGTGAATATCAAATAACGTCCCTAGTAATGTGTCCCCTCATTATAAACAAAATATAAACCGTCATAAACCGGTGATTACAAGCTAACCGCGTGAGATAGTGTTTAATGGTTAAGATGTGAATGGTTAAAATAAGATGTATATAAAATGTTAAATGTTTGTAATAGTAGAGTTAATATCATCGTCTACTTCAGTTTCTCCTCTTGGAGTGAGAAAAACTCAATGATTGAAAACGTTGTTACAACAGTAACACAAGCAGCTAACAGATCTGCAAATTGTCCTTATTTCATAACTTTTGTTTTTCACTATCACTTCAACTCTCGGGTTGTTCGGCTCAGTTGACTCCACTGGTTTTGTTTTTCATTCCAATAATATATTTAATATTCTGATAGTAAAATGCTTCAGTATTTTTATTTAATGTTTATTTGTCCAGAGGGATTGAAATCATAAAATTATAAAATGTCTAAGGTTGTTTTCTACTTCCATGAAGAAATGGGTCTAAATTCATCTTCTTCTTCCAGTGTCGACTCCACTAATGAATGTTGGCTTTCTTAAAAGCATCTGTGTGTTTAACCCGGTCCAGTCGCGAATATTTTTCAGCCAGGATATTTGTCGTCTACCAGAACGATCCTTCGATTTTACCCTTCATAATCAGCGGCAACAACTCATAGTTATCATTTCTAATTATGTGCCCCAAATATGCTGTCTTTCTCTTTTTGATGGTGGTCAAAAGTTATCTGTCTCTTCCCATTCTGTGCAAGACCACTTCGTTCGTATTATCATCGGTCCATGGTATTTTCAAAATTCACCTAAAAAGCTACATCTCAAAAGCTTACAGCTTTCTCATTAAGTCAACATTAACAGTCCAATCTTCACCATAAAGAAGAATAGAGTGAATATAACATTTTCCCATTCGATATCGCATTTGCAGATTAAGTCTTTGGTTACTCAGAAATTTTCTTAGTATCAAAAAGGCTGCTCTTGATTGCTCTATTCTGGACCTAATTTCTGATTTTGGATTTAGATCTTCAGTAATCCAGACTACAAAGTATTTCATTTTGTCCACTTATTCAATATCTTCATTTTTTTATTTGGATCCTTGTTATGACTTTACCCCTCTTACTCATAACCATGGTTTTTGTTTTCTTTATGTTTTTTGTTAAATCAAACTGTTCCCCAGTATCACAAATTGTGTTTCGTAGCGTTTGAAGGTCTTTCTCACTTTCAGTGGTCATGTTATTTATATTTTCACCATTTATCTTGATCCCTTCTGTACAGTTTTCAAATACTTGTATAAATAACTCTTCAAAGTATATGTTAAATAGTAATGGTGAAAGTACACAGCCTTGTCTCACTCCTCTACTTATCTCTTGCGCATCCGTACTATTTCCACTTAATGCTACGACAGCCTGTTGGTTCCAATAGAGATTTCTCACTATGTTAATATCATTTTTGTAGAGTCTTTTTGCTTTAGACATTCCATGATAATGTTATGTTCAACTTTGTCGAAAGTTTCTGATAGTGTATAAATATGTACGACGAAAATATCTTTTTGTTGTTCTCGACATTTTGAGCTATTGTATAAAATGTTAATTTATATTTTCAGAACAACGAATCCAGGGATATAAAACATATGCAATATATAGCATGGCCTGATCACGGTGTGCCTGACTCTCCGCAACAATTTTTAAATTTTACCGAAAAAGTGAGGGCGGCAAGAAAAGGTTCTTTTCCCGTAGTTGTGCATTGCAGTGCGGGAATAGGAAGAACCGGTGTTATGGTGTTAATGGAGACGGCGTTATGCTTAATGGAAGTTAGTGAACCAGTGTATCCATTGGAAATAGTAAAAACTATGAGAGAGCAAAGAGCTATGATGATACAGAATGCTGTAAGTATTGAATGAATTTTTAATTATTCTAATAATCTTATTTTATTTAATTTTTAATACGATTCTCCAACTTATAACACATGTATTTATACCACTATATAAGTTGTATAAATATTATATAATCTATAAAAGCATATCTAGACGTAGACGTATATTCCGGTTATAAGTCCTTGGTTGCATGAGTTCACATAAAATTGAAAAGAACAGTAAAAAGAATGAAGTCATTACAAACAAACAACACCACTCAAATGCCCGCCCCAATCAGTGACACCAACCACAATGAAAACACGCACCCAACAACTAAGCGCACATATACACAAGTAGTTCAAAACCAGCAACCTATAACTATGCCGAAACCAATAACAAACGGAAATCAACAAGACAGTCAATTTAACTTTATCACAATCATCTCGAGTTAACAGAAAATAATAGAAAAGCAACAAAAAACAATAAATCTATTGACACTAGAACAACAGTTAAGAAAACTCATTACTTTAAAATCACCTCGCATAAGGTCTACAACGCAGCACATCCTGATGCAGAAGGAAACCCCAGAGGCGGAGCAGCAATAATAATTGGGAATAATCTAAAACATCATATAGTACCGAAAATCGAAAAATACTTCCAACAAGTAGCTTCAATTTGCATAGAAAGCAATTTTGAAGATGTTTCATAACAATAATAGATTTGAAATTCTTTTTAGATCATTAGGACCCTGGTTCTTAGTGGGTGGCGACTACAATTCAAAACACAAGAGCTGGGGCTCAATATTGAAAGAAATGCAACTAAAATATCTCGCAACTTACTGGCCAATCGATCGAAATAGACTGTCCGATTTACTTGACTTTTTATCTATGAAGGAATACCAAAAGAATACCTGCATATAGAATCTAATGAAGACCTATCGTCAGCTTTCTAATGAAGGGGAATTAGCCTTTCAGGAAAAGAGCTTTGGCAGTGCTATTTTCCAGGATGTTAGTCAAGCATTTGATAAGGTCTGGCATCTAGGATTACTATTCAAACTGAAGAAAGCAATGTCTCAGTCGCTATACACTATAGTAAAATCATACCTCGAAAAAAGACTATTGTATACAAGATACGAAGAAAGTGTGTCTACCATCAACAACATAAATGCAGGGGTCCCGCAAGGCAGTGTCTTGGAACCAAGTCTCTACACAACCTTTACAGCTGATTTCCCAACTGGAGGAGAACCCACAATCGCAACATTCGCAGATGACACTGCAATTCTGGTCAAAAACTCAGATTCCATACAAGCAGCTGAAATATGACAACAAACCATCTATGTAATTGAAATATGGGCTAAGAAATGGAAGATAAAGATCAACGAAGCAAAATCATTTAACATGGTATTTACAAAATGTCACAAAGAAACACCAAATATCCTAATGCATAACAAGAACATTCCCAAAAATGATAGGTAGTTAAAATTATCGTGGATTACACCTTGACAAGAGGCTAACATGGAGGATATACATCTGGATAAAGAGGAAGCAATTAGGAATAAAATTCAAAAAACACTACTGGTTACTCGGCCGTAAAATTTATTGGACAACTCCGTACAACTAAATAGATTAAACATTAGAACTCCTCTTGACTTTCCATTTAGAAAATAGGTGTTTTAGTTATTAGTAATAACCTTACTAGGAGTTAATAGTCATTGGACTAAAAAACTCTTGCTTACATATTATGTTCATTCAACAAAAATGCTTAGTGTTACTTGTTTATATGTAACAGATTGTATTTTAAAACAAACAAAAAAAAATAATGAAACAATACAACATCAAATACGAAGTAAGATCATAATGACAATCCATTATATACTGCCTTTTTATGTATTATTTTTTATTTGCCCTGTCTTCTGGCATTTTCTATTCTATCTATATATTTTTCAGTAGTTGTAAGTAGTTTTTCCCTCATTTCCTACATATTTTATGAGTCCCGTATTAATTTGTCTTTACCAAGAGCATTTCCATTATTTGCTCCTTTTGCTCTCTTTCCCTCTTTGTTGTCTTTCCCATCTTTTGAGATATTTATCTACTTCGTCTACTTCTTCCATCTATTATTCTACCCAATCTTATTTATATTCCTTGCCCCATAATATTACCCTTTTTTATTTTTATTCCGTTTTATCTTTCTATTTTTTATTCTTTTCATTAATATTTTATATAAATTTTTCGTATTTCTTTTGGTTCTTTGCTGTTCTATTTCTTGCATTTTATCATCTACCCATTTTGTTATATTTCCTTAGAGTTCCTTTTTAATTTTTCAGTTTTCTTTGTCTTTATCTTTATCCATTCTGTGTCCTTTGATTATTGCTTGCACTTTTTTGTTATTTATACGTTCCTGGTTACCCCATTCGTTTTTTGTTTTGTCCTGCTTTTTGCCTATATGTTTATTGGCGGCTTCTTCTATTGATTTTTTTGATAATCTCTGATTCTGATTTTAGATATGCTTTTTTAAATATCTATCTCATTTGTACTGTTACTTCTTCGACACATGTATACATAACACTAAGATGTACATTTTATTGACATTCAATTTTTTTTGTTGGTTTTTGATTTGTATCAATTTTAACTTATTTGTCTTATAGTGGCATTAGTAATTTAGAATGAGATTCTCTAAACGGAAGAAGGAACCGTACTAATGGATACTCGAAAATCCTTTTTCACTAATATCATTTTTGTTTCAGAGTCAATACCGCTTTGTTTGTGAAAGCGTCCACGCTGCCTACGGCGATAAAATAAACGTACCTAAGTCGGAGAGCTAACTGCAACAATCATTGGATGAAATCTGTGTAAATAAAGGTTGAGATTTAATAGGAGTGTATCGATAAATCAGGTTTTTCGGTAGAGAAAATTTGTTAGACTAAGTGATACAGAACGTAATTGAATAGAACGTTTCATGTCTGGATTTTTTCGTTTTGTCTTTGTGTGATTAGTTGATAGCTACTAGCACAATAAATAGGGCGGAATAGAGATGTAACAATCTATTGAATAATTTTGTGACTTCAACCCTTTCCTTAGATTTATATACTAAAAAAGGTTGCGATTCCTATTTTAGTGTCTTCATTACCAACATTCAATGAAAATTATAATAGGAGTGCCATGTTTAAATGACAATATAATACCGAGTGAATTGAATAGAAATATGTCCAAGATCACTTGTCGCCAATTTAGTGCCATGTTTCCTTGTAATTCAAAATAATTATTCCTATTTAATATATGAGATATTTATTTCGTTTTTTACAACTTTATTTAAGATATACTGTATATATGTAATATTAAAGATAAGATAAAAATAAATAAAATCAATTAACTTGTTTTGCAATTTTTAAGAATTATGGGGAATAGTTTATTGTACTTATTTATTGTTACTTTTAAAGTTACTTATTTATATCTAGTTAGAGAAGATCCTACTGCCATTTTTTTTTTGAAATATGAACTCTTACTTCCAGTTTAATATTTGTTGTACAGAACTAGTACATTTTTTATAA
This sequence comes from Diabrotica undecimpunctata, assembly GCF_040954645.1. NCBI lineage: Eukaryota > Metazoa > Arthropoda > Insecta > Coleoptera > Chrysomelidae > Diabrotica > Diabrotica undecimpunctata. Next base: position 119,563,842 of record NC_092805.1, read on the forward strand.
TGTGTATATTTAAGTGTCTAGACCTTCGAGTTTCAGTCGGTCGAGTTTTTCCTGTTTAGAAAAAGCAATACCATTTATTGGATGGTAAATGCTTTAAAAAAAAACTGCTAATATAGTCAAAAAGAGGAGTCATAAATATAACATTTTCTATATGTATATCTCTCAGTTGTGTTTGCATTCTAATTTCATACTTATACAGTGCCCGTCTAAAAGTCTTTATCCAATATAGTATTTGAACCATCAAACACAAGTTAGCTCAACTATGGTACCTTTTTAAAGTTCTTATGAAGTTTCAGGGACGTAATCGTTAAAAATGACGGACTAGCACCATTTTAGAAGATAATTTGAAGTAACACCATATGACAGATAACATGACATTTGATAACTCGTTTCAAGTTCTTTAGTTAAAATTATTTTACAAAATGGCGGCAGTTCTCACATTTTTTAATGATTACCGTCAGTCCCATTACATATTTGGTTCATTCTTTGGAATAGTTCAGTTACTCAAAAATCGGTTTTGTTGTTCAGAAAATAAGACGGGGCAATTGTTTATGATTGAAATTCATATTTTAAGGTTATTAATTTTAACCCCAAATAATATTACATATGCCGAGGATACCTTACTGCTAGCTAATTGTGGAGAAGACCTTCAAAACCTAATGAACAAAATAAAAAAAACATGTGATCAGTATGGATTAAAACTCAACGTTAAGAAAACTAAATATATCATAGTTAGCGAACAAAACTATATACAGGATGACGATATAAAAGTCGAAGATACCGTACTGGGCAGAGTAGAGAAACTCGTGTATCTCGGCAGTAATATCAATGTCAGCTGGGATCTAACCGTAGAAATTAAAAGCCGCGTAGAACAAGCCCGAGATTTTTACACTTTTGTAAAAATGAGGAACGTACTTTGCAGCCACGGTCTTAGTATTGACCTGCGTGTTCGACTGACATATTGCTATATTTTTCCAGTGCTACTGTATGGAGTGGAAACGTGGACCGTAAGCGAGGCGATGCTTAATTCCTTGGAAGCCTTTGATATGTTTTATATAGATGACTACTACGAACAAGCTGTGTCAAATTTACAGAGTTAGAAATGAGGAGGTTCTTATACGCCTGAATGAAACAACAGAACTGGTGAATATAATAAAGAGACGCAAGCTGGAATACTTCGGTCACATTGTGAAACACCCTGAAAAATGTGAACTTTTACATCTGATCATTCAGGAACAGATCCAAGGTAAACCTGGTCCTGGTAAAAGAAGAACGTCATGGCTGAAAAATCTAACACAGTACGGAAAATTGGCTACATCATTATTTCGAGCTGTTGTCAACAAAGTCACTATAGCGAATATGGTAGTCAACATGATATCCAACGATCGATAACGGTCATGGAACTAAAAGAAGAAGAAGAAATTTAAGTTAATAATTGTGTAGGTATCATTGAAAAGAACTTAAACGAGTTTTCAACTTATGTTTCCTATTTAGCGTCGAATAATAGCGCCACTAAAACGTGTTAAAACTTATGGACATTTAGAATGGCACTTTAGTGGTAAAGCTTTATAAGTGTGTCCAGCCTATTGATACAGTGTAACTGACACAGTGAAACTTATAACACATTGTTGCAAGATACATCTTAAAATATTCTGTGCCATTATGCGCTGTGTCGACTGTCTGTCTTTTTCGTTGATTTTCGACAAATCAATACTCACACAGTATTACAAATTAAAGTAGGAGCACAAGCAGATATTACATAAATGTAAATATATGTAGACACAGTTCCTTTTTGCCAGCTTACGTATATGTGTATTAATTTGTCACTCCGACCTTTAGTTTTCGAATAATAGATATACTCGATTTGCTGTCCGACTACCACCTGTGTAGTACATTTAGTAATAATTTTTTTCAACGTTGGCTAAATTTTCACCGACTAGCTGTGGCTGGAAATTACTATGGAACCAAGCATATGTGCAAAAATATTCACATGCAGTTTAATAACAAAATAAAACTGAATCAATTAAAACAAAAGTTTATTTTTGAAATCTTATAGTCGATCATAGGTTAGTATTTACAAATGAAAATGTTTTAATTGAAATTGATACACTCCCAATATTCATAATTATTCTTTTTTTTATTGAAAGAAGTCTACAACAGTAAGTTTATTTGAGCTATTAATACTGAGAGAGTAGGAATTTTTGTGTTGGATGTTGCCGACAATTAATCTGTCAAAATATTCCCAAGTTGAGCATACCTTTTTTATATTACAGTTTGAAACAAACTGATGGTGTAAAAGGTGGATATTCCTTTACTTTAGAAAATAAAACATCCAAAAATTAAGTCTCTATTGAATATCAATTGTGCTAGTAGTTATCGGCGCTGAGTGCCAACCCATATTTTGAGCTATAATTTCTGTATCAGCTAGTTTTGACCACAAAACCTTGTCCGTCACTAATAATAATTAGTCATATGTGATTTTGATAAGCCTTATACACGATAAAACCTGTCTTATACCAAATAGGACAATTTTACAATATAATCGATCGGGTTGTTTGGCATAAGATGATTTTTGTTAAACGGAAATGTACAAGAATGTAGATGAGGTGTGTGGGATACATTCCAGTGGTTTTATCTTATTGATAATTGCTTTAATTGTTACAAGCCCTTTTGTATATATACTACATCAGTATTTTGCATCAGTGTCTTAAATTTGATAAGGTGCTTTTTTGTTTCAAATTTAATTATTTATGAACTACTATAAACAATATTTTAGCGAATTTAGAACTGAAACAGTTAAATTACAGTTAAATTAGTCAAGCTGAAAACTGTAGGTTATATAAGTCATACATGTTTGAGTTAAACGCATATGCAATGATATGTTGCTGATAATAATTATGCATCGCAAAAACAGAAATTCTTAAGATACTGGCTGATCAACGTTCTTCAATAATTTCCGTTTCAGCGTAATGGAATATGTAAATAATGTATTTAAAATAGTAAATACATATTGGACCAATTTTTAACACTTCACAAAGTCTTTTCTGTAATTTATTAACTTTTTACGGTTAGTTTAGTCCTAAACTAAGTATCATATACAAGGTAAATTCACATTTAAATATTTACACATAGTAGTAGTCAATTCCACAATATTAATTACGTAAATTTGAAAAGCGGTCCGCTATTAAACGACTGTAATGCCAACTATTTATTAGAACTCGACATATTCTTCAAATTGTGACGTCTGCTCGTCTGCCCTATAAATCTTGAAGAAGTCCCATAGTCTTGAAACTTGGCTATAAAGTTCCTTACCGACAGTACCCTTCGCCTTTTTTATGTTTAGACATTGCGAAAAATGTTTTACCTACTTCTTCTTCTTCAGTGCCTTATCCGGTCCGGATGTTGGCGATCATCAAGGCTATCATGGTTTTGTTGACTGCTCTGCGGAACAACTCCGCGGAGGTCAACCCAAACCATTGTCGGAGGTTTTTCAACCAGAAGATACGACGGCGTTCCGGTCCTCTCCTGCCAAATACTTTACCCTGAGTTGAAGAATTAGATATTTTTCTTCGTTCGCATCACGTGGCAGAGGTACTCAAGCTTACGTTGTTTCACTAAATTAAGCACTTCTTTTTCTTTTGTCATGCGCTGTAGGACCTCCACGTTGGTGACATGGTCCAGATACGATATCCACATTTTAGTATCCTTCTGTAGATCCACATCTCGAAGGCTTCAATCCGCTTTTCAGTAGCTTGCGTCGGTGTCCAGGCTTCAACTCCATATAGCAACACTCGAAGAATGTAGTACCTCACTATCCGCATCTTGGTTCCTAAATTGAGATCACTGCAGCACAGCAAGGATCTCAACTAGATAAATGTAGACTGTGCCATTTCAATTCTGGATCTAATCTCTTGAGCGTAGTCCCATTGTGAGTTGAGAGTTGTTCCGAGGTAAGTGAATGTGTCGACGTTCTGGATCTCTTCGCTACCTGCCATTAGTGCACAGGGATCTAAATTTGCACGGCTGACAATCATGAATTTAGTTTTCTTAATATTAAGGTCTAGTCCGTATGTTACGCTCACAGTTCTCACTCGGTCTAGTAAGGCTTGTAGATCATTTAGGCTGGTTGCTAGTAACACAGTGTCATCGGCGTAGCGGATATTATTGATGTATTCACAGTTCACTCGGATTCCCATCTCTAGGTTTGTGAGGGCTTCAGTAAAAATTTCCTCAGAGTATATATTGAAAAAAGTCGGCGAGAGCAGCTGTCAGCTGATCTTCGACCTTGACTTGAGCACGCTGGTTCCAGTATAAATTCATGGTGATCTGAATGTCCTTATGATCCAATCCTACTCTTTTTAGGGCGGCGACCATCTTCTGGTGCTGACAACGGTCAGATGCCTTGGCGTAGTCAATAAAACAAATATAGACATCACAATTGATATCGCAGCATCTCTGAAGTAGGACTTGTAAGGTGAAACGTGCTTCACGTGTACGCATGGAATTGCGGAATCCAAATTGCATTTCACCGACATTTTCTTCGCATTTCTTGTAAATTCTGGCATGTATGATTTTAAGAAAAATCTTAAGTGCATGACTCATAAGGCTGATAGTTCAGAAATCTTCGCACGTTTTCACAGATCGTTTTTTTGGTAGTGTTACAAATGTTGATAATAGCCATTCCTCTGGGATAGTACCTGAATCGTATATGGCGTTAAACAATTCAGTTAACTCTTCGTGCTCACTTCACTCATCACCTTAATACATAAGTTCAACGGATATTTCGTCCGGACCTGTGGCCTTACCATTCTTAGACTTTTTTAAAGCTGCTTTCACCCCGCTTTCTAGTATTGACGGCCCTGTCATGCAATTTATTTCTGGAAGGTTACCTCGGTAGTCCCAGAAAAGTTCTTCGATGTACATTTTCCAGGTCACCAACTTCTCCTTAACTGTCGTCGCCAGGTTCCCATCTTTGTTTATGAGGAGGTGTGTGTTTCTCCTCTTGTATTGACCAGTGACTTCTCGAATCTTTTGGTGGATATTTACACAGATATTCAAACTTTTCAAATACCTACTTAAAATTGTCTGCTTATAGTGTAGCTCTCAGACTATAAAATGTGGCGGAGAGACCAATATTATGTGGCATTGCAATATGTATCTGTTGTATGTTCAATTTTCGATAAAGAAGTTGGTGTGGACTATGTTTATATTGTCAATTATACACTAACTAAACATTAATAGACGCTCTCTAAGATAACACATCTGATTATCTTGAAGATCAGTGTATTAAGCCCGTCATATTACGGCTGCTTGATAACCGAACCAATTTTCTAGGAAACTCTATTTTAAGAAACTTGAAAAAGAGGTTTTGTGTAAATGTCTTATTTTATTTGCATATCTATCTGAAACAGTATATTATTTTATCTTCGAATGGTATACAATCAATAAGAATATTGCAAAGTAGATGTTGTTTTACTTATCGTAGATTTGACATCACAACCTACCATATTTAAAAATCACGTGTAAAAAATTTAAATTCACGTGTAACTCATCTGTTGAAGTCTAATTTAGGCGAAGAAAAACTAAATAATAACATTTCGTAATGCAAAAATAGAACAATATTTCTAGGGACAACTTATACCGTGATATACCATCAAATGATGGTTTTAATTTTGTCAATTCTTGGATATACGCCGTCTCTTAACTTTATATAACTTTAAATATAACTTTCACTGGTTATCCACATCCGGTGCTATTGGTCTGTGGTCTCCTTTTTCCTGTATTTGATGCCCATGGTCCCTAACATAGTATCTGCTTAATATATTTCTTTATTTGGTCGAATGATTAACCAGCAAATTGTCATTTGTTTTACCACTTGGTATGTAACATTTTTCATTTTGCCACTTTTCTACCTCAAAATCACTAATTTCTTTTTAGTAACCCCCAATCTTTATTGTTTGAGGTGGTTTACGATCCGTACTATTTACTGCATTCTATTTTTACTTAACTTTAAAATTTGATTTAAGATAGAGTTAATGACAAAAAATTGTTATATTTTTCGGTTTACCAAGTGAATGGTAGTACCTGGCATTTCTACTCTTACTATATTGTGTGTATGATAACGACTGACTCAAAACAAATCGTTATAAATGCAATAAATCGCGCTGATATCAAAAGTTCACTTGTCATAGATTACCCCCACTCTTTACAAACACACTCACCAGTTACTGTCTTAACGTGTTCATGCATAGATGATTGCGAATACCCAAATCGTTTAAGTTGACTGACATGTGTAAGGTAAGCCTTACCCTAATACAAGAAAACTTCCCGGTGATAATGGAAACAAGAAAAAAACAGGCTTTCTTTTTTCATCAATTGATGCAAATCATTCATTTACCTTCCAAATTTATGTGAAATTCCAGTGACAAATATGAAAGTAATTTGATTAAGTTAATAGTTTAGTATCATAAATTTTAAAGAATAAAATTTCTACCTCAAAATCTTTGAGCTTTCTTTACATGAGATCCATGCATTTACCTACATTGTTGTATATTAGATATTCCCTTCCAAAAAATACGTCCTTTATATTTTAAATAGTTCATATCGATGTGTTGTAAATTATTTGTTAAACGAAAATAAGCATTGTAGTGACACTTTTTAAACTAAAATACAAATGTAGTGCTAAAAAATTGTGACTTGGGTTATGCCTAAAAAGATGTATAGCTTGAGTTTAACCACAGCTATAAAAACGTGATGGCGTAGACCTATCATATGTTAATGGTTTACAAAAAAAGTCAATATTGATAGTTTGAGATTTCTGTCAAACATCATTTGAACTGGCGTTGATGTCGATCGTTTTTTTTTTCAGCATAGAGCATTGCAGTTAGGAGACGGTAAGGAAAAAGGAAATCAGTGTTAGTGAAAGTAAGCTCTTTGACAGTGGAACTTTCAAAAGGCTTAAATGTTAAACAAATTACAGAAATTGGTATCTACAAGTTAGAGATATTTTCAAATATTTTAGTTATACCGTGTATTTCAGCGTAGACAGTAGTGTCGTATTTTTTCTCATCCAAAGTAGACGGTGCTTTGTATCGATACCACTCTTTTATGGGAAGTTTTTTTATAATCCTGCCTTTCCCTCTCGAACTCTATCTTCGATCTGGCACAGCTTGGGGAGTCCCAATAAAAACGAAACTTTTATCCGAAGCCCTTATAATACCTGTCATTGCAAAATACGTTCCTGCACTTGGCATAAATCTATTAATAATTGTCCGTTTTCTGCTTTATTTTTTGTAAATTTTAAAACTTTATAAATTACTTATTTCATTTGATGATTTAGAAGTTGTCGTTTTCCCACATTTTTAATATTTATATCACGTTACAGCACTGCGCACTCAGAACTCACGTCTCTTCACTATCTTGGGCTAGTGCACTTGCAGATGAAAATGTGTAATTCGTTATTTGTTTTGGACACGTTACTATTATTATGATTAATGCTCGCTAATAATTTTTAATAAGAACAAAAAATAAAGCAATCTTTGACCATTTTATTGAAAAGACGAGTTTAAGCCATTCACTATAATAATATAAACTGCTATTACTCAGTTATGCTTTGTAGGAGGGTCACAAAAAAATTACAACAGTATCTGTATTTTCTGTAAAATTTTAAAGAAAATAGATTCTGATATGTTAGAAAAGTGTCGCTCCAATGACTTATTTACCTTAAATGTATGTCTCCTTACGTACTGTATAATTTTATTTAAGTAGTATTTTTAATATAATATGTTTAGAGTTTTCCTGTTATCTTTAAAAACTTAAAACACCAAATATGTAAACTATCTTTTGACAGCTAAGCATGTGTGTTAAATAATTTATTAACCTAAGTTCATTAAGATGCGAAAAAAATTCAGATTTGAACTTAATGTTCGTATTAAATCTTCCTGTTATTTCCTTTGTGTAAAATTTTTTAATATCAGCTCAATGACAAACTAAAATATTGATAAAAATATTATGGTCACTTTTTCCTGCTCATGTATCATATGTTAATATAAAATCAATTTTTACACGCAACTGCTGTGTACACTATATAAATATATGGGTTTAAGTATGCTTCAACTCTACCTAAATTTCTTTTTTTTTTGAGCTTTTTCCCTGAAGTGAATTAAAAAAGTTGTAGTAGTGGCAAAAAAGGGTTCAGATCAAAACATACTAATATTCTATCATGTACTGGCAGCTGGAACTTGAAACCGAGGTGTTGCTCAATTCGATTCTAAACATCCATAGGCTAGCACATGTGACTATTACAGACTGTCTTGATACCATCCTGACATTATTGGGATTGTCGGCACCCAACACGTCGATTAAATCAGAAAAGATGGCGCAAATCAGAGTGCAGTGTGCTCTACTATTAAGCCGATCAGACATCTGAGAATTACCGACCTGACAGTAAAAAAAGTCGCCGCTCACTTTAAAACATTCGGCGATATTGAACAGTGCTACACTTACTACACTGATACTCTCGTTCGGATTCCAGACGAGCGAGAAGGTAATATTATGTTGAGCTGAAGGTTTCAACAAGCTTTTCTAAATCACAATTATTGTAAGAATAGACCATCCGACTAAACCACATTCTAGCAAATTCTTCAAGCTATCTTCTTTATAGAAGAAATATAGTGGTAAATTTGAAGCATTATATATCATTTGTTACATCTTTAGTATATTCTAAAAATAAATGTATTTATTATTTAATAATAATATTTATTATTTACAGTAACATACTTGGATTAGGTATGGTGAAAAAATATATATTTTTTAACAAAGTAGAAGCCGTGGATTTTCTAATAAAATATATAACAGATAGGAATGATATGAAATTCAACATATCAAGATAAGACAAAAGGGCACTAGTTTAAGGAAAAGTTGCAGAGAAAACTCTAACTTAGGTATTGAAAATACTATCGTCTTTATTTATTTTAGTTACTGTAGAGATTTTAAATGAACTGTACACATATAATGAGAGTACCTTATTTGAATCTCTACCGTTAATATATCAGCATAAACAAGATAAACACCTGTTTAAAACAGAAAGATGTCAATTTAAAACTTTTAGATACATTTGATTTTTACACTTCTAATTTTATATTTTTCTAATGTATTTAAGTTTTTTCGTTGTGAATACCCACCAATAAAGAGGCCTAGACGGTTATTTACTTATGTCATACATTGTGTGTTAAATTTTAAAAATATATATTTACCAAACTACTTATTAGTCTATTATTCTTCTTTTATTTTCTCCTTTCTCGTTTGTATCACGATGATATCAGAACGCTCTAACAATATAAAAATTTTTTATAAAAAGATCAACTACCCACCCGTCCGCATTCTGATAATTCCTTGAAGCGGCAATAGGCCTAAAACAAGGATCTCATACGGAAAACCCTTCCACCTTCCTTTCTACCCATTTTAGAGAGAAGTAAATACACTTACATACGCCGTCATATTATACTACGGTTAATGGCTGTCTTATCGAAAAGAGCAAACAATATTCTGGTAAAGGAATAATATAAATAAAAAACATTTATTTTAGTCGTATTTTTAATAAAAACTTAATTAAAAAATAAATTTTATTTTGGTTTTTGATACTTTGCTTGTATCCAAACTCTGTACATTTTTAAGAGTTTTCCTCGATTAACTTGTAGTCTTCTATCTGCACGGTTTTCCACTTCTTGAAATCCATTGCCTTCAAACATCTGTTTAATTTCACCTACAAAAGTTATCAAATTATAAATTGAAAGAACAAATAAACATTATGGGATGAAAGTTTTTTGATTAAAAAACTTATCTTCTGGTGTAATTGGTATATTTATAAAAATACTTAAATAATGAAAATATCCAAAAGGTTTACAATTTTCACCAGAACGTTTTCAGTCTTACCAGACCTTTATTAGTGGAAACCTGAAAGTAGTATTCCCACAGTAATAAAAGAGTTCTAAAGCTATTTTCTTGTGGCATGTTAATACAATGTACTAATTTTAGCCAGAATTTTACTTTAGAATAAGTTTGTTTTGAAGTTTCGACAATAATTAACATATTTTAAAGAAAAATTGTGGCTTATTCTCTTTAAAAATAGTAAATTGTATTAGATGCCATAAGAAAATAGCTTCAGAAGTACATTTTAAATGTTCTAAAAGTTAAAATTGAAGCGACATAAGATCGATGATTTAAGATTTAACTGAAAGAGAACATACTGCGACCTTACTTGAAAAGGTGACAACGTGTGGGTATAACAAAAGATACCAGGCAACTGAATTGGAGGACCAGGAAGTGAAATTAGCTGTAGAATGACAAGACAATCAAAAATGAAACGCCCACTATGGGGTATGGTTGGTACCAAATTAATGTACATTATTGTTTTAATTTAAAATAACGTTATTACAGTGATATTTTGTTTGTATTAAAATTCGAAATTGATTTTTTTATGTTGTGTAGGATTATGAGTATTGAAAGAAACCGCAGGTGAGTTAGAAAATTCAATATTCAGATAAAAGTGTGTGTGGGGATGATGACGTCATAATATCTGATAAATTAAATCTATATTTACAAGTAATAGCAAATTCATCTTAATATATATATACACAAACTTCTACCCTTATTAGATATAAAAGAAAACAGAATATACCAATTATACCAGCACTCCATTGTAAGTTTTGTAAACTATGGTATACAGCCAACTACTTGGAATTTTCCCTTTACAGGTACTCCAGATACGGTAAAAATGCAATCTAGCGGATATTATGACTTAAATACGAACTCCTTTAATATATTTCAAATAAATAAAAGAACGGAATATTTCAAATGATCCAGATAGAGGACAAACACATCAGATCATCATTGTCTAGAAGTTTCGTAAATCTCCCACGAAAGGTATAATAATGTTCTCTCTGTAACGTTCTTGATTAATAGGGGCTTTAAGATCTACTCATTAACGCATTATATATTATTATTTGTAAAAACTTGACGACCATAACCTTTACATTGACACAATACACTACCCGTATCACAAAATTTCTCAACAATCGTAAACATATTTTTATTGGGATTGATTTGATAATCTATTGTCGATATTTTTGTAAAGTTCAAACCTGCGTTATTTTCCAGATATTAGAGCAATGTTAATATGTTAGTTAATGATTAGGAGAATAAAGCTATTTCGCGTTCTTAATAATACACTATCATGCTGATTTAACTAATTAGCAGCCTTCTATTATTGCCCAGAAGCGCAAAAATGTGTCTAATCCTCCATTAGGAGCTACGGCACTGCTCAATTATGTTTCTTTTTCAATTTTCTAATTCAATTCCACCTTAACTTTTCGCACAACCTTTGTATACGTAATGTCATTTTAAATATGTGATGGATTCGACTGTTACTTGATGGAAGTTCATTTTATCAAGTAATCAAACACTGAAAACTTTTGTTTTCAACACTTCTACAAATTTTATTATAATTTACTATCATCATCATCATCATAAGTGGCTCGACAATCCGTTGTGGATCTTGGCCTCTTCATGGCAACTTTCCTCCATCTTCTAACCCTTAGAATCTGTAGGTCTTTTTCCACATCATCGATCCATCTCATTCGTGGTCGTCCTCTGCTTTTTGTGCCCTCTGGTTTTGAAAATGTTAATCTCTTCGTGTATTCGTGATCTAACATCCTAGCAATGTGTCCAGCCCATGTAAGTCTCTGCACTTTAACGATTCAATTTTAATTCATTTATTTACTGTGTAATTAGGTGTATAATTTAGGTGTATAAACCAAAAAGTTTTTTCGGTAGAAGAATTGTGGTCCATAAGCCTCATTACCCATTGTTGAATTTTTAAATACTAATTAATTTATTTTTCTTGAACTATCGCCTATTTGTATGTGATCTCGTGACCACTTGTCTGTATTTATCTTATTTTGTTGACTAATTGTTATATATTATATAGGTAAGCATGTTAATTTTAATACGAGGATAGATTGATATTAAACTAGCCTTTGATAGATGGCGCTACTTGATACCGAATTGGTTTCGGTGTTGACATTTGCCATTCGTGACATGACGTCTGTCAAAATTTTAAATTTTAAAAACAATTAGTTTGGTTTTTACAGCCGTCAAAAGCAAGCAAATTTTGTGTTTTCGGAGAAATGGAAAAAGTCGAGTATCGTTCGGTGATTAAGTTCCTCCACAAAAAGGGTAAAACGAATGTGCAAATCAAAGCCGACCTGGACGAAGTTTATGGTGAGGTTGCACCTTCGTTAACAACAGTAAAATTTTGGAAAGCTGAATTTGTTCGTGGTCGTACGAGTGTTTTTGATGATGAGCGTCCCGGGAGGCCAAATGAAGTCACCACGCCGGAAATAATCAACAAAGTCGATGACATGATTATGGCAGATCGTCGAATTAGGCTCCGCGAGTTAATAGAGGTCCTAAACATTTCCTACGAACGCTTACACATCATTCATCATCATTTGGACATGAAAAAGCTATCCGCGCAATGGGTGCCGCGTTTGCTGACAATCGATCAAATGCAAAGAACAGTCGAAACAGTGGCGCAAACGCGGCGAAGAGTCGCCGAAGAAGACAAAGAGTGCACATTCGGCCGGTGTGCACTGTGTGAAGTGATGGCGACTGTTTTCTGGGATGCGAAGGGCATCATCCACAACGACTACTTGGAAAAAGGAAAAACAATCAATGGTGGGTACTATGCAGCATTATTGGATCGATTCGATGCCGAATTGCGTCGAAAACGCCCCGGTTTGGAAAGCAAAAAAGTGCTCTTTCACCAAGACAATGCACCAGCTCACCGATCGGCCGTCGACATGGCAAAATTACACGAATTGGGCTATGAATTGGTTGTATCACCCACCGTATTCCCCAGATCTTGTCGCCAGCAATTTTTTCCTGTTTCCAAACCTAAAAAAATGGCTCGGAGGACGCCGTTTCGCAACAAATGATGAAGTCGTCGCTGAAACTTCGGCCTATTTTTAAGAGCTCGAGCAAAAGTACTATTTGGATGGGATAAAAGAATTGAAACATCGTCTTACTAAGTGTATCGAGGGGACTATGTTGAGAAACAAATCGATTTAATTCCAAAAAAACCTATCAAAGGCTAGTTTTATATCAATCCACCCTCGTAGTTTGGTTTATGTAACACTTCCGACAATAAGCAACAAGGCCCTCGTATTGTCATTGTGTTACGACCGGTTTATTATCTCCTAAAATTATTTTTTGGCCGTTACATTTTTACTGCGGCTCTACAATTATTAAATCATCAATGGCATGTTATATAAACCACTATATAAAAATAATACTGCTACTATATATGATTTGGCTATAGAATCAATATTATAATTTGATTATTCTGTCTGTCTTTCCGTAATCAAAACCCCAGCGCTACCTATCCACAAAAATTACTACTAAAATAAATATTTTTTATTTAATAAAGAAATAACGTTTATAAAGAAATAAGGCTTTGAAAAATTTATAAAATAATATGTATTATCTTTAAATGATTTAGAGCGTGACTCTTACATACTACATAACGACAACGTTTCGTTGTACCTTATCGTAAAGGTATCATAATAATAATCGATTAAAAAAATTGATTTGTTAATTGAGGTACTTTTTTCTTTATTTTCTTATTTCTTTTTTTTTCAATAATTAGACTTTCCTTGGTATTTTTTATCATAATTATGTGTTCACATGCACTTTATTTTAATTTATATTGATAACCTAATATGTTTGATTACAAAAAACTGTAGGAAAAAACCTACCTACTAAAAGAATGGCTGACCAACGGACAAATTTTTGCAATAAAATTGTTAGTGTTTCTATATAAAATTAAATAAATATTAAATATTTGAAATAATGAAAAAATTGATGATCATTTGGAAATAGGGATTTAATTGTTTTGACCGTAAAATAAAAATGAGTGTTTTATGCATATATTATTCAGATATCATCAGGAGTGGCAAACACGAGACTATAGCTTATTTGTAGTGTACCGTTTTACTTCTAACATATTGTTAACATAAGTCTATTATAGAGCGTAAGTAAATATACTTTATTATTAAAGAATTACTCTTCTTAAGAAGTAAGTTAAATGTATACACAATCAATATACATTTATATAATTGCTTATTCTGACTATCTGTTCATAATGAAAACCTCAGCGCCGGTATTACATAATATCTCCGTTGTTATTGGTCCGATTGCAGTGTGTGATGCGTTAAATGAAAGAAGATGGGATAAGGATTATATTGAGATAGCAAAAACAAACAAGGCGACTACCAAAAGGGGAATACACCTGATCTTCGTTATTAATAAACGTATAGCGACATACGAGATATTACATGACACTATATTATAATCATCATATAGTCATCACATGACATATAATTTGCTTATTCTGCCTGTATGCATGTCCGTAACTAAAACCCCAGCGTCGACATTACATCATATATCCGTTGGTATCGGTCCGATTGGAGCGCGTGATGCGTTATATGAAAGGGGAGGGGACAAGGTTATACTAAGATAAAGAAAAAATGAACATATATCAGTTGGTATTGATCGGATTGGAGCGTGTGATACGTTAAGTGAATGGGGATGAGATAAGGATAATATTAAGATAAAAAAAACAAACAAGGCGACTACCAAAAGGGCACTAAAACTTATAGTGAAAGTATAGTGACACTGAAAGCATAGTGACATACGAGATATCACATGACAGAATGGATGATAATAGACACATTATAGGGTAAATTTGCTGTATTGACCTGAAGAAGGCCTCTGACTGAGTACAAAATAAATCACCGATTGAATCCTAACATGCGATATAGCAAATGAAAGGCAAGAATATAAAAAATACATTAAGATATAAAAAACAAACAAGGCGACTAGCGACTACTAAAAGGGCACTACACAGCATCGTCATTATGAATGTATAGCCACATACGAGATATCGGAGAACGCTATGGATAAAATTGATTTTATTTAAGACAAATTTTGATTTATTGACTTAAAGAAGGCCTCTGGCTGCGTACAAAATAAACAACTGATCGAGTCCTCACATGCGACATGGTAAATGAAAGGAGAGGAAATAAAGAATATATTCTTCTTCTTCTTATGCCGTCCCATTAACGGAGGTTGGCGACCATATTTTTAAAAGCTTCTCTGTCTTTTGCAACGTGGAATAATTCGTCTACAGTTATGTTTGTCCAGTCTCGAATATTTCGCAGCCATGACGTCCTCTTTCTACCTATTCCCTTTTTGCCATCGACTCTACCCTGCATGATGACCTGCAGAAGACTATATTTATCATTTCTCAGTATGTGTCCAAGGTATGCAGTCTTGCGTACTTTTATTCTTCTCAACAATTTTTTGTCTCGACCCATCCTTCTCAGCACTTCCTCATTGGTGACCCTGACAGTTCATGGAATTCTCAACATTCTTCGGTATATCCAAAGTTCAAAGGCTTCAAGCTTCTTAACTATTAGCGCTTTTAATGTCCATTAAAATGTCAAGAATATATTAAGATAGAAAAAATCATTATCATTAGACGAAAGTCTGTTTGTTACTAAGTGGCGAACACGATCCTATAGCATAGTATTTGTAGTGTACCGTTTTGTGCGCCTTAAAACGTTTTATTTTGAATGTTTCATATTCATTCATAATATCAAAATAAATCTGCATAGAATATTTTTGGTGTGACAAAACAAAAGCATTTTAGTAGAATCCATAGAAAGCATACGTTCTAGAATCCCGATGCGTTAAAATCGGGCCACATTCTAGTATTAAATAATATACTACAATGCTTACCTTGTGTGAAAAAATACACTCTAGTACCATCACCCCTGGCATAAAAGTTATCTCCTAAGCTTCTCCCGGGTTTAAATCTTAATTGTGCCATATCATATCTACCATAATCTCTAAAGAGTACTAAGCCCCCAGGTTTTAGGTATTTATAAATATTTTTTATAACTTGCTCAAATCTAAAAAGGCAAAAAAATAAAAAACACATTTTTGTAAACAGGCAATTGAATCACGTCCAAAATATATGGTAAAATAATTAAATCTACTCTAATCTACTTAACGCTGTTGTGGAAGATCTTTTATTCTAATAATTCCATTTTATTTTCGTTATTCCTCTTACAGTGCTGTATCTTCTTGGAACATTATTGCCTATTATATTGGCTGCCATTACAATGTTAAGTGCTACCCGGAAAAGAGATTCAGTTGTTTGTACATACCTACTGCCTTAACAAGCTATGATTTTTTTCCGGACGTCTTCTTGGGAATACTTTTCCGTACATCACTAGGTAGAAACAAGCTATACTTTTCCGGGTGTCTCATTGCATGCCAAAAATGCACTACGTTAATTTTCTTCTGTTAACAGCACGGAAACACCTCAATATCCAGATTTATGTTGTACCCACAATCATTTTCTCGTATTTAGAGAAAGATGTCCTTGCTTGTGAAATGCTACAACGAATTTCAGAAGATGGGTCGCAATCCCTGCGTGCCGCCACCGATAATTTAATCCCTAAACACTGAAGGTAGTTAATAGGGACATCATGGATTTTTATTCCCATTGGGTTGTCCGGTAGTGACCTAGTGACTGTTGTTGACCTAGTGACAGTGAAGGTTTTTGACCCCATTCTTGTATCTTGTATTAACTGCTGCCGAAACTTCATGGCCAAAACCAATGGAGCATTTTAACCCACTATAAGTTAGCAATAATTCGTGTATTTTTTCAGTTAATATTTACAGCTTTCGGTACAACTTTCCCTCCTTCCTAATCCATTTCTACCATGAATTACCAATAGAAATACTTTCAGTCTTTGAATCATTACCCTGACAAGTTATATGATCCCGATATTCTTTAGTACGCAATTTCTTTGGCAGAGGAATAAAGTGGACTCTAGTTTTAGTAGACAGAGAAGATTCAATTGTTTGGATTTGTGCCATTATTATATATTGCCTTGAAGAGGCTGCTATGCCGCTCATTTGAGGAAGTTTAATAACTTCTGCCGATATTTCATATGAAGTCATGGATTTTGTTAGTTTTTATATAATTTTCTAACCTCTCTGTTGTTATTGGTGGTCATTAGCACTCTTCTGTTATGACTTGTTGTTATGTTGGTTGGTTATCATGAAAGAGTTCTTCTATGCATTATTTCCATCTTTTGAGTTAGTTTTAGCTGAGTATCAAATATCAAATTTACATTTCATTTGCAATGTTACATCTTGTGAAATGACAAGTCAAATGTACATGTAATTCTCATTACAATCAATTCGGGTTTAACCCCACATAAAATGTATTTGATCTAAATTGTAATTTCAAATGTAATATCTTGAGGATTATGATTCAAGAACTTGAATCTAAATAATGTTTAGAAAGAAAAATCGATCCTTTAGTTTTGTGCGGTCCTTCTATCCATACGGGATTAGTGCATCCAAAAGTTAACGAGGGAAAAATTCTGAATTTTAAGTTATTACTTCCGATTCCAAAAAAAAAGAAAAAAATTATTAAAATTAAAAAAAACCTTATTGTGTAGCTCCATGTCGAGCGAGCTACTTGTCTTGAACCATAAACTTTTTGTTTGAATAAATCCATTCGAACATTTAAAAGTACTGAAAAATATTTTTAATTTAGTAATAAAAATGTTAACTCTACTTTTGATAATAACTTGCCAGCGTTGCGAGACGTGTAAATGTATAAATGAGTGTTTCATGTGCATAAGACATATCTAGTTTAAAAAACTCCTCCCAAACACAAGGCAAAAACCATAGCAAATTAAGACAAAGACAAAACAACATTTCTGTTTCAGAAGCCCTCAAAAATCTAAATGTCTCTGTCTAAATGGTGCATGATTCAATTATTTACACATGTTTCCAGAACCTTGGATAAGACAGATAAAAGTGAAATGGGTTGTTAATTACTAGACATTGAAGATTCACCTCCTTTATATACTGGAACAACTTTTGCCATATTATTATCACAATATCAGGTACAATTTAGTTACATAAGATTTCAATCTCACCAAGTTTGTTTCTCATATGTGAATATAAAACTCTTCTAAACTATCAAATAAACAAGCTTGAATATTCTGATATTTTATATTATTATTTTATATATATTCTGAATATTCTGGTATTTTGAAATTCACTTAATATGTTTTATAAGTGTGCCCTGTTTATTGAGTCATATGCCTGTTTAAAGTCGACAAAAATATTATAGACATCTATGTCATGTTCCCTGGCGTTACTTAAGACCCACTTAACTGTGAATAGTTGGTCTTTGGTTGATCTTCCTTGCCTAAATCCTGCCTGGTATTCTCTGAGGATCTTCTCTGGGTTGCGAGACAGGTAAATGTCTAAATGACAACAGTGTTTATTGTTTCATGTGCATAAGACATATATATCTAGTTTAAAAAACACCCCACGAGCACCAGACCCCCACCTAAAAAAAAACAGAGCAAATTAAGGAGACGAAGGAACATCTCTGTTTCAGAAGCCCTCAAAAATCTGTCTAATTTATATAGAGCTTTGTGATTTGTCCCGCTGTTAGCATAAATAAGGAATTATGAGTTTGTAGTACCCATAAAAAATTCCTTTTGTGTAAGTTTTCACATAGTTTTTTTGGTACCTTTAGACAACCAGGGTTGCCACATGCTCACATCTCGACATTCAGGATCTGCTTGATAGTGACTTCAATAGTGCGTAGAGACTTTCCAAAGACTTGTAGTAACTAGTAAGTATTGTTGAAGAACTGTGTTTTTGTTTATGTTCTAGTTTGTTTGATGTTATTTGTATTTCTTTATCATGTAATAAATTTTTCATACCTTTGGATAGCTCTTTGAATATATTGTAGATACTAATTTTATCTACAATTTTGTTAATACTAATACTATCACTCACTTGTTCCCAGTATTTGTAGTTTTTTTGGAATGCAATAGTCCACTGCTTGTTCTAATTGCTGTTGATCTTAGTAAATTTTTGTTTTATTAAAACCTTTGTTGATATTATCATATTTCATTTTTTATTTTTTTTTTCATGTTTTGTTTGATAAACTTCTAAGAATAAAGATTTCTGTTTTTAAAGTATAAAAAATTAAATTAAAAATATTGATAGAGAATATTTTAAACATTTAATAAACAGTAAAATCAACTTACTTCTCAGGATTGATAGCAGAGAGAACAAATATCAGCACTATCACATCCATGCTATTTTCATCAAAAGGTACTTTCCATATGAGCTCAGTGGCATCTAATTCAAATGCAGTACATCTTTCTGTATCATATTCTGGAGATTCTTTCAAAATTTCTATAGCTTTTGATGAAAAATCTGACCCATACACCTAAGTAGTAAACAACAGTTATTAATCAAATATGACAGGATCTGAGTAACTAGAAATATATTTTGCTCCTCTATGCAACTCAAGACTAGAGTGTTCAACTGTACACAGAAAATTTGGGTAATACCTGGTACTGGTGAAAATACTGAGTTCTGAAGTAGAATATTAATATTATTTATTCTCTTTAACTGGAATTAACCACAACCTTGGATTAAAATAAATTTATTTTGGCATTTCGATTTCCAGTTTTGAAATAGTATTCAAAATACACAATCTTTGATTACACACAATAACAGTCCAGAATCTTCAACAAATCCGTTACTAGTTCCAGCATGTAAAACAATGAAGCATTTACCAGTATTTTCTTGGCCTTTTCTAATGCTCTTTATATTCTCATCTTACCATGTACATATATGCCCTTTCAAAAATATCCAAGTTTCGCACAAAAAATCCAACTAAAGTGGGCTTAGACTTAAAATAATTTTTCATATAATGCTTCACAAAGTATAACTGTGTAAAAATAATACTTGGCTTTTCACAAAGGACTCTCCTACTATTTTCAAGCTTTTATGAAAATCCAGTATTTTCCAAGTCATTACAAACTCGTATTAGAAGTGTTGTATACTTGCTTATTTTTCAGTTCCACATTAAGCAATGAAATTTAAATGTGTTCTTTTACTTTCATATACTTTTACTTTACTCCTAATTGCTCCTTATACAGCATCCCTGATGTCTTGAGTTTTTATTTTCTGTACAGTATGTGATACTTTCAGTGTTGGAAAAACTTTATTTAAAGATTTCTTCTTATGTTCAATTGTTATGAATGATTCTTTTGCCCCCTTCCTGACAAGTAGGTCCACTTTTTCGTTCCCTTCAATACTAGTGAGCCAAGGCACTCGAGAGTAAACTTACTTTGTTACTTACTACCTAAAGATAAATGGTACATAGAAATTCTGTTGCAGACAGAAGATCTAAATATGTAGAGGATATGAATAAAAAACATACAGAGAATGTAGAAACAGAATGGAGAAATATAAAACAATGCATAAATGGAGGAGTTTCTGGACAAGAAATCACAAAGAACAAGAATGTATAAATAAGAAAGAATGTCATATGTTTAAAAAGACTGAAGAAAACCAATTAAGGAAACAATGTAAGAAAAAAATAAGAAAAATTAAATGAACCTGGTTAGACAATAAGATGAATAAAATAGAAAAAGAAAGCAAGAGCAGAAACACAAAAGCATTATGTAAGAAAATTAGTGAGAACAAAAACTTTAAACGAAAGATAAAAGGCATACCTACTAGGAATGAAAAAGTATCAGAAAATGACTAACGATTTATCTGGACTGATTATTTTAAAGAATTATTAACATAATAGGAGGACCAAAACCTAAATGAAAATGTGGAAAAAATATATTATGATGATAGAAAACCAGTTAGGAAAACCAACAAAAGATGAAGTTGAGTAAACTATAAATAGTACATGAAACAGTAAAAGTACATATGGCATAAATATAAAACTTATAAAATATGATTAATTAAGAAAAAAACTATACAATTTAATAAAAGTCATATGGGATGAAGAAAAAATGCTGGAAGAATGGTGCAAAGGACAAATTATCAGGAATCATAAAAAAGTGGTCTAACAAATATGTAATAATTTCGAGGACTGATATTATTAAACACAGTATATAAAGTCATATAAACCTTAATACAACAAAGGCTTTCCACAGGGATGATGAATATCTTACACTATAAGATATTCAGGTAACCTGAAAAAATAAGATTAGCACTATCTGGATACTGAACTGAACAAGGAGAGGTTTTCTATTACATTACTAGCCATTATAGCCAGCCCTGTAGCAAGTGTAGATTACTCCACTTAATGACATAGCAATAGTGGACTGTTACATGGTTTTTAAAGTATGGCTCAGAGTAAATGCCCCTCTGATACACACTTGCAATAAATGTGTTAATTCAAATTGCCAAGACTAAATATGGAAACACATAATATCAATATATGTCTAATAATATAACTAAATTCTTACTTTTAAGTTTTTATTTGTAGAGTACTGTAAAATTGGGAATATAGTATTCCCAACTCCACATCCAATTTCAAATATTTTTTTCTCCTCTGAACTATTATCATTCAATTCAGGAAATTCTGTAAATAACCAATGTCTGTCTTTGAAAAACCTATTTGAATGAATATCATAGAATGCATTCCAGTATTTATCAGCATCACTCTCATATTTGTGAATATCATCCTGAGTGAATTTTATAACGCTATTTACATTCACTTTATTTTGAGCTTCCTTTTCTTGATTTTCATCCCATTCAACATCATCCCTTAAAATAAAATTAGATTTTTTAGCACATAATATGTATTTCATATCACTGTAAAAATTTAAGTAATTTAACAGTGTTACACATTAAAAGTTTTATTCCAGAAACAAGATGATTAAATATCTGTAGTACTTTACTTTAAATGGTAATTGACCAATATACTTAATTTAAAATAAAAAACACTCCACATTCGGATTTACATACCACGCGTTGAAGCTAAAGATATCTGATTTATCAGTTAAATAGCGAGATCCATATTTCGGTTTCTTTCGGTATCTTGTAGAACAGAACCGAGAAAATGAAACAAATTTATATAGTAAACTAATTTTGTTCATACCATGCATTGTGCTCAAAAACATTTTCATCATCAGTTAAAAAGCGATTCCCAAATTGAGGCCTTTTTTCATCACCCATCGTTCATAGATGTTAGGAAAAATTTATATTTACAAGTTGCAACAACCTAATTACACATTATTAATTCTACAATTCTAGCCCCATTTCTCCCCACATTTTTGGAGGTTATAACCATATAACTCTGTTGCTGTTGTCTGTTATGAAATTGTCAATGCCATATATCATATATTTGATATATTTGAACTACAAAACAGTTTAAGGACCACGATACACAGACTAAGCGGTATGCCGATTGTCGTCGCTAAATTTGCTTCGGCCGCGCAGCTACGTCACGCGGGAACTTAAAATTTATTTGCTCCTTGTTTGTTCTTGTGAGTTTTGAAACATTAATTCGTACTTGGTGGCGTTTTAAAATATTAATAATTCAATATTATTTTAGTTGCAAATTGTTGTTTATTAGTACTTATCTAGTACTTTGTATTTTTAAGTTAGTAGTTTATTAAAACCGAGACTATAATGCCGGGCTGTGCTGTGGCTACTTGTAAAAATTCAAACAAAAATACAAAAGGTACAGATGTGAAATACTACAGATTTCCTGCAAATGAAGATTTACTAAAAGAGTGGATAAATGGCAATAAATGCTTGTCGGAGAGAAGATAAAATTAATTTGAAAAATGGTTAGTACAGTTAAAATAATAATATAATAAAATAAACGGAAAAATTTAATCTACAAAATTAGGTCCTTCTAACAAAACTTCTGTTAAATTTATAAACTTTAAGATAAAGGTGTTATTTATTTATAAACATATTTTTAAAGAGAATTATGTGTAGTTATGCTTTCATAACCCTTCTTTTTTCAAAATTTATATGGATATGTGAAGCATATGCACCTATATTTATGGGTTAAAAAAATCGATATTGTTTAAAATATTTATGTAGATTTACAATTATTATTTTATAAGGAATGCATGCAACGTCATGTCCTATCTTTATAAAATAGTTTAAAGTTTAATTTGGTAGTTTTTCATCCATTTGTTCTTTATTTTAGCACGAATTTGTTCAAAACATTTTGAGCCAAATAGCTTTCAGATATCTCTTAAACACAGATTGTTGCAGTATAACCCAAAAAACGCTCGCAATTTAAAATCTGATGCTGTACCTGTTTTACATCTACCAGGTACTTCTAAGAAAATTACTAATACTGAGAGAGAAAGTCGAAGAATAAAAAAAGAACAAAAAAGCATAGTTGGAGATTTATTAAAAATATCTGATATAGAGATGCAATGTTCAACTAGCAATAAAGAATATACGGAGGAAGTCCTGCAATGTCAAAGCAATGATGAAACTGAAAGTGAACGTAATACATTAAAAGTATCTGTTTTTATTTTAGAAACAATAAAGAAATACTCAACCTTCAAGAAAAAATCAAACAGTTGGAAGAAGAAAACAAACATATTCTTCAACGCCTAAATGAAGTAAGTGAAACATCTAAAAAGTATGAAAACATTTTAGCAACTGTTTTTACACCTGGACAAATAAAAATGTTATTGGATCCTGAAAAGAATAAAAAAGTTCGATGAGTATCTGAAGATATTGCTTCTGCTGTTTCTCTTCGTAGTGTCAGCCCAAAAGCCTACAGGTATTTAAGAGCTAATAATTTCCCTTTATCAGCATTATCTACCTTGAGGAAGTGGGTTTCTACTTTTGACCTTAGTACGGGAGTCCTAGTCAATGTCCTCTCTTTAATGAAAAGAAAATCTGCAGAACTTACCGAAGTTGATCGCATATGTCTCTTAACTTTTGACGAACTATATATAAGTAACAAAATTGACATCGACAAAAAAGAACAACAAGTTATAGGACCCCATAGAACCATTCAAACCAGTATGGTACGAGGGTTATTTTCCAACTGGAAACAACCAATCTACTACCAATTTGACCAGCCTATGAGTAAAGATATTTTAAATGAAATAATTTCAAAACTATATAAAGCAAATTTTATAGTAGTAGCAATTTGCAGTGATATGGGAGTTGGAAATGTAAGTTTATGGTCCAAATTAAACATAGGCCACAAAAAGAATTGCTCATTTGATCACCCTAGTGACAACTCTTTAAAAATATTTGTCTATGCTGATGTTCTCCATTTATTGAAGCTAGTCAGAAATCATCTTCTTGACCATGGACTTGTTATTGATAATTCTATAATTAATATTGATTATTTTCAACCTTTGTTGAATATATCTACTTCAGAACTAACGCTTACCCATAAACTAACTGAACTACATTTAAATGTAAAAGGATCAATGAGACAAAGAGTAAGACCAGCTGCTCAACTTTTATCAAATACAACAGCAAAAGCTATTAGATATTGCGGAGAAAACAGATTAATGCCAAAAAATTCTTACTTTGAAAAAGCAGCACACTTTGTCCAGTTATGCAATGACTGGTTTGATCTTTTTAATTCTAGAGTAAAACTTGAAGGAAACTGTCACAACAAGAAGTGCATTCGGCGTAGATACAGAAAAACAAACAAAATTGTTAACTGAAATGACCAACTTTATGTCAGCAGTTAGAGTGGGAAAGCATAAAGAATTAATACAATTTCAGAAAGGTTTAATCCTTAATAATAAGTCTATTTTAGAAATGTTTTCTTATTTAAAGGAAAAATATGAAATTGAATATGTTTTAACCTCCCATTTAAATCAAGACATTTTAGAGAATTTTTTGCGTATATAAGGGGAATGGGTGGTCCAAATGATCATCCATCACCAATGGATTTTAAGTACAGACTAAGGTGGTATATACTGGGGAAAAGCTGATATTTTCACAGAAAATCGCAATACGATTGAGACTGGTGAATCGTGTTTAGTAAATGTATTGGAAGAAACTAAACAAACCGAAGAGATTTGTTTACGCATCAAATGCTTTCAAAAATTCTACCAGAACAGTGGAGGAAAAAAATGAAGATGAAGAACTTATTTCTAACTCAAGTTATTTTGTGGACCCTGTATATTTACAAGAGGATGCAATAGCTTCAGATGAATTATTAAATCTTTTAGACAATTTTGAAGTTAAGGAGAGAGTAAATATGGAGGCATTAAGATATATAGCTGGATATGTAGCTTTTAAATTTAAAAGTAAATATCCAACTTTAGGTATAGCCACAAGTAATTTCAATATTTCCGAAGTTCCTAGATGGCTAGAGATCCTATCAAGAGGTACACTGTTAAACCCCAATGAAGAATTGTGGGAAGTTGCTAAAAATATGGAAAATCAATTCCACCAAATGCATGGTACCTTTTTAAATAAAGAAAAGAAGATCTTTCAACGTTTGGCTGAAAAAACATTAGCGTCACTGCCCAACACCTCAATACCATTTGAAGTAATATTATGCATGTGCAGAACACGAACATATATTAGAATGAGGAATATTAACAGAAAAATAAGTTTTAAAAACTGCCAGAGAGCACTTGACAAAAAGATATCTAAATTTTCTAATTTTAAAAAATGATGATTTTAATTATAGATACTAATTGTAATATTAATAAAACATTTCCCCGCAAATTTATTATATATATATATATATATATATATATATATATATATATATATATATATATATATATATATATATATATATATATTGTTGTGGTTCATTTTATCAATCAAAGATAGAATAAAAATTTTATTTTGTTATAGAACGCGGGCACATAAATTTGCAACGCCCTGTACATCGATTTGTAAATATTTGTTATAAGTTTGTTTTAAGCAGTGGGTTTATCCATAATGAGTTTTACCCTGAAGGACTGAAAAATATTATAGATAAAGTCACGTTGAGATGGCAGTGTACGGATATAGGATAACAGCGTTGCCAATTCTACTGCCATTGTAAGTTTTGCTACTTTTGTAAAATAAGCAGGGCCAAACTCACGGTAAACTAAGATATGTTTAGGTAAGCTAAAGTTGTTAATAGAAAATTCGTGAATGAAATAAATGGTAATAATTCCTAAAATGCTTTTATACATGCATACCGCAGTTAATAGGGAAAAAAATATGAAAAATATTCTACAGGTTTTTTAATGTTCTAAACGGTAGATAAGGGATAACTGATGATAATTCCTTGAAGAATTACAGCCAATTTTGCTTTGTTTATTTTTTAAAGAAAGATGAAGTTTGAAAAAAATCATTTTTTTGCCTATTTTGTTCCTCGTGCATTTTAGGGAAAAATGTTTCAAATAAATGTTGCAGATCTTAAACAGTTTTTTAATTTTTTAGTTTGTAAATTAAAATACATAAACAAATGACTGAGATAATTGCAAAAAACCCCCAATTGAGGCCCCTAGAACACAAGGGTGTAAGTGCAGTTGCTTATCACTTAGCAACTGATATCTAACACCAGGCACGTACTTTTGGCTTCAAACTTTCTACATTAACAACAATAACACCATCAAAAATTACATGTCATTGAAAACATGCTGAAAACTGAAAAAGTGCTACCTAGGTTTTTAAATTTATATCGAAATTTGAACAAAGATTTTTCAAAACTTTGTTTTTGGCACTTACACCCCTTGTGTTCTAGGGGCCTCAATTGTGCACTAATTTATTAAATGTTCATAACTTTATTTTTTGCATAATGACGTCTAATATAACTACTTGAAATTATGTCGATTAATGAGTTATTTAAGTGTGCTACATTTCAACCAGATCAACTAAATATTTTATTACCTTTACTGAGAAAAGAATACCCCCGAAAAACAATTTTCAATCATCTTCATTTTCATAATCTAGTTCATCTTCAGAGTCATCGTTTAATGAAATTCTAATAGGTTCAATGTCATCTTGAATGTTGTCTACTGTCCAAAAATTATTCTCCAATTTTATAACATGGTTGACGTAATTTTTCCAATGTCCATTGTTCTGTACTTTATCATAACCTTCATAAATCAATGTTTTAACGTCGTTTTGTTTGAAACTTGAATTCTTAGAGGACACGTACCGTTTCACTTCACTCCACACCATTTCTATTGGGTTCAGTTCACAGTGATAAGGCGGAAGTCTTAAGATATGTATATCTACGCGGCATTGTTCGTCACTGTGATTCCTGTATTTTTCACCAATACAATCAATTTTGTATTTGTCATAAATATTTTTAAATACATTAGCAGTTTCCAGAAGTTCATTTTTTAAGTAATCTTCTTCAAAATAAATGTGCTTTTCATAGAGCCACTCCTTAATTTGACGTTTCACCCAATATTGTTTGGGAAAATTTAATTTCCTAGAGTGATAAGATGCATTGTCCAAGATAATGACATTCTTTTTATTTTTTGGGAGATTCGGTATTAACATCTCTTCAAACCATTTTTCAAATAGATCTCCGTCCATCTCTTCATGGTAATCTTCAGCACCTTTTTTGGCAAGAAAAGTGATGTCAGCACCTTCAACAAATCCGTCTTTGTTTCCTGCATGGACTAAAACAAATCTTGGTCCTTTTCCGGTCGGAGTTTTTAAACCTGTGGTAAGTCCATTTACGAAAGCCTGTCGGCTATTTTTTATTGTTGTATCTTGCCATACTTGCCCATTGGTTATTCCAGTATTAACCCATGATTCGTCCATATAAATGATATTGGCTCCTTCGTTCCTCAGTTTCTTTATTTCCCGGAGATAGTGACGCCTCCAAGCGACTATTTCTTGTTTTTCTATTAGTATTGAATTTCTACCTTGTTTGCCATATAATAAAACCCATGTCGTGCAATAGTCTTCTCAACGTACTCTTGGAAAAATTCGGAAGATGCTCCATTTGCTTAATTTTTTCTAGTACTACGTCAAGGGTTGGAGGAATATTGTCCATAAAAAAACCGTGCACTACTTGTCTTATTCTAGACCGAGTTGCTTCATCATATCTATTCTCACGACTATTCAAATAACTGGTTCTTTTTTTTCTTATAGGAGTTACGAGTGAACCATTTTTACTTTCACTTCTATATCGGAATATCGTTCGCTCAGAGACTCCAGTCATAGCAGAAACTTCCCGCACTATTGTTGATACACTTTTATCATTATTACTGTTTGATAAATAGTTAAAAACATTTAACACTATTTTTTTGCATTCACTATTTAACAAATTACCGTTTTTGAATTTTATTACACTCGCGGCCATTTTGACACTGACACGACACAAACGTCTGATATCAACTGAAAATTCTTTTAATGACTCTCAAGTATTTACCTGAATTTATAATTGCTGGCATTAGACAACAATTTTGAATTTATAAATAGGTATATTTTTTTAATTCTAAATTATTTTTTAATGTCTGTAACTGTAAATGCAGGTAGAGAAAGTGTGTCATTAA